>NC_057811.1:295034718-295267079 GCF_018294505.1 Triticum aestivum
GGATGGTCGGGGAGGCGATGGACCGGTGGTGGGGAGTGTTTTCGGGGCGGGCGGGGCGGCGGGGGGTGGCTGTTTGGCCGGTGGTGGCTGGCAGCTCAGGGGGGTGGAGGTTGAAGATGAACTGCAGGCCCTTGATTTCGTATCCAACGGCTGCAAAATCGACTGACCAGAGATGAAAAAGTCAGTCGACTGACTTGTAGCCTCACCTCTAGTGTGTTTAGTTTCGACAGTAAAATTCAGTTTCGACAACAAAATTCAGTTTCGACAGTTAAGTTCAGTTTCGACAGTTTTAAATTCAGTTTCGACAGTTAAGTTCAGAGATGAGCGGCTGATGTATACATCTAGCACTTTGTGGTTATGTATTTTACGTCATTTATTGGAGATGCTATTAGAGTTCCACTCAGGTTAACGTTGTCTCTCTTGTCCTGCTTCAGCCTCGGCGTCGTACAACTCACCGGAGCTGCTCCAACGACGAAACCCTCCATCACAGCGAAGCAGTACCTTGGGCTCCATCTCCAGACGCCTAAGATCTTCTTCCCCTCCTCCGACAACCAAGTCAGCCGGAGCATCCTCACCGGCCAACCCAATCACGCTGAGATCGACATGGCTTCGCCAAAGAGGTTGTACACTTCTAGTGGTTTGACTTAATTTCACCATGCTTCTTTGCATCCCGTGATCTTCCAATTCTTGTGAACCAAACACCCAGATTGGCAGAAATTCTGTGTTTTTTAATTCTCTGTTTTGCCCGTGCATTCCTATCCTATTCCTGTCTATTTCCTATCCCTGCATTGTTAGAATACTCAAATTCAAACAAGCCCTTACACAACTACTTCTGTTATAGATATGTGTCAAAGAAAACCTTGTGTGGTTTGTCCTGCTCCTGCGGTGCTGTGTTCCACCCCAGCTGCTCCAATGATGGAAGGGTTCACCACAGCAGGGATCCGCTCTCCAGACTGTCTTTCGCCGCCTCAGATCTTCTTCCCCGCCGCCGGCAGCCACGACAACTGCATTACCATCATCAACTGAGCAGATGACCTTGAGGACTACACGGGTCCGCAAGAGAGGTCGCACTCTTCCGTGTCTGCTTACGTTATGCATCGCTTAATATGATGACATGCTACTTTATCGTCGTGTTCACCTATTAGACTCTGAGTCAGGTCCAAACTTATGCTGGAACTTGAGTTTTTAAATGGTTGTGGGGTACATATTGGGGCAGCAATTAGTACTATCTGTCTACTATCTGGTTAATCTCGGGTGTCTACTATGAGTTTCATGTTGGGTGCAAACAAACATTAAAGGAGCCATTATCTGTATTTTTTAACTAAAGCTATTATCTGCCTGCTATCATTTGTTTTGGGTCTATCCACAGTTTGCTACCATCACTCTGGATTTGTGCATGCACTCCTTACATAATCTCACTATGTTTTATTCCTATGCATGTCAGTTATTGTACACAATGGAACTGAACATGTAGAGCAAAAGAGACGAGCCTTGCGCGGCAATAAAATTTCATGCAGACATCTCTCCATGGTGGGCGCAAAGGCAGCCCCCCTCCACCCATTTCAGATCGTAATCAAGAGGAAGATAACTGTTCTGAGGGGGATTCAGAAGCAGAAGACCACTCCTATTTACCCCATGAGGTCTTCGCTCTAACTTGGCATGCTGATGTTGGTAATATCATGCATATGGTGCCTTGCATTGCTTACTGTATACATCAAATATGTCATCTGCTTAGTTTAGACATGCTTTGTGTAAATGCCATCTATTTAGTTTCTTTATCGTGTATGTGAATCATGCAATGCCATCTTGTTTAGCCAGGCATCATATATGTGAATTTTGCAATGCCACCCTGGTTAGCCAGTCATCTTATATGTGAATTATATCATGACATCATTTTTTATTACGTGTTAAATTTGTCAACAATTTTAGTACATTCAATTACTCTTACTGTGCATCAGCCATTCGGCACGGTCATGGAAAAATCTGGAGTGGAAACAAGGTCTTCAGAGCAGATAATGTTGTCTGACGAAGCGCAGGTCTTGCTGGTTACAGATAGCTCCTCAGAGGAGGATTCAGAGACAGATGACCAGTCCTATTCCCCCCCGAGGTGCATGCTCTAACTTGGCAGGGTTATGATGCTCATATCGTGTGTATGGTAGTTTGCATTGCTATGTCATTTGCTTAGTTTAGACATGCTTTGTGTGAATGCCACCTGTTTAGTGTCTAATTACCATATATGTGAATTATGCAATGCCATCTTGTTGCAAGACACTATGTATGTGAATTATGCAATGCTATCTTGTTGCAAGGCATTATATATGTGAATTATGCAATGCCATGCTGTTTAGCCAAGCGTCATATATGTGAATTATATCATGCCGTCCTTTTTTTGTATTTATCATTGCTTTTGTCGACAATGTTTGTATATTCAACTGCTCTTCCTGTGCATCAGCCATTTGAATTGGTGATGGAGAAATCTGGAGTGAAAACAAGGTCTTCATAGCAGACAATGCTACCTGGTGAAGCAGATATCTTGCTGGTTACAGATAGCTCTTCAGAGGAGGATTCAGAGGCAGATGACCAGTCCTATTATCCCCCCTGAGGTGTATGCTCAAACTTGGCAGGGTTATATTACTCATATCATGCATATGTTGTATTGCAATGCTTAGTTTTTACATCATATACACGATATTGAATGCCATCTCCTTAGTTGACACATCATATATGCGATTGCCCTCTGCTCACTTCCTTAGTATATAAATCATATATTTGAATTATATCATGCCATGATGTTTACATAGACATCATGTATCTGAATTATGGCATGCCAACCCATTCTCTAAAGACATAATATAGTTATATCATCTCATCCTGTTCACATAGTCATCATATTTTGAATTATGTCATTCTATCCGTGAATTATATCACGCCATCATGTTTCCATCGACGGCATGTTTGTGATTTATGGCATGCCAACCACTTTAATAGACACATCGTATAGTTATATCATGTCATCCTGTTTACATAGTCATCATATTTTGAAGTATGTCATTCTATCCTGTTTAGTTAGCCATCATACATGTGAAATTGTGTCATGCTATCCTGTTTAATTAGCCATCATATATGTGAAATTATGTCCTGCTATTCTGTTTGGTTAGACAACATAAATGTGAATTATTTCATGCCCTGTTTTCTTCCCTACTATCCATTGCACGTGTCTATCTTACAATGTCTATACATTCAATTACTTTTCTTGTTTATCAGCCATTTCAATTGGAGGGGGTGATGGCAGTATCTGTGGGAGTAAAAACACGGTCTTCAGAAAAGATCGTGCTACATGTCGATGGAGATAGAACCACGGTTGTACTTGCCCAAGAACCAGCCCCACCACACACACCCAGACTCACGCAGATTGTACCCCTACCCAGTTGGACAGAGAACCAGCTACACCCCTTCTAACCCCAACCCCAGCAGATAGTAACCCAGTTCGCGTTGACACAACACCGTCTCCACCACAGAGCACCCAAACACGAGCAGTTAGTAAGGCAACTGCAGTGCCCAAAGCACGAGGACCACCACTCCGAACCCCAAGTCAACGCTTAAAGCAGAAGAACAATTGTTCTCAGGTCAGGTTCCGTAGCTATGGTTCATACTACTTTACTCTTGCATCACTGTATTTACTCATACCAACTAATTTCAAATTTGAAGGATGCAATTGAAACTCCAATGGCGCAACAGGTATGTTTTAAACCTGTTTCTTTAACGTATTTGCTGTTGTAACTTTCTCTATGTTGATTTCAGTTTCAATTGAATAAACAATTATATTCTCATGCCATGCACCTTACAAGTGTTGTTATTGCTGTGTAGTTTCCCACACTTATATTCTGTCTAAGCTGCTTTGTCTTAAATAGATATGATTCAAAGTGTATTTATCTTGATTTGGAAACACAAACTAGAATGATATAGACCATACAGTGACCATACTACATAGATATATGTTTGTTTCATGCTGTTATCCTGTCCACCTTACTACTGAACTGGTTTACCAAAATGAGTTTCATATACTACATTGTAAACCTGTGATGTGTTTGTTTGTTTCTCTTTTAGAATGCGGATAAAATATTGGAGAAGAGTACCCCGTTATTCAATGGTACATGAAGTAATGCAGATAAGGTTCAAGATAGTGAGACATCCATGTTGGTCTCCAAGAAAGCTGATAAAAACTATATTGAAGACACCGAGACAACCCCAAAGTCCTGTCTTGATGTAGTGTTCGAGTTAATGGCTACTACTGCTGGCACCAGCTCTTCGAACTCGCTGCCTGAATCAGTTTGGCTTCTTGTGTCTCAACTTCAAGTTGAAAGACATCGATCAGATGTTATGTGACAGGAGCCGAAGGACTGAGGAAGTCCCTGCAGAATTCAGATGCATACTTACTGGTGCAACAGCAAGTGCTGGAGGATTTAAGCGCCAAACAAGAGAAAGTTAATAAGCTTGCTAAGAATCTTGCCAGCATTATGGGTACCCAGGATATTGTTTCTTGAGCTCTTCTGAAATGGTTTCAGTTCTAGACTTGTTTTGCTGCGGCGTTTATATGCTGCTTTGTTCCCTATATTTGTACTGGTGGCGAACTTTGATGCCCAGTGGATGTAATATGTGTAATAGCCGTGAAGCCTAGCATAAGTTGCTTGCCTATTTATTTCCTTATTGTCTTGTTTATTTGTTTTCTTGTAGTCAGTGCAGTTCTTTTTCCGCGGTTTGCTAGTGGCCGCAATAGCCTATTTTTCAAAACTAGGCCACATTAACCATGGGCTACATATTTACTGTAGTTAACATGGGCCTCCTACGGGCCGTAGAAACAATGGGCCTTCTAAGGGCCGTAGAAACAATGGGCCTTCGACGGGGCATAGAAACAATGGGCCTTATACGGGCCGTAGACACAATGGGCCTTCTACGGGCCGTATCATCAATGGGCCTTCTACGGCCGTATGATCGGTTGGCCAAACATGGGCCAATAACAGACCACATTATGGCCGTAAATGGGCTAGAATTGAAATCGTCCGTTCGTGGGCCGACCATAACAGGCCGTCGTTAATCGCCCGTATTTGATGACGCTAGGAAAACGGCCCAACGTATTAACGGGCCGACTATAACCACAGGCTGAATTTGGCCCACAAGCAGAAAATGACAGTAACGGGCCGAAATTAAACGAATGCTGGAAATGAGCCGAAGAATAAATGGGCCCTGAGAAGGCCGAAAGATAACATGGGCTGGAAATGGCCCAACGGCATAATGGGCCGTTAATGGGTATAAAGTGATACACTATTCATTACGGGCCAATTTTACCATGGGCCGTTAATGGGCCGAGGGTTACTAAGGGCCTCATATGGGCCGAAAGACGTCATGGGCCATACATGGGCCGGAAGTTAAAACGGGCTGGAATTATATTGGACGGCCCAGATGACGCTACTGGGCCTAATTCGGATAGGCCGTAAACGGGCCCTGGGTTAGCGGGCTGTAAATGGGCTATATGCGAACAGGCCGTTAACAGGCTTGCCGTGGGCCGGCCCGCCACCTTTTGACCAAGTCAAACAGGCCGGCCTTTTCACAGGAATGGGCCTCTGTTTGGCCATGCCACGTGTTGACGTATCATAGGCGCTTTGGGTCCAATGAGTGGATGACATCTGTCCCAACGGCGAGCCGACACGTGTTCCCTCCAGCCAATGATGATTTTACACGTGGAAAATCCCCATTGGTCGGGGCTGTTAACGGGTTATCGGATCCAAAACCGGACTCGATAGCTTAACGGCGTTCCGTTACGGTGGATGCCACGTGTCGGTCACCCTCGACGAAAGCACTTCTATGATACGCGATTTATCGTCATGGAAGTGGACACTTCCGTGATGATAATTTTGGTAATGTCATGGAACACTTCTACGACATCACAGATATGACTATCTTGATTATGTCATAATTTTTTCATGGATGTACATGCATGACAGAAAATGTGACCTACGGTGACAAACTCGTATCATCACGGAAGTGTATTTTTTTGTAGTGCATGCTCCGCACACACACCATCAGCAATGTCCTCGTCACCAAGACCCTCATCAACGGTGGCGCGGGGATCAATGTTCTATTTGTCGAGACATTCGAGACGCTTCAGGTGGCTTATGACCAGCTCCTGCCAACCAAGCCGTTCTCTGGAGTGACCAACGGCTCCATCATCCCCCAGGGCCAGATATGCTTCCCGATCACCTTCCGCAAGCGCGACAACTACCACATCGAGCTCGTCGACTTCGACGTCGCCCACATCAGCCTCCCATACAACGCCATCCTCAGGTAACCCGCCCTTGCAAAGTTCATGGCAGCAACCCACCATGGCTACAACGTCCTCAAGATGCCAGGGTGCAGCGGCATCATCACGGTCGCCTGCGATGAGAAGGATGCAGTCTGCTCTCTTGAGCACACCTACCAGCCTGCAGTGGGCGAAAACTCTGACAACGAGGGCGTCATCTTGCCTCCCGAGGCCACCCCCAAGAAGAAAAAGCAGGTCCTTCCCAAGAGTCGTCAGGAGGCTGGGGCGCCCGCAGGCTATGCCTCAGGCTCCGCGCCCGCTGTCGGTGTCAAAACCGGCGGATCTCGGGTAGGGGGTCCCGAACTGTGCGTTTGAGGATCGAAGGTAACAGGAGACAGGGACATGATGTTTACCCAGGTTCGGGCCCTCTCGATGGAGGTAATACCCTACTTCATGCTTGATTATCTTGGATGAATATGGGGTTTACAAGAGTTGATCTACCTCGAGATCGTAATGGCTAAACCCTAGATGTCTAGCATGTATGATTATGATTGCCTCTACGGACGAAACCCTTCGGTTTATATAGACACCGGAGGGACCTAGGGTTGTACAGAGTCGGTTTACAGAGGAAGGAATCTTCACATCCGAACGCCAAGCTTGCCTTCCACGTAAAGGAGAGTCCCATCCGGACACGGGAAGAAGTCTTCTGTCTTTGCATCTTCATGGCCCATTAGTCCGGCCCACGTCACATAGCCCGGGCGCCCGAGGACCCCTTAATCCAGGACTCCCTCACCCGCTGCTGGGGCGCCTCTTCCTCCCGCATAGGAAGGTACGCCCGGCGCCTCCCTCGGGACGGGCTCGGGGGCTTCCGTGTGGAGAGCCTCTAACTTGACTAGTGCGACGAGGGAGGTGGTCGGGCACCACTTGGTGGCGTGCTCGGATGTGCATCCCCACAATCAAGGAGCGAGGTGCGAGGCACCAGGCACGCGAGAGTTCATCACCCAGGCAATCGAGGAGCTTCAGGAGGTGTAGGCCATGCGTGGCGGCCGTCGTCCCGCACCACCCAGTGCAGCTGCCACCCCCGACGCGGGCGGCGGGCTGCGCGTCTGCGTCGACATTCTGGGTGTCAACAGGGCCGCTTTGCAGTGCCTCTTCTGTCCATCCTGCATCGGTCGGAATGGGGGCTACCCCTGCAACTACATTTGCATGCCATTTGGCCTGCTGGACGTGGGCGCCTCGTACCAGCGCCTAGCACAGCGTGTGATCACTCTCTGACTATAGCGCCAAAAAAGCTCCTGTCTGCTAGGACTATGTCGGTATTTCCCCAATGAGGAAGGGATGATGCAGCACAGCGATGGTAGGTATTTCCCTCAGTGAAGAAACCAAGGTTATCGAACCAGTAGGAGAACCAAGCAACACAATGTAAACAACACCTGCACACAAATAACAACACCTCACAACCCGACGTGTTAAAGGGGTTGTCAACCCTTTCAGGTAATGATGCCAGAAAATTGTAGTAGATTGAAATAATAGATCACAAATAAATAAACTGCAATAAAGTATTTATGTATTTTTGGTTTAATAGATCTGAATAAAAATGCAAAGGAAAAGTAGATAGCAAGCAAATATATGAGAAAGAAGACTCGGGGCCGTAGGTTTCACTAGTGGCTTCTCTCGAGAAAGATAGCAAACGGTGGGTAAACAAATTACTTTTGGGCAATTGATAGAACCTCAAATAATTATGACGATATCCAGGCAATGATCATTACATAGGCATCACGTCCAAGATTAGTAGACCGACTCCTCCCTGCATCTACTACTATTACTCCACACATCGACCGCTATCCAGCATGCATCTAGTGTATTAAGTTCATGGAAAATGGAGTAATGCAATAAGAACGATGACATGATGTAGACAAGATCTGTTTATCTATTGCCTAGTATAGATCTCGTCTTCTTATCTTTAGTAGCAACGATACATACGTGTTGTTTCCCTTTCTGTCACTGGGATCAAGTAACGTAAGATCGAACCCACTACCGGGCACCTCTTCCCGTTGCAAGATAAATAGATCAAGTTGGCCAAACAAAACCAAATATCGGAGAAGAAATACGAGGCTATAAGAGATCATGCATATAAGAGATCAAAAAAACTCAAATAACTTTCATGGATATAAATAATATGAGTGATCATAAAATCAAAGTTCATTAGATCCCAACAAACACACCGCAAAAGAGTTATATCATATGGATCTCCAAGACAGAATTGCATTGAGAATTCAGCGAGAGAGAGAAAGTCACTAGCTACTAACTACGGACCCGAAGGTCTACAAATAACTACTCACGCATCATCGGAGAGGCACCAATGGAGGTGGTGAACCCCATCCGAGATGGTGTCTAGATTGATCTGGTGGTTCTGGACTCTGCGGCGGCTGGATGAATATTTCGTCGACGCTTCTAGGGTTCTGGTATTTTTGGGGTAATTATAGAGCAAAGAGGCGGTTCGGGGGCACCCGAGGTGGGCACAACCCACCAGGGCGCGCCTGGGCCTCCTGGCGCGCCCTGGTGGGTTGTCCCCTCCTCGGGACTCCCCCCAGGTGGTTCCAGGGCCCAACTTCTTTCTTTTGGTCCATAAAAATCATCGTGAAGTTTCGTTGCATTTGGACTCCGTCTGATATTGATTTCCTGTGATGTAAAAAAATGGAAAAACAACAACTGGCACTTGGCACTATGTCAATAGGTTAGTACCAAAAAATGATATAAAATGACTATAAAATGATTATAAAACATCCAAGATTGATAATAAAATAGAATGGAACAATCAAAAATTATAGATACATTGGAGACGTATCAGCATCCCCAAGCTTAACTCCTGCTCGTCCTCAAGTTGGTAAGTGATAAAAACAGAATTTTTGATGTGGAATGTAGCCTATCATGTCATATCATATTCTTTTCTTTATAGAATGGACATTTGGACTTCTATGTGATTCGAAGCAATAGTCTAGTTTTGACATAATAATTTAGCTACTCAAGCATATCAACAAGTAACCATGTCTTTCAACATATCAACGCTAAAATAAATTATCCCTAGCCCATCATGCTCAAACATTGATCCATTCATGAAACACACTCGAATATTAGCTACACCCAATACTTAAGTACGATCATATTGCCTCTTAGTTGGTGCTTTTTATGAGAGAAGATGGAGACTCAATTTCAAAAATAAAAATTGCATAAAGTAAAAGGAAGGCCCTTCCCAGAGGGGAGTAGGGATTTGTAGAGGTGCCAAAGCTCAAAGCAAAAAATTAGAGATAAAAACATTTTGAGAGGTGTATCCATCCCACCAACGAAAACGACTCAGAGTTCCCAACACTTTCCATGCTAGATATGCCATAGGCGGTTCCCAAATAGAAAATAAAGTTTATTCCCTTTTCCACCGTTCTTTCACTTTCCATGGCTAACCGTATCCACTGGTGCCCTCCATACCAACACTTTCCAAGGAATTTATTATTTGACAACATAAAGTAAATTCATTTTTGCATTTCGGGACTGGGCATCCCTAAAACCTTTGCCTTACTCTCGTGCAATGACAAGTGAATAAACAGTCATCTTGATAATAACACATCAAGCATGGAAAATATTAGCCACCCGTTATCGTTCCGCGAGTGAAACAAACACACAAAAGAGAAGTTTATTTTGTAAATTAGAGATTTCACATGCAAATTTGCTTAGAACGGCAAAAGAATACCGCATATAGGTAGATATAGTGGACTCATGTGGCAAAACTGGTTTAAAGGATTTTGGATGCACAAGTAGAGATCATACTTGGTGCAAAATGAAGGCTAGCAAAAGATTGAGAAGCGACCAACCAAGAAACGAACAATCCCATAAGCAAGCATTAAGCATAATTAACACTGAATAATGCACCACAAGTAGTATACAGTTTCCAATTGCACGATTATTGACTTTCGTGCATGCATAGGGAATCACAAACCTTAACACCAATATTCTTACTAGAGCACAATTACTCATCAACATAACTCACATATCACATCATCATATCTCAAAACTATTACTAAGAATCAAGTTTATTTTGTCCAATGATCTTCATTACATTTTTTACTTTATTCTTCTTGGATATCTATCACTTTGGGACTAATTTTCATGTGTTGCTTTTCATAAGCTCAAACAAATATAAGTGAAGATCATGAGCATAACAAATTTTCTTTCTCTCAAAATAATTGAAGTGAAGCAAGAGAGAATTTCTTCAAGATTTTACTAACTCTCAAATAAATATAAGTGAAGCAAGAGAGCATTTCTTCAAAAATAACAAAGCACGCCGTGCTCAAAAAGATATAAGTGAAGCACTAGAGCAAGTCCTAGCTCATAAAAGATTTAAGTGAAGCACAGAGAGCAATTCTAACAAGTCATGATATAATTTTGTCTCTCTCAAATAGGTGTGTCCAGCAAGGATTGATGACTTAAAACACAAAATAAAACAAGCAAAGACACATATCATACAAGACACTCCAAGTAAAACTCATATCATGTGACGAATAAAAATATAGCCTCGAGTAAAATACCGATAGTTGTTGGAAGAAAGAGGGGATGCCACTCGGGGGCATCCCCAAGCTTAGTTGGTTGCTCATTCTTGGATAATAGCTTGGGATGTCGGGGCATCCCCAAGCTTAGGCTCTTACATCCTTCCTTCTTCCATCGTAAGATAACCCAAAACTTGAAAACTTCAATCACACAAAACTCAACAAAACCTTCGTGAGATCCGTTAGTGTAAGAAAAATAAATCACTACTATAAGTGTTGTATCAAACCAATTCTTATTTTGTTTTTGTATTATATCTACTGTATTACAACTTTTCTATGGCAAAAACTCATCAAATAAAACCATAGAGCCATCAAAATAAGCACACAACACAAAGAAAACAGAATCTGTCAAAACAGAACAGTCTGTAGAAATCTGATTTGTTCGAATACTTCTGGAACTCCAAAAATTCTGAAAAACTAGGACAACATGTATAATTTGTATATTGATCTTCTGCAAAAATAATTGGCATTTTATCACGTTCTGGTGATTTTTAACAATTATTTTTGTGAGCACAAAGTTTCTGTCTTTTTCAGCAAGATCAAACAACTATCACCCAAGAAGATCCTATTGGTTCTACTTGGCACAAACACTAACTAAAACACAAAAAACACAATCATAACTGTATCATAATTGTTCTAACACTCAAGAACAGAAAGCAAAAAGCAAAAATAAATTTTATTCATTGGGTTGCCTCCCAACAAGCGCTATAGTTTTACGCCCTTAGCTAGGCATAAAGCAAGGATCTAAGTTTTGTCATCCTTGTCCCTTGGAAAGAAAGGGAACATTTTCTATCAATGGCATTTAATTTTCTATTTTGTGAAAGCACATGGCCATTGATAGCAGAAGAAAGATTAAGCACGTTGCGAAAATTCGTATCTAAACTAGCCTTCATCTCTTTAATTATTTCATTTTGATAAAAAGCACATAAGAGTAGTTAATTCAACATTTTCTCCTTTGGGGTGCCCAAATATGGCTTTCATCTTTTTATAAGTATCAATGGCATCCCCTTCAAGAAAACCGTTTTCAAATATAGAATCTAAAACTTGCTTGAAGGAGGAAGGTAAACCATCATAAAAACTTTTCAAGTATATCTCTATCTGATATTGGGGCACATAGCTAGCTCGAATTCTCAGCAACCTATCCCAAGCATCTTTCAAAGATTCATCAAGTAAATAACGAAAAATTTCGGGATCATCTTCATCACAATGGTTAAGATTTTCCTTAACAACCCCGGTAGATCCTTCCATAGCATCATTGTTTATGAGCTTAGAGAGGACAGAGGGGCTATCCAAAGCATTAAAACTAGGGAGAAAGTCCTTAGCTCTTTTGAGATTGGACATGGCGAGAAAACGGCAAACGAAAAAGAGGGGCGAATAAAACGGTAAATTTTTGTGAACTGGGGGAGAGGAAAACTAGAGGCAAATGGCAAATAATATAAATTGCGAGGAGATGAGATTTGTGATTAGGAACCTGGTTATGTTGAAGATCCTCCCTGGCAACGGCGCCAGAAATTCCTTTTGATCGCTCTCTGACTATAGCGCCAGAAAAGCTCCTGTCTGCTAGGACTACGTTGGTATTTCCCCAAAGAGGAAGGGATGATGCAGCACAGCGACGTTAGGTATTTATGTTAGTGAAAAAACCAAGGTTATCGAACCAGTAGGAGAACCAAGCAACACAACGTAAACAACACCTGCACACAAATAACAACACCTCGCAACCCGACGTGTTAAAGGGGTTGTTAATCCCTTTCGGGTAATGATGCCAGAAAATTGTAGTAGATTGAAATAATAGATCGCAAATAAATAAAGTGCAGCAAAGTATTTTTGTATTTTTGGTTTAATATATCTGAATAAAAATGCAAAGGAAAAGTAGATCGCAAGCAAATATATGAGAAAGAAGACCCGGGGGCCGTAGGTTTCACTAGTGGCTTCTCTAGAGAAAGATAGCAAACGGTGGGTAAACAAATTACTGTTGGGCAATTGATAGAACCTCAAATAATTATGACGATATCCAGGCAATGATCATTACATAAGCATCACGTCCAAGATTAGTGGACCGACTCCTGCCTGCATCTACTACTATTACTCCACACATCGACCGCTATCCAGCATGCATCTAGTGTATTAAGTTCATGGAAAACCGGAGTAATGCAATAAGAACGATGACATGATGTAGACACGATCCGTTTATCTATTGCGTAGTATAGATCTCATCTTCTTATCCTTAGTAGCAATGACACATACGTGTTGTTTCCCTTTCTGTCACTGGGATCAAGCACTGTAAGATCGAACCCACTACCGGGAACCTCTTCCTGTTGCAAGATAAATAGATCAAGTTGGCCAAACAAAACCCAAATATCAGAGAAGAAATACGAGGCTATAAGAGATCATGCATATAAGAGATCAAAGAAACTCAAATAACTTTCATGGATATAAAAAGATATGACTGATCATAAACTCAAAGTTCATCAGATCCCAACAAACACACCGCAAAAGAGTTACATCATATGGATCTCCAAGAGACCATTGTATTGAGAATTCAGCGACAGAGAGAAAGCCATCTAGCTACTAACTACGGACCCGAAGGTCTACAAAGAACTACTCACGCATCATCGGAGAGGCACCAATGTAGGTGGTGAACCCCATCCGAGATGGTGTCTAGATTGGATATGGTGGTTCTGGACTCCGCAGCGCCTGGATGAATATTTCGTCGATGCTTCTAGGGTTCTGGTATTTTTGGGGTATTTATAGAGCAAAGAAGCGGTCCAGGGGGCACACGAGGTGGGCACAACCCACCAGGGCGCGCCTGGGCCTCCTGGCGCGCCCTGGTGGGTTGTCCCCTCCTCGGAACTCCCCCCAGGTGCAACCAGGGCCCAACTTCTTTCTTTTGGTCCATAAAAAATTATCGTGAAGTTTCGTTGCATTTGGACTCCGTGTGATATTGATTTCCTGCGATGTAAAAAACATGGAAAACAGCAACTGACACTTGGCACTATGTCAATAGGTTAGTACCAAAAAATGTTATTAAATGACTATAAAACAGCCAAGATTGATAATAAAACAGCATGGAACAGTAAAAAATTATAGATACGTTGGAGACGTATCAGCGTGCTATGGCCTCTCACGAGGCGAGACGCCTGGCAGTCATGTTAGAGGTGGTCTCGGACCCTTGCGAGCCCCCTGGGCCTCGTGAGCCCCCAGGTCTCCGGATCCTCCCAGCTCGTGAGGAGCGATCTCCATGGCACGCGTCTTTAGGTACCTCGACGCTTCTACAACACTGGTGCCAGGTGACTTTTTGGTTTGTTCAGTTGAGGGCGCCCCTCGGGCTGCATTATCCTCAAGCTGTCAGGGCCCACCCTGCGGTCGCGCCATTTTGTTTGTGTACCTTGGACTTGTTTTGCTTCCGCAAGCTATTGAGATCATTAACCCTGCGCATGCTAGGGTATCACTTCTGGCATAGCCTCCGCGGGCACCGCGCGTTGCCAACTCTCCTCCTGAGCGTCCCATGAGAGGGGGTTACCGGCGCGGCACCTGTGCTCGGGTCCGTCCCTGCAGTGCCGATGAACCTAAGAGATTGAGCTCTGTCACCTCACCGGGACCTTAGTGCCTCCGTCTTCCCATGGAACGATCATGGGCGGATCGGCAAGCGCGCGCGTCGATTTTCGTATCATGTAGTCGCCTAATCTGCAGGGACCTTAGGAGTCAAGCGTTCGAGCGACATTCCGCCCCCTCATGAGGGATGGCTTCGACCGAGCGGCTGCCCGGTCCCCAAAGGCTAACTATATCGACCCGCTCGCCCCAGCCACTGGCCAAGGCCCTCTCCAAGCAACCCCCGCGAGGCAAAGACACTCTTCTGCGCAAACCGGTTGCACGTTAGAAGGGGGTCTCTTGAGCATCGCGCCTCAAGAGCTCCTACTGGCCCTCGAGCCCTCACCCCTGGCCTTGCACACGGCATCGCGACCGGGCATACCAGCGGCGGCTGATCTCTACTCGAGAGCCGGGTCCTGAGGACGTAGAGCATCAAGGTGAGTGAAGAAGGGGGATGGTGCGCCCCGTGGGGGGACACGGTAAAAGGGGAGCGCTCTGGTGGCATAGGCGATTCTTTCAAAACATGATGGGTCTAAAATTTCTCACGCACCCCTAGCGAGACTTGTGCTGGTTCATTTCAGAACAGGAGATGCACACAGGATTAGAAGGCTGCGGAGACGCACGCCCCCCACAAGCCGAAGGTCCACCGCAGGCTGCTAGTGCACTAAGCTAAGTTACCCAGCTCACGTCGGGCATGAGCCCTCCTTCTAGCTAATTCCTTATTTTCTAAGCGATCTCACTCAGCCAAGGAGCTCCCCTCTTTAATCTTCCGGCAGCCGCTTGCACGCCAAAGGGGACCTCCTGAGCATCGTGCCTTAGGAGCTCTTACCAGACCTTGGGTCACTCACCTCCTGGCCTTGCACACGGCATCACGACCTGGCATGCCAGCTATCGGGGATATACCCCGCGGTATGACCCGGTCGGAGTTGTAAACCGGCTGGGACTTGGTAAACCGGCGGACAGTTAAGACGGACAGTTAAGACAGACAGTTAAGACAGATGGCTAAGATAGACGGTAAACCGGCTGGTGGTAAACCGGTAGGAGTCAAGTCAGATGATAACCCGGCAGGTGTTAAGTCAGATGATAATCAGGCAGGTGTTAAGTCAGATGATAATCAGGCAGGTGTTAAGTCAGTTCATAAACCGGCAGGAAGTCATAAACCGGCAGACCATCATAAACCGGCAGACCATCATAAACCGGCAGACCATCATAAACTGGGAGACAGTGATAACTGGGTTGCCAGGGGTTAATAAGCCCGAGACGTTATGAAGCCCAAGATGTTAAAAAGCCCATGAAGAGAAGCCAGAATAGTTAAGTCTTAAGTCCGAGTTGGACTCTACACGTAACCCGCCCCTTCAACTTATATAAGGAGGGGCAGGGCTCCCCAAAGAGGGACATGCAAAAAGAAATAATCTTAGGGCTAGACATAACCAGGAGAGCCGGTTTACGGCGACTCACTCATGATGATAATGAGACCTAGCCACAAACAGCATGTAGGGTTGTTACCGGATGATGTTTCCCGGGGCCCGAAGCTGTCTAAACCCTTGTCTTGTGTTGCGTTTCTCGATTCCGCTCAACCCCTCTCAAGCTACCACATAGATGCGTTGGCCTCACGACTAAGTCCTCATATTAGGACATCTGCCGTGACAATTTCACGACAGTTGACGCCCACCGTGAGGCCTGCGCACGGTGGTGATGAGTTTTGGAGGGATCTTTCTTAGGGTTTCGAAAAGTTTACAAATTTCTAGATGAACAAGATCGTCAGAGAAGATCAAAAGTTTACCAGATCTGAAGGATGTGAATCGCCAAACATGCATCAGATTAAAGTTTCAGTCGAGCTATCAGATCAGATTATGGGTCAAAATAACCCATGACCCGGAAGCAGTTTCCGCCATCAAGCCGCCCCGATCACGTCTCAAGTGGCCTCTGCCTTCATGGCCTTTCTCCGGGTTACTTCCGTTGCTATGGCCGGATCAAGTCGCCGTCGTCGCCGGATTGGGCCGGGTTGAGCCGGCTGTGTTACTGCAAGCCACCGCCTTGGTTCAAACCGCCACCCGCGCCTCGGTGCTAAGTCGCCAAATCGCCATCGCCCCCGCCGCTGTGGTTAAGCCGGCCCCGCCTCTGCTTCCGTGGCTGATGCCATCGCGGATTCGCCTTAAAACTGGCCTCGCCTCGGTTCAACGCCGAGTCGCAACACCGCCTGCAAGAGGTCGTGACCGACAGGAGTTCTGTACGCATACAGGATTCATCGAGTTATTCTTGGCCAAAAATAACAGCAAGATAAGCCGCCCCCTCTGCTCTGAGGCTGAGTTACACGCCTCCGTCGCCTCCGTTGACCCGCCACGCGCTGCCGGCTCGCTTCTTTGGGTAAACCACCGCAGTCTGAGGGCCGCTGCCATTTTACCTCGCGCTACGACTCGGAAGCAACTTCCGCTGCGACCTTGCTTCGCGGGCGCCTCCGCCGCCGGGTTGAGCCGGCCCTGCCGCTTCAGGCCGTCCCTCTCTTGGGGTCAACGCCAAGCCACGACCGGCCTCGTCTCGAGCTGCCCTGCTCCGAGCTACCCTCGAGACGCCCCGCGCCCGCCGCCAGTTTATCACGCGGCCAGCCGCTGTTGAATCGCCGGCCCCGAGCCGTCCGGATCACCCCCGTCTCCGCCGAGTTACCTCCACCGCTGCTGCTCTCGCCTTGGAATCCGCCTCGCCCTTTGCTGAGCCCCCGTTTGGCCCGCCGGAGCCCTGTCAATCCACCTGGAGATTTGTTGATCCGCCGCTGCGGGTGAGGCTGCCTCTGAGCCGGCTGTTTGGAAGTGAAGGACCCGCCCACCGAGTCACGACCGGCTGATGTGCATCTCCATCATCGCGGATGTGTCGACCGGCTGTTCCTCCGCCTCGTTTCGTTGCTGAGCTGCCCTGGCCGGGCGACCCACACAGTGCCTCATCTGGGGCCGCCTTGTTGAGCAGTGCCTCAAGTCGCTCCGATGAATTTCCGCTGCCGCGAGCCGCCCCAGTTTGCGCTTCGGCCGTTGTCGAGCCGTCGGTGCACCCTCGAGCTATTGCCTGAAGCCGCTTATCGCGCCGCCGCATGGGCCTTGTGCTGATCCACCCGCAGTCGGCCTCAACACTTGAAACGCAATCCAGTCGGCTTCGTCGCGACGATCACGCATCAGGCCGGCCCTCCCTCTGCTATGATCTACCATCCATAAACCGCCCTCAGTACCGCGCTAAGCCGGACTCGTGCCGCCGACCAGGTCCGCCGCCAAGTCGCCACACCAAGCTTCACCTGGACAGGATCTGCACCTTGCCTATAAGCCTCTGCGACACATGCATCACGCCGGTTCTACTGCTCCCCCGCATGATTCTGCTGTCGCGCCGGGTCAAACCGGTCACATTTGCAAGTCGCCTTCATCGGCAGGCTTAAATCGCCCTCATCCGCAGCCTTCAGTTTTGAATCGCCGCGCCCGAGAGTCGGGCCGCCCTGCAAATTCGAGGCCGCCCTTACCATGAATCGCCGCTGCGGAGATGTGAGTCGCCACCGTTTCCATCTGAACCGCCGCGGTGCCTTGCCTGGTGCGCAAGCCACTACTGTTGCCTCGCCGGGTTACCACTGTCGCGTCCTCTGTTGCACCTGGGAGCCGCCTATGGCGGAGCAGAGCCGCCCCGTAGGAGCCCACCAGGTCGGGTTTGCCTTCGTCTTAAGCCGGTGCACGCATCCGCCCTCGAGCTGCTGCCTCTGCCGGGTCAGAGTCGATGCTTTGGTTCCGCCTCTGTCGCTAGCACTTCTGAGCCGCCCCTCAATTGAAACGGCCCGAGCCGTGACCCGTCGGCGCCCACGTTGAGCCGCCGCCGGATTGCCCCACGTTGTGAGCCGCCGGACCAAGTGTTAACGGAGCAAAAAAGAAAGATGACCTAAGAAGGCTATGAGTTAGATTTATTGGTCTTCAATTACTGCCTGCAACCGAGGCATACTTTTAGAAACAGTGAGATGAGGTTCCAGTGTGCAATGATGAAGCAAGTCGGCTAGTACAAAAATATTAGGAGGAGTTTGGCCCGGTGGATACAGATAGGCCTCAGGCCTTCTCAAAAAAAAGAGAGAGAAGGAGAAGGCATGCAGGCGCATGCACATCCACAGAGAGAGGGACGGGACAGAGAACCTGTGTGCATGCAAAGAGGTGGGGGAGGAGAACGTGGGCACAAGGATACAGTGGCATTGTTGCAACTGCCCGACGCCTCTTCCGTAGCAATCCAGGAGTAAGACAATCTGATTTTTGCTGTTCCCTCACCTCCTTGGTATGCGGGATGAGCATAAATGCCAAGAAAAAAGATCAGAGGCAGTACTAGTACTCCAACTGCTAGTCTGTATTTTGACTACGGGAAGACTATGGTGCAGAATACTACTCCATGAGGTTATCAGATGTGTCCGGCGATTTAAAAAGATCGGACAAAGTTAAAAGTATATCTGAGAACTCTTTTCGTCCGACTATATCATCCAATGTCGGTGCCCGCGTTTGTCTGACAAGTCACCAGGTGCTATCTTTTCTATATATTTTTTTAGCGCATATTAATTTGTTTGAGAACAGTTACTCTGTCTTTCAATATATTTTATGCAGGACAAAGTCCACTACAGAAGTGTCGTCGTACCATGGACAGGAGGCTCGCACCGGTTTAAATGTCGTGGCCAACTCTCGCACCTGCACCGACTACCGCTGCCGCGCCCGAATTGTCAGTCCGCACTGGTTTACAAATGTCGCGGCCGACTCTCCCGTCCGCACCGACTTACAAATGTCGCGGCCGATTCTCCCTCCCGCGCCGACTTACAATGCTGCGGCCGACTCATCTGTCTGTGCCGTCTCTGAAGCCGTGGTCGTCTTTGTCGTCCGTCTCTCGCGGCCTGGTCTACATCAACACACTGGGCCGCACCTGTCTGCATGAGCTGTTTATTGAGTATAAAGCAAGTCACAGCTTAGGTAGCCCGGTTTTCTTTCAAATTAGAGGCAAATTATCATCAATCGTCGTCTGCACTGGATGGATCAATGGGCAGGCACGCTAGTCGCCGCCACTATAGTTTGGTTAATTTCAAATAGCCAGTTGGAAGGAACCATTGGCCGAGTTGCTGACATGGCTCATACAGATCATTTATAACCCGCCGCAGTCACCTCAACCTTCTGTGGATTTACATCGCGTTATCAAACACCAATGATGTATATCTTCTGCTATGGTCAAGTACGGAGAATCTCAGGACAACTCCTTGAGTCATCTTAAGACTCGGGGGCTACGATGATATGACTCAGCAAGTCTTGCCAGTTTCAGCAAATTCAAGTGCCCCAGGATGTTGAAGGAAAGATAACCAGGTCCCAGAGGCTACTGTTATATTGATGAAAATTTAAAGGCCGTCAGAAATATTCCGGCTCACAAGGATGCTTCCGGTTTAAAATCCGGTTCAAGGGAAATCTTTTCTCCCACAAAGCTTTGAAGCTCTCAATATCCGGTTCAAAATCCTAGTTCAAGAAGAATATATCTCTTGCAAAAAGTTAAAGGTTGCCGAAGAGGACCTGCTGCCATGATGCGCGATTCAAACATGGGTATCCTGCCTTATTGGCTTACCATATTATTGATCACGTGGGGGCTTCTATTTCATAAAGCGGCGTCCGGTGTACCCCTTGATTCAGCTTATCAAAGCTTTATATAAAAATCACTTGGGGGCTTGGTTGTACTTGAACCGTAGCTACACCTCTTGATCGGCGCAAGGTCACCAGAAAAATCACTTGGGGGCTTGGTCGTATTCGAACCATAGTCACACCTCTTGATCGGCTCAAAGCCAAATTACTCCGGGGCCAAAGAGAGTGTTGTAAAACAACAACTCAAACATAGGCACCCACTGAGCACAGCTCAAAATGTTACTTGGGGATTCTTTGCTGTTGAAATGAACAAAGAATCTACACTTGTAATAGGCTATCAAGCCATGGCTTGGAAGCCTGGTGTATACACCTAAAACCCCGGGTTAGCCTGCCTTTTTAAGTAAGTTACTCCGCCCAGGTAAACCTGGTATGACCCATCGAACTTTGACAAGTTACTCTAATAAGACCCTGAACTTGTCAAGTTAGAATGATGATTGGTTAAGGATTGAGGACCATCTTAAAAGGCTTTGTAAAACGGTTTAAATCAGTGGCCTAGCAGCCCATGAAAAGCCTCGAATTTGGGGCCTGGCAGCCCGTGAAAAGCCTCGACTACAAGGGTTTCATTTGCTTTTATTTGCTAAGTCTTTTCTCCTTTGATGAGATTTATAATGTTTTGATAAACCAGCGTTCATTAACCCAGCTTGACTTTCAACTACAAGTTGTCAGTATATGATCAGTCATAATCCGGAGATTATCAACCCGGTCTGGTTTTGACTATAAGTCGCCAGTATTATATATGGTTAATCCGGTGTTTATCACAACCCGGCACGGTTTTATCATAAACCGGCACAATATGGAAGGAGTTATCAGTACTCAAGATTGGGGTTATCACCTTTACTACAATAAAGTTGGCCAACCAATGATGTGATTCAATGTCACATGTATGATATATTTCATATTTGATTATTCTTAAGTGCAGCCTTGGTTATCAACCCAGGTTATATGTTGGGCATTATGACCCGTCTGGCGGTAAACCGCCAGGACACTTTAAACTTGTTGTATGCAGAAACAGGTTGAACAAAGCATAATTATAAATCACCGGTGTTTATTAACCTGGCCTGGCTTTAAGACGATAAGTCGCCAGTGTATGATGAGAAATTATCCGGTGTTTATTAACCCGGCCTGGCTTTAAGACGATAAGTCGCCAGTGTATGATGAGACATTATCCGGTGTTTATTAACCCGACCTGGCTTTAAGACGATAAGTCACCAGTGTATGATGAGAAATTATCCGGTGTTTGTTAACCCGACCTGGCTTTTGACTATAAGTCGCTAGTATATATTGGGATTGCGCTATTGGAATCATGCGCTTATAAATCAGTGGGTTATATTATTCAAATAGCCAACATGGCTGGATTTTTATTATGGTTATCAATATTATGATTGAGGTTTCAAAGTCGCTTTAGCGCAATGGATATTATTTTTTGATGGATATGATTTATTCTGCAATGGAAGGAATAGTCCCGAGTCGCTGCAGGCTTACGACCCGGCACTTGGGGGCTACATTATTCAAATCGAGATTACATCAAATATGCAAGTCTCATGTCGCTGCAAGCATGCACCATGACACTTGGGGGCTAATGTAAAGTCATTTTTTATCAACTTATTGAAGACCCGACTCATCCCATTGTAATGAGCCGGCCCTTGGGGGCTACCAATTGCTCCTGTCAACAATTCAAGGTACACAAGTCTTAATCCATTTATATTGAAGGGTCCACTACTTAGTTGGTAAAGCACAAAGCTCTTAACCTTGTGGACGTGGGTTCAAGCCCCATGATGGGGGTTATGTCATATGATGTTCTTTTCAAAGAAGTATATATAAAGTCCCAGCTCAATATTATCTTACTGACCTGGCCCTTGGGGGCTACTAGTTGCTATTCAAATCTGCATGATCATATTTATAAAGTCCCTACTCATTATTGCATAACAACCTGACCCTTGGGGGCTACACTGGTTGAAGTTTTATGAGTATAAGGCAATTTCAAGTCCCAGGTTGCCGCAAGCATGACAACCCGGCACTTGGGGGCTACCTATGTGGAATACTCAGTTCTGACTGGTGATTGAGATGAACAACTTGGATTTCTTCACGCTTGTGATATTTATATTGAAGCAAGTCTTAAGCTGTTGCTATACTACCTTCTTAAGACTTGGGGGCTACAAGTGATAGGCATATAAGAGGTATATTTTCAAGATTGATGTTAACTACAATTATGACCCGGTGCCATCAATATTTGTAAACCGGCAAAGTTCTACATTCTTAAACCGGCAAGTTCTACATTCTTAAACTGACTGAAGATCAGATGAGTATTTCAAAGACCAATATTTTTGTTAAACATTGGGAGCTGAGTCAAAGAAGTTATTCTTCGCAATATTTCTGTGTGACAAACCAATGTTAGCAAATTGATTATGAAGCTGGTCTATTGACCCGGATTTTCTAGAAGGAAATGACAAGGATTTAAAGATGCTCAGGATCAGTTTAACATGGATAAATCCAAATTAAACTGGGGGCTAAGTCCTCATATTAGGACATCTGCCGTGACAATTCCATGACACCAGTGACGGCTGAAGCCTACCTGGGGACTGGGTCCTGTCGACGCAGAGCAACACACTAACATAAGCCCAAAAGGGGACCCGTGCCCAAGCGAGAGACGCAAGTATAACCAAGAACATAAGCCGAAAACACTAGGGATAAAGGTGCAAGCGCCAAGATTCTTACACACCCCCACGGGGCCTTTCATATCTTCCATGCAGGACAAAGAAAAAAAAGGGGCGGCCTCCCGAGGGCCACAGCTCAGGAGGCGCCGGCTCAGGTGTCGCGACACCTAGTCGGTGTCCTCCTCCTCCTTGACCCGGGCACGGCGGCGCGGCGGCTCGTCGTAGTCATCGCCGGTTGAGCTTTTCCTGGAGGAGGTGCCCGCTGCTGGAGGCGTCGCAGGCGTGGCCAAGGGCTAGTTCACCACCGGGGGCCTCGCCACCCCATTGGCCACCGATGTCAGAAGGGTGGTCACCACTGCTGTTGCCGCCCCGGCCATCATCCCAGGCATCTGCCATGTTCTACGAAGACCTTGAAGAAGTGCATCGTCGCCCGGTCATACTTGAAGTGGAGGGCGTGCCTCCCCTTCGAGCCCTAGGTGCGGGCGATCGCTCCCCATCCCCGGGTCATGTAGACGTAGCCGGAGAGGGTGGCCTCGACCTCCGCCTGTGAGTACTGGTTGCAGCAACCGTCATGTTGCAGCCACAACTCGGCAGGCCCCTTCACTAGCAGGTCTTCCGCCAGGGAATCCGAGAGCCGGATCCAGGTGCTTGCCGGCCTTGCCACCCACATCATGAACGTGCGTGCCGTGGGCTCCGCGTGAGTTGGTGGGCAGGGTGGACGGACCACTGCCGCATGCCTCCCTCCTCGACCACGGCCGTCGCGGCTTTCGCAGCCGCTCCCGCGGGAAGGATCCTTTCCACGAATGCTGGAATCGGCGCACCCTCCCAGCGGAGTGCGCTCGCGTCGGAGAAGGGCCACCGCGGGCGTCGCGGTGATCTTGCGAGGACGGCCTCGTCCTCTCTTTGGCTGGGGTGACTCCGGTTCCTCTAGTGGAGCCTTCCCCTTCTCGGCGGCTGAGAGCCTCCTCACTTGCGCCATGGGTGCTGCAGTAAGAGGGTAGAGTGGGGGAGCGAGAAGACGAAGATGGGTTGGGGGCTTTGTCTCCCTCGCGCTCTTATAGGCGGTCGGAGGCCAACTGGCATCCCTTCACATTCGAGCAATGATAGACCTGCGGTGTGCGCCAGTCTTTTGTTAGCCTGGGCAGTTGCCGAGGCAACATGGGGGAGCGGAGGCGTCCGTGTCCCGTCGAGCGCCACGCATCGAGCCTGGCCCACATGCGATTGGGGCCTGTGACACTTCATCCTACTCTCCTTGGCTTCGTCTCGAAGCTAGCTCGAGCGCGCCTTGGGTCGGCCGGGGGCTACTGTCGGTGTTCTGGGATCGGGGGTACCCAGATCTGCATGCCTGCGGCCCATGGCGTGTCTCCCTCGGCGGCCTGGTATGGCCCATCGGCAAGATCTCCAAGACAAGATCCTCACGAGGATCCCTGGCATCGCGAGGCGGACGACACCGAGACCTCCTGAGGGGCAGCCCTCCGAGCCTGCCTCCCAAGCAGCGGAGATTTCTATGCAGGTAACCAGCCTCACGAGGTTATCCATGACGGCCAAGGCCAGGCGGGCGCCAGTGGGCGCAGAGAAGGACAATTTCCTCTTTGGTGCTAAGGAGGCAAGGACGAATGTGGGTTCCCCCAAAGGTTTCCATTCCGGTGCAACAAGACCAAGACCACGAGCTCGGCAGGACGGATGTCATCATCGTGCCCACCGCTGCGTCATGACCAGAAGCTTTGCAGGCGAAGACCACCTTTCGCCAGTATTAGATGTACTTCCTGTCCCTTTCAAATTGGCCGTTGTGGGATCCCTTCCCGCCTAAGTTATGAGGGAAGAGGACCAAGGCCACTACAAATATAGGTTAGTCTCCACCGTAGAGAGGGATCAGATCCGTCCCACCTTCACTACCTGTGTTGGGGAACGTAGTAATTTCAAAAAGAAAAAATCCTACGCCCACGCAAGATCATGGTGATGCATAGCAACAAGAGGGGAGAGTGTTGTTCACGTACCCTCGTAGACCGTAAGAGGAAGCGTTATGACAACGCGGTTGATGTAGTCGTACGTCTTCACGATCGACTGATCCTAGCACCGAAAGTACGACACCTCCGCGATCTGCACACGTTTGGCTCGGTGACGTCCCACGAACTCACGATCCAGCAGAGTGTCGAGGGAGAGCTTCATCAGCACGACGGCGTGATGAGGGTGATGATGAAGCTACCGGCGCAGGGCTTCGCCTAAGCACTACGACGACATGACCGAGGTGGATTATGGTGGAGGGGGCACCGCACATGGCTGGAAAGAATCAACTTGTGTGTCCTAGGGTGCCCCCTGGCCCCGTATATAAAGGAGAAAGGGGGAGGCCGGCCGGCCTTGGGGCGCGCCAAGGAGAGGGGGGAGTCCTCCTCCTAGTAGGAGTAGGGCTCCCCCTTTCCTAGTCCAACTAGGAAGGGGGAAGGAAGGAGAGGGAGAGAGGGAGGAAAGAGGGGGCGTCGCCCACCCTCCTTGTCCAATTCGGACTCCCAAGGGGGGGGGCGGCCAGCCCTAGGCCCCCTCCTCTCTCTCACAAGGCCCATGTTGGCCTATTAGTTCCCCCCGGCACTCCGATAAATATCCGGTGACCCCCGGAACTCATCCGGTGTCCGAATATAGTCATCCAATATATCAATCTTTATGTCTCGACCATTTCGAGACTCCTCGTCATGTCCGGGATCACATCCGGGACTCCGAACTATCTTTGGTACATCAAAACACATAAACTCATAATACCGATCGTCACCGAACGTTAAGCGTGCGGACCCTACGGGTTCGAGAACTATGTAAACATGACCGAGACACATCTCCGGTCAATAACCAATAGCGGAACCTGGATGTTCATATTGGCTCCTACATATTCTACAAAGATCTTCATCGGTCAAACCGCATAACAACATACGTTGTTCCCTTTGTCATCGGTATGTTACTTGCCCGAGATTCGATCGTCGGTATCTCAATACCTAGTTCAATCTCGTTACCGGCAAGTCTCTTTACTCGTTCTGTAATGTATCATCCCGCAACTAACTCATTAGTCACATTGCTTGCAAGGCTTATAGTGATGCACATTACCGAGAGGGCCCAGAGATACCTCTCCGACAATCGGAGTGACAAATCCTAATCTCGATCTATGCCAACTCAACAAGTACCATCGGAGACACCTGTAGAGCACCTTTATAATCACCAGTTACGTTGTGACGTTTGGTAGCACACAAAGTGTTCCTCCGTTATTCGGGAGTTGCATAATCTCATATCCATAGGAACATGTATAAGTCATGAAGAAAGCAATAGAAATATACTAAACGATGAAGTGCTAAGCTAGTGGAATGGGTCAAGTCAATCACATCATTCTCTAATGATGTGATCCCATTAATCAAATGACAACTCATGTCTATGGCTAGGAAACTTAACCATCTTTGATTCAACGAGCTAGTCAAGTAGAGGCATACTAGTGACACTCTGTTTGTCTATGTATTCACACATGTACTAAGTTTCCGGTTAATACAATTCTAGCATGAATAATAAACATTTATCATGATAAAAGGAAATACAAATAACAACTTTATTATTGCCTCTAGGGCATATTTCCTTCAGTCTGCCACTTGCACTAGAGTCAATAATCTAGATTGCACAGTAATGATTCTAACACCCATGGAGTCTTGGTGCTGATCATGTTTTGCTCATGAGAGAGGCTTAGTCTACGGGTCTGCAACATTTAGATCCGTGTGTATCTTGCAAATCTCAATGTCTCTGTCCTTGACTTGATCGCGGATGGAATTGAAGGGTCTCTTGATGTGCTTGGTTCTCTTGGGAAATCTGGATTACTTTGCCAAGGCAATTGCACCAGTATTGTCACAAAAGGTTTTCATTGGACCCGATGCACTAGGTATAACACCTAGATCAGATATGAACTCCTTCATCCAGACTCCTTCATTTGCTGCTTCCGAAGCAGCTATGTACTCCGCTTCACACGTAGATCCCGCCACGACGCTTTGCTTAGAACTGCACCAACTGACAGCTCCACCGTTCAATATAAACACATATCCGGTTTGTGACTTAGAGTCATCCGAATCAGTATCAAAGCTTGCATCAACGTAACCATTTACGACGAGCTCTTTGTCACCTCCATAAACGAGAAACATATCCTTAGTCCTTTTCAGGTATTTCAGGATGTTCTTGACCGCTGTCCAGTGATCCACTCCTGGATTACTTTGGTACCTCCCTGCTAAACTAATAGCAAGGCACACATCAGGTCTAGTACACAGCATTGCATACATGATAGAGCCTATGGCTGAAGCATAGGGAACACCTTTCATTTTCTCTCTATATTCTACAGTGATCGGGCATTGAGTCTGACTCAACTTCACACCTTGTAACACAGGCAAGAACCCTTTCTTTGCTTGATCCATTTTGAACTTCTTCAAAACTTTATCAAGGTATGTGCTTTGTGAAAGTCCAATTAAACGTCTCGATCTATCTCTATAGATCTTGATGCCCAATATATAAGCAGCTTCACCGAGGTCCTTCATTGAAAAACTCTTGTTCAAGTATCCTTTTATGTTATCCAGAAATTCTATATCATTTCCAATCAACCATATGTCATCCACATATAATATTAGAAATGCTACAGAGCTCCCACTCACTTTCTTGTAAATACAGGCTTCTCCAAAAGTATGTATAAAACCATATGCTTTGATCACACTATCAAAATGTTTATTCCAACTCCGAGATGCTTGCACCAGTCCATAAATGGATCGCTGGAGCTTGAACACTTTGTTAGCATCCTTTGGATCGATAAAACCTTCAGGTTGCATCATATACAACTCTTCTTCCAGAAATCCATTCAGGAATGCAGTCTTTACATCCATTTGCCAAATTTCATAATCATAAAATGCAGCAATTGCTAACATGATTCGGACGGACTTAAGCATCGCTACGGGTGAGAATGTCTCATCGTAGTCAACTCCTTGAACTTGTCGAAACCCTTTCGCAACAAGTCGAGCTTTGTAGACAGTAACATTACCGTCAGCGTCAGTCTTCTTCTTGAAGATCCATTTATTCTCGATGGCTTGCCGATATCGGGCAAGTCAACCAAAGTCCACACTTTGTTTTCATACATGGATCCCATCTCAGATTTCATGGCCTCAAGCCATTTCATGGAATCTGGGCTCATCATCGCTTCCTCATAGTTCGTAGGTTCGTCATGGTCAAGTAACATGACCTCCAGAACAGGATTACCATACCACTCTGGTGCGGATCTTACTCTGGTTGACCTACGAGGTTCGGTAGTAACTTGATCTGAAGTTACATGATCATCATCATTAGCTTCCTCACTAATTGGTGTAGGAGTCAGAGGAACAGATTTCTGTGATGAACTACTTTCCAATAAGGGAGTAGGTGCAGTTACCTCATCAAGTTCTACTTTCCTCCCACTCACTTCTTTCGAGAGAAACTCCGTCTCTAGAAATGATCCATTCTTAGCAACGAATGTCTTGCCTTCGGATCTGTGATAGAAGGTGTACCCAACAGTCTCCTTTGGGTATCCTATGAAGACACATTTCTCCGATTTGGGTTCGAGCTTATCAGGTTGAAGTTTTTTCACATAAGCATCGCAGCCCCAAACTTTAAGAAACGACAACTTTGGTTCCTTGCCAAACCATAGTTCATAAGGAGTCGTCTCAACGGATTTCGATGGTGCCCTATTTAACGTGAATGCAGTTGACTCTAAAGCATAACCCCAAAACGACAGCGGGAAATCAGTAAGAGACATCATAGATCGCACCATATCTAGTAAAGTACGATTACGACGTTCGGACACACCATTACGCTGTGGTGTTCCGGGTGGCGTGAGTTGCGAAACTATTCTGCATTGTTTCAAATGAAGACCAAACTCGTAACTCAAATATTCTCGTCCACGATTAGATCATAGAAACTTTATTTTCTTGTTACGATGATTTTCCACTTCACTCTGAAATTCTTTGAACTTTTCAAATGTTTCAGACTTATGCTTCATCAAGTAGATATACCCATATCTGCTCAAATCATCTGTGAAGGTGAGAAAATAACGATACCCGCCGCGAGCCTCAACATTCATCGGACCGCATACATCAGTATGTTAGATTTCCAACAAATTTGTTGCTCGCTCCATCATTTCGGAGAACGGAGTTTTAGTCATCTTGCCCATGAGGCATGGTTCGCAAGTACCAAGTGATTCATAATCAAGTGATTCCAAAAGTCCATCAGAATGGAGTTTCTTCATGCGCTTTACACCAATATGACCCAAACGGCAATGCCACAAATAAGTTGCACTATCATTATCAACTCTGCATCGTTTGGCTTCAACATTATGAATATGTGTGTCACTACTATCGAGATTCAACAAAATTAGACCACTCTTCAAGGGTGCATGACCATAAAAGATATTACTCATATAAATAGAACAACCATTATTCTCTGATTTAAATGAATAACCGTCTCGCATCAAACAAGATCCAGATATAATGTTCATGCTTAACGTTGGCACCAAATAACAATTATTCAGGTCCAAAACTAATCCCGAAGGTAGATGTAGAGGTAGCGTGCCGACCGCGATCACACCGACTTTGGAACCATTTCCCACGTGCATCGTCACCTCGTCCTTAGCCAATCTTCGCTTAATCCGCAGTCCCTGTTTCGAGTTGCAAATATTCGCAACAGAACCAGTATCAAATACCCAGGTGCTACTGTGAGCATTAGTAAGGTACACATCAATAACATGTATATCACATATACCTTTGTTCACCTTGCCATCCTTCTTATCCGCCAAATACTTGGGGTAGTTCCGCTTCCAGTGACCAGTCCCTTTGCAGTAGAAGCACTCAGTCTCAGGCTTAGGTCCAGACTTGGGCTTCTTCACTTGAGCAGAAACTTGCTTGTCGTTCTTCTTGAAATTCCCCTTCTTCCCTTTACCCTTTTTCTTGAAACTGGTGGTCTTGTTGACCATCAACACTTGATGCTCCTTCTTGATTTCTACCTCCGCAGCCTTTAGCATTGCGAAGAGCTCGGGAATTGTCTTATCCATCCCTTGCATATTATAGTTCATCACGAAGCTCTTGTAGCTTGGTGGCAGTGATTGAAGAATTCTGTCAATGGTACTATCATCAGGAAGATTAACTCCCAGTTGAATCAAGTGATTGTTATACCCAGACATTTTGAGTATATGCTCATTGACAGAACTATTCTCCTCCATCTTGCAGCTGTAGAACTTATTGGAGACTTCATATATCCCAGTCCGGGCATTTGCTTGAAATATTAACTTTGAAAGGATCGATATAGTTGACTAGAGGGGGGGTGAATAGGCAACTAACAATTTTTAGCTTTTCTTTACCAAATTAAACTTTTGCATCAAAATAGGTTGTCTAGATATGCAACTAAGTGAGCAACCTATATGATGCAATGACAACAAGCATGCAAGCAAATAAGAGATATAACACTAGTAAACTTGCGAAAGTAAAGGGACGAGATAACCAATAGTGGAGCCGGTGAAGACGAGGATGTGTTACCGAAGTTCCTTTTTTGAGGGGAAGTACGTCTCCGTTGGAGCGGTGTGGAGGCACAATGCTCCCCAAGAAGCCACTAGGGCCACCGTATTCTCCTCACACCCTCACACAATGCGAGATGCCGTGATTCCACTATTGGTGCCATTGAAGGCGGTGACCGGACCTTTACAAACAAGGTTGGGGCAATCTCCACAACTTAATTGTAGGCTCCCAACGACACCACAAAGCTTCACCACAATGGACTATGGCTCCGCGGTGACCTCAACCGTCTAGGGTGCTCAAACACCCAAGAGTAACAAGATCCGCTAGGGATAAGTGGGGGGAATCAAATTTATCTTGGTGGAAGTGTAGATCGTGGCCTTCTCAACCAATCCCGAGCAAATCAACAAGTTTGATTAGCTAGGGAGAGAGATCGGGCGAAAATGGAGCTTGGAGCAACAATGGAGCTTTTGGGGGAAGAGGTAGGTCAACTTTGGGGAAGAAGACCTCCTTATTTAGTGGGGGGAACAAACCAACCGTTACCCCCCACACCAGCCCCGCAGAGAGCGGTACTACCGCAGGAGGCAGCGGTACTACCGCTCCCCCGGGCAGTACTACCATTGAGCCCAGAGCGGTACTACCGCGGTGGTCAGGGCGGTACTACCGCATATGAGCGGTACTACGGCCCCCACTACCGCAACTAGTTCCGTAAAACCCGACACGAAAAAAGACCCCTCGAATCGAGGCGGTACTAGCACGAGACCGCAGCGATACTACGGCTGGGGGCTACCAACGGTACTACGGATCTAGAGCGGTACTACCACTTGTAGCCATAAGCGGTACTACCGCTCCGGCCCACGGTACTACCGCTGGGACCAGAGAAGGCACACTCAGAAGGGGAACAAGCCCATCATAGAAGCGGAAAGGCTCGGAGGGGGGCAAAGGAAGTGTACGTGATGATTCCACCCTAGCCTTTCCAAAGCGGACCCCCTCTTGATAGTACGGTGATCCCTATGAAACTAGTCCACCAAACTAATTCAAAAGGACTACACCGTCTTCGCCTCAAGCTTCCGAGGGGAGGGAATCGTCTCGTGCCAAAAGGATGAATCTCTGAAAACACTCAATGCACACGATTAGTCCGCAAAAGTATTGTCATCAATCACCAAAACATCTTAGGGACAAATATGCCCTTACAATCTCCCCCTTTTTGGTGGATTGATGACAATACGGGATTTGCATAAACGGGAAAAGACAAAGGACATAAGCAAACCCCAAATCTCTAAAATATAGACGGGCTCCCCCTAGATGTGTGCCATCAAGATAAGTGCTTTGGACTGCACAACACACATACTAGGATCAACACTGTATTTTAGAGACCAACAACCTAAGCGAGATTCAAGAGAGCAGGATATATAACATAATAATCATGCAACTCATGAGATACCAAATGACTAGAGACATAGATAAAGGTATGATAAGGATAAGGTAGCATATAAGGTAGCATATGTCTCACACCATATGACCGGAACTAAGGTCTTACTGAACACAAAAACCAAACAAAGCACAAGGTAGCAAACACAACGAAAGCACAAAGACAAAGACACACTCGCAACACAATGACGTAAATCCCTAAACTCTCTCCCCCTTTGGCATCGAGACACCAAAAGGGGCAAAGAGCTAACCTACGGCTCCAGGTGAGAGCATGCTGAGGATCTCGAACATCAGGACTCTGCGTGATCATCTGCACCGCCATCCTCGGCCGGAAACTGCTTGGCATCTGAATCGGTCCACAGACAGTGCTGCTGGATCCACTCCTCCTCAGTGATCTGACCCTCAGAGCCGCTGGTGACTGTCGCACCCAACTGACGCATAAGCTCCTTGTGATGCCCCCTTGCCTTCTTCTCAGCCACATGAGTCATGTACTGACCGTGAGACTCCATGCAGAACAGCTTCTTCATATTGTGTTTGAGCTTCTTTGCCCAAGAGGGCTCTGCCGCAGAAGGCTCTGTCCCAGAAGGCACATAATCCTCATCGTCATCATCGGCATCAGTCTCGCCCTCGATCTCCATGGCAGTAGCAGAAGATGGAACTCCAGATCTAGGAATGCCCCAATTATCCTTCTTCCTCAGATGCTTGAACTCATGAGAAACCAACTCTCCAGTTTCTAGGTGCTCCTCAGGATAGGTGCATCTCCAGGCCTTCTCAATGAGCAACATAATGAACAGACCACAAATCAGGCACTTGCGCTCAGAAATAGCAGCAAGAAGTTCAGACCACATAACATGAGAGATGTCCAGGGACTCGCCAGTGTTTGCGTCCTTCTCACGCTGGCAGAAGAGAAGCATGTCCACGAGATAAGAGTGTACCATGTCCAGATTCCCGATACGAGGGAAGAGAGTCTCACGGAAGATACGGTGAAGGATGTCCAGATAGGTAGACAACTCATAGGTTTCCTTCCTGGTCTCAGGGTTGACCTTCCGAGTACAGTAGGGCCAGAGAGCTTGCTTTTGAGTGGAGGTAACATTGTGGTGAGGACGAAATCCGACTGGAGTCTCGAGCCCTTGATCTTCCACCTCTAGCAATCCCATGAAGGCCTTCCACTTGACAGCTAGCACCTTCCCATTAGTCATCCAAGTCAGAGTCCTGTCTTCATCAGTTCCTAGGTGAACAGTGGCAAAGAACTGAGCCGGCAAATCTGCATCAAAGTCCTTGTTGAACTGCATGATCCTGAGAATGTTCAACTGAGAGCACATCTGAAGGGCATCACCAAAGTACTCAGGGTCCTTCTCCATAGCATCCGTGTTGATGGAATGAACATTCACAAAGAGGTTCTTCTTAGCCTTGATCACGTCAAAGTAGGTGGCATACTGAAACCGGTTCCAGAACGGGCGATTGACAAGGTTGGGTTCTTGGTCTTCCTCATATGGGTTGCGGCGACGCCTGTCCCAGAATTCCTTGCTAGTCATTTCAGTCACCTTCTTGCCACTTGGCTTCGGCCTGTTGGCAGTCTTCTTCTTGAGAGGAGGACTGGCACTTGAGGAAGCACCCACTGGTGGCGGTGGAGCACTGGAAGAACCACCTGTAGCCTCAGATGTGCGGTACCGCTTTGACGTTGAACGCCCGGGGTTGACACGGCGGACTTGCTGCTCAGGATGTTCATCACCTGGAACCAAACATACGGACACACAAAACAACCAGAAGGAACGATCAAAACCAAATAAACACAACAAATATGGATCAACATGTGGTAGGAAACGATGGAACTGGGCATCCGGCGGTAGTACCGTGCCTGCACAGCGGCAGTACCGCACCAGGGGTAGTACCGCGCCTCCACAGCGGCAGTACCGCTCCAGCGGTAGTACCGCGCCAGATGGGCGGTAGTACCGCCCGAGACGGGGCACAGAGGATTCCTACTGCCGTGGTCAGATCCGGCACTACCGGTGATGCCAAATTCAAAAATAAACCTACCAAACATCAATCCAAAGAGTCTAGTTGCCTTCTCCAACCTACTCAAGCCTAGATTTGGCCAAAAATCTAGAGATGCAACCACTATTGCCCCTAAAACGCGAGATCTGAAAACTAGACAAGAAGAGAAGAGGAACGGGGGCAATACTGGCATCCATGGCAAGAGGACGAGGTGGGGATTGACTCCACCGAAGGAAATGGAGAGGAACGGTCCGGAGACGGAGGGCCGCCGGAGCCCTCCCGCGGCGAGATGGCGCTGGAGAGAGAGGAAGAGGAACGAGGGGACGAAGCAAATGGGTATGGGGGAGGAAACCACCCCTGCCCATGACTTAACCCCCTGGCCCCGCCCCTCAGCGGTAGTACCGTGGTGATGGGCGGTAGTACCGTTCAGCGGTAGTACCGTGGTGATGGGCGGTAGTACCGCGCCTTCACAACGGTAGTACCGCCCAGCGCAACTCAAAACAAGACTCAACACCTATGGCACAAAAAGAAAAGAAGGGAAACGATGGCAAGAGAAGAAAGCCAACACAAAGCAACAAGAGCACCAGCACGAGAACAAGACCCACACACCTCTACACGAGAGGGCGGTGGCCGAGGCCACCTATGTTTGAGTCAATTGGTATGGCACCGCGAAGAATTATCCTTGGGACCATGACCAAAACTCGTCTTTGAAGCACAAGTACCATCAAAAATTGGCTAATGTGAAAGAGTGAGATTAGTTTACGCATTATGGGGGGAGGAAGAGTTCATTGAGAGAACAATACTCCCCTATGTCCATGCCTACACCTAGACAAGAATGCATGATGAATGTGAGGGGTGTGCAAAGGTTCAAACCACATTGCTCGAATCAATGATATTTAGCTCATGCCTTAACTCGCGAAATCTTGCTTCATCCAATGGCTTCGTGAAAATATCTGCAAGGTTATCATGAGTGTTGACGTAGTTGAGCTCGATCTCCCCTCGCCTAATATGATCCCGGATGAAGTGATACCGAATCTCAATATGCTTCATCTTGAAGTGTTGCACCGGGTTGAGAGAAATCTTGATGGCACTTTCATTGTCACACCAAAGAGGCACTTTGCCACAAATGACACCGTAATCCTTTAAAGTTTGCCTCATCCATAAGAGTTGTGCACAACAACTCCCGGCCGCCACATACTCCGCCTCGGTGGACGAGAGAGACACACAACTTTGCTTTTTAGAAGACCAACTTACCAAAGAGCAACCAAGAAATTGGCACCCTCCAGAAGTGGACTTCCTATCCACTTTGTCTCCCGCCCAATCGGAGTCCGAATAACCTACAAGCTTGAAGTTTGCTCCTCTTGGGTACCATAAGCCAAAGTTTGGGGTATGAGCCAAATATCGAAAGATTCGCTTGACCGCCACAAAGTGGCTTTCCTTAGGTGCAGCTTGAAACCGTGCACAAATTCCCACACTCAACATGATATCCGGTCTAGATGCACAAAGGTAAAGCAAGGATCCAATCATGGAGCGATATACCTTTTGATCCACCGCTTTACCATTGGGATCAATGTCAAGTTGGCACTTGGTGGGCATTGGAGTGGAAGCCGGCTTGACATCACTTAACTTGAATCTCTTTAGCATGTCTTGAGTGTATTTGGATTGGTTGATGAAGGTTCCTTCTCTTCTTTGTTTGATTTCGAATCCGAGAAAGAACTTCAACTCTCCCATCATAGAGATCTTGAACTTTGAGGTCATGAGAGCGGCAAATTCTTCATTGAAGGCTTTGTTAGGGGAACCAAAAATAATATCATCAACATATAGTTGGCACACAAACAAATCCCCTTTGACCTTCTTAGTAAAAAGAGTGGGGTCGATTTTCCCGATTTCGAATCCACGATCTTGTAACAACTCCGTAAGATGCTCATACCACGCACGTGGGGCTTGTTTAAGGCCATAGAGCGCCTTGTGGAGTTGATACACATGATCGGGGAAATAGGGATCTTCGAACCCGGGGGGTTGTTTGACATACACCAACTCATTTATGGGACCATTAAGAAAAGCACTCTTCACATCCATTTGTTGCAACGTGAAATTATGATGAGAAGCATAAGCAATCAACAAACGAATAGATTCAAGGCGAGCGACGGGGGCAAAGGTTTCACCGTAGTCGATACCCTCGACTTGGGAGTAGCCTTGTGCCACCAAACGAGCCTTGTTGTGAACAATGATCCCATGAGCATCTTGCTTGTTCTTGAATATCCACTTGGTTCCTATGACATTATGGTTCCCGGTTGGCCTTGGCACTAATTTCCACACTTGGTTATGTTCGAAGTTGTTGAGTTCTTCGTGCATGGCATTGAGCCAATCTGGGTCCTCGAGCGCTTCATAAACCTTTTGGGGTTCGACACAAGAAACAAACGCATGATGTTCACAATAGTTTGCTAATTGTCTATGAGTGCTTAGCCCCTTTCTTAGGCTTCCAACCACATTCTCCATGAGATGACCTTTGGTGGTGAGCTTGGAAGCGATCTTAGCGCCACGACGCTCCAATTCCTCCTCGGAAGTGAAACGAGGAGGGGTTACTTGATCATCTTGAGCTTGTCCTTGATCTTGAACTTGCTCGAGGGGGAGAACTTGACCTTGGGCATCATTTGGTGGATCACCACCATCTCAAGGTTGATCTTGCCCTTGATCTTGTTCATGAGGTTGAGAGCCTTCACTTTGTTCTTCGGAAGCGTGTGGGTCTTGAGTTGGTGATGGCTCCACTTGAGTGGAGCATTGTCCTTCTCCTTCGGCCACAAGGGGTTCCTCAATGGGTAGGATATAACCAACACCCATTCTTCTTATGGCTTGGGGAGGAATTTCATCACCTACATCACAAGTACCACTTTGCTCCACTTGGGAGCCGTTATTCTCATCAAACTCCACGTTACACGTCTCCTCAATAAGTCCCGTGGACTTATTGAGAACACGGTAAGCATGGGAGTTTGTAGCACAACCAACAAATATGCCCTCATGAGGTCTAGACTCAAATTTAGACAAACGAACACCTTTCTTGAGAATGAAACACTTACACCCGAACACCCGAAAGTACTTGAGATTGGGCTTGTTACCGGTGAGTATCTCATATGGAGTCTTGTTCAAGCCTTTGCGGAGATAGAGCCGATTTGAAGCATGACACGCGGTGTTGATGGCTTCGGCCCAAAAGTTGTATGGAGACTTGAACCCGCCATCATTGTCCTTGCCGCATCCATCAACATCCGGTTCTTCCTCTCCGCAACACCATTTTGCTGAGGGGTGTACGGTGCGGAATATTGATGCTTGATCCCCTCATCACTAAGAAACTCATCCAAGGTGTAGTTTTTGAACTCGGTGCCGTTGTCACTTCTTATTGTCAAGATCTTTGCATTGTGTTGACGTTGGGCTTCATTTGCAAAGTCAATGACGGTTTGTTGGGTCTCACTCTTCCTCTTGAAGAAATACACCCAATTGTATCTTGAATAGTCATCCACAATTACCAAGCAATACTTTCTACCCCCAAGACTATCAAAGGATGGAGGCCCAAAGAGATCCAAATGAAGGAGCTCCAAAGGCCTCTTCGAGTAAATGAGAGTCGTGGGAGGGTGAGCCTTCTCATGAAGCTTTCCTTCGATACAAGCACTGCAAGCACGATCTTTAGCAAAACTAACATTCGTTAGTCCACGGACATGGTCCCCCTTGAGAAGACTTTGCAAAGATCTCATATTGACATGGGCTAAACGGCGATGCCAAAGCCATCCCACGTCAACTTTAGCCATTAGGCATGTCGCGGTCTTAGTGGGTCGCTCCGAAAAGTTAATCACATAGAGACCGTTCTCGACATGCCCAACAAAGGCTACTTTAAGATTCTTGCTCCACAAGAGGGCCACGGTATCAATATCAAAGAAAGTGGCAAAGCCCATGGTAGCAAGTTGACGAACGGAAAGTAAATTGTATGCAAGGGACTCAACTAGCATGACCTTCTCGATCGTGAGATCATGAGAAATGACAACTTTGCCAAGTCCCAATACCTTAGAAGACGAGGCATCACCCCACTCGACATTGGTGGGCATAGATGGAATCTTGTGCACGTCCACCACCAAGTCCTTGCTTCCGGTCATATGATTTGTAGCTCCACTGTCGAGCAACCATGATCCCCCACCGGAAGCAAACACCTACAAGAGATCAATGCTTGGTTTTAGGTACCCATTTTGTAATGGGTCCTTTGATGTTAGTAACAAGGGTCTTAGGAACCCAAATGGACCACTCAATATACTCATGAGGAGAACCAACAAATTTGGCATAAACATGCCCATCACTTGCACGGCATAACACATAAGAAGGATTAAAGTCGCCGGCTTTGTTGGATGGGGTGGTATTGCCCATCTTGACACCGTCACCCTTCGCATTATTCTTCCTCTCCTTGGAAGCACCCTCTCCCTCCTTCACAAAAGTTTGCTTGAGAGGAGGAGGTCGTTTTGTCTTGTCATTCTTCTTCTTGTTCTTGGGCTTGGGTGCGAACCCAATCCCCTCCTTGGCCACAACTTCCTTTTGGTTTCTCAAAACGTCGTTGAGGTTCTTCTCACCTTGTATGCATGACATAAGGCCTTTCTCAAGTTACTCCTTCAACTTAGCATTCTCCTCAACAAGATGCACATGCTCACAACAAGGGTTAATAGCATTTGCATTATCAATTAACACCATATGAGGAAAGGTGGCTTCCTCCTTAGTTAGCTTTACTTGGAGTTGATCATGAGACTCCTTGAGACTAGCATGGACGCCCTTCAAGACTTTGTGAGCCTTGTCGAGAATGTCAAACTCCTCTTTAAGTCTAGCAAGATCAACCCCAAGTTTTGCCTTCTCGGAGTTTAGCACACGAGACACAACAAGAGCATGATCAAGATCTTTCTTTAACTTAGCATGATCATCGTTGTATGACTCCTCAAGAGCCAAACGAAGACCACGCTCTTCGTCAAGAGCATTGGAAAGATCCGAAATCTCATCGGCATAGTCACGACTATGCCCCTCCATCTTAGAGATGGTATCTTCGTGAGCCTCGATCATGTCATTGGCTTCACCAAGTTGTTCCAAGAGAGCAACGAAGTGCTTCTTGGATTTACCCTTGAGTTTACCCATAAAGATCTCAAACTCATTTTCCTCCACATTTGTCCCCTCATGTTCGTCAATGCTATCCATCGAAGAAGGATGATTAATGATGGTAGTTTTGATGTTGGAGGTTACCTTATTGGTGGCTTTCGCCATGAGGCACTTGGCGGTGATGTTCTCATTGGGTGAGTCGAAGAGAGACACCCGTGGAGTCTTCGCAATGGCAACGGAGGCCATGGCAACCAACACACCATCTTCATCATCGTCATCATCCTCATTGTACTCTTCTTGTACCACCAACGCCTTGGGAGGAGTCTTCTTGGTGAAGTTGCTCTTGTTGGGGAACGACTTGGCCTTGTCCTTTCTAATGAGCTTGCCACCATTGTCTTCCCTCTTCTCGTAAGGGCACTCCGCAACAAAGTGGCTCACATTACCACAATTGAAGCAAGTCCTCACTCGGTTCTTGCCCTTTGCGCCACTTGAATTGCTCTTGTTGAAGTTTGGCCTTGTGTTCTTCTTGCTCCAAAATTGCCTTGAAGCAAGAGCCATGTGTTCATGATAGGCATACTTTGTATCTTCGAGGTTTCCCTCCTCTTCTTCCTCTTCATCCTCTTCCTCCATACTAGCCTTGGCCCTTAGAGCAAGGTTGGGCTTCTTTACTCGTTGAGAGCGAAGAACCGCATTGTCGGCGGTCTTGTCCAAGATGCTCATAGCAACAAACTCATCCAACACTTCACTTGATGACAAGGTGTGGAAGTCTGGCCTTTGACGAATTACGGAGGACATGGCTTTGTGGTAGGGCATCATTGCCTTGAGGAATTTGCGCTTGATCCAATTGTCATCCGTGTCCTTACTTCCATGATCTCGGAGAGAGACCGCGAGTTTGGTTACTCTCCGAAAAAGCTCACGAGGTTCTTCATCTTCTTTCATTGCAAACTCGTCGGCTTCATCTTGCACCACTTCATAGTTGGAGCGTTGAATGCTTGCGCTTCCCCGATAGAGGGAAACAACTTGGAGCCAAGCATCTTTGGCCACGGTGTAAGGCCGGAGATGAGGAAGATCTTCGGGTGGGATTGCTTCTTGGATGATGAAGAGAGCATTCTCATTGAATTGATGATCCACAACTTCTCTAGGAGTGAAGTTACTTCGGTCATGCGGATAAAAGCCTTCTTCGATGATTCTCCAAAGGTTAGTGTTCACATGATTTAAATGACGCTTAAAACGATAGACCCAAGAATCAAAATCTACATTCTTCTCAATCTTAGGGGTCGGACCGGCATGATTCAAATGAGTGGAAGGGAGCGGTCCACCATAGACAGGTGGAGGTTCCACATGGGCAAAGCTGACGGTCCCATTTTTACCACTAGAAGAAGGAGCTTTCTCGCTAGTAGCTTCCCCCTTGTCGGAGGTAGCATCCGTCACCTTGTTAGTGGGATCACCCACTTTCAACGGTGCGGTGGAAAGTTTAAGCCCTTCTAAGAATTTATTAAACATGCTTTCGACCTTGGTCGTCATGGTGGTTTGCAATGTGTCCAACGCCACATTGAATTCCTCACGAGAGACCGCGGTTCCCCCATCTCCCGTAGACGAGACCGGATTCACACCGGAGTGCTCCTCCACACCGTCTACGACGTCAACCATACTCTTCGGACGGTAAAGTCCTTAATAAAGAGACGAGGCTCTGATACCAATTGAAAGGATCGATATAGTTGACTAGAGGGGGGGTGAATAGGCAACTAACAATTTTTAGCTTTTCTTTACCAAATTAAACTTTTGCATCAAAATAGGTTGTCTAGATATGCAACTAAGTGAGCAACCTATATGATGCAATGACAACAGGCATGCAAGCAAATAAGAGATATAACACTAGTAAACTTGCAAAAGTAAAGGGACGAGATAACCAATAGTGGAGCCGGTGAAGACGAGGATATGTTACCGAAGTTCCTTCCTTTTGAGGTGAAATACGTCTCCGTTGGAGCGGTGTGGAGGCACAATGCTCCCCAAGAAGCCACTAGGGCCACCGTATTCTCCTCACGCCCTCACACAATGCGAGATGCCGTGATTCCACTATTGGTGCCCTTGAAGGCGGCGACCAGACCTTTACAAACAAGGTTGGGGCAATCTCCACAACTTAATTGGAGGCTCCCAACGACACCACAAAGCTTCACCACAATGGACTATGGCTCCGCGGTGACCTCAACCGTCTAGGGTGCTCAAACACCCAAGAGTAACAAGATCCGCTAGGGATAAGTGGGGGGAATCAAATTTATCTTGGTGGAAGTGTAGATCGTGGCCTTCTCAACCAATCCCGAGCAAATCAACAAGTTTGATTGGCTAGGGAGAGAGATCGGGCGAAAATGGAGCTTGGAGCAACAATGGAGCTTTTGGGGGAAGAGGTAGGTCAACTTTGGGGAAGAAGACCTCCTTATATAGTGGGGGGAACAAACCAACCGTTACCCCCCACACCAGCCCCGCAGAGAGCGGTACTACCCCAGGAGGTAGCGGTACTACCGCTGATCACAGCGGTACTACCGCTCCCCCGAGCGGTACTACCGCTGAGCCCAGAGCGTTACTACCGCGGTGGTCAGGGCGGTACTACCGCATATGAGCGGTACTACGGCCCCCACTGCCGCGACTAGTTCCGTAAAACCCGACACGAAAAAAGACCCCTCGAATCAAGGCGGTACTAGCACGAGACCGCATCGGTACTATGGCTGGGGGCTACCAACGGTACTACGGCTCTAGAGCGGTACTACCGCTCCTAGAGCGGTACTACCGCTTGTAGCCATAAGCGGTACTACCGCTCCGGTCCGCGATACTACCGCTGGGACCAGAGAAGGCACACTCAGAAGGGGAACAAGCTCATCATAGAAACGGAAAGGCTCGGAGGGGGGCAAAGGAAGTGTACGTGATGATTCCACCCTAGCCTTTCCAAAGCGGACCCCCTCTTGATAGTACGGTGATCCCTATGAAACTAGTCCACCAAACTAATTCAAAAGGACTACACCGTCTTCGCTTCAACTTCCGAGGGGAGGGAAACGTCTCGTGCCAAAAGGATGAATCTCTGAAAACACTCAATGCACACGATTAGTCCGCAAAAGTATTGTCATCAATCACCAAAACATCTTAGGGACAAATATGCCCTTACAAACTTCAACTCCTGGAACATCTCATATGCTCCATGACGTTCAAAACGTCGTTGAAGTCCCAGTTCTAAGCCGTAAAGCATGGCACACTGAACTATCGAGTAGTCATCAGCTTTGCTCTGCCAGACGTTCATAACATCTGGCGTTGCTCCTGCAGCGGGTTTGGCACCTAGCGGTGCTTCTAGGACATAATTCTTCTGTGTAGCAATGAGGATAATCCTCAATTTACGGACCCAGTCCGTGTAGTTGCTACCATCATCTTTCAACTTAGCTTTCTCTAGGAACGCATTAAAATTCAACAAAACAACAGCACGGGCGATCTATCTACAACAACATAGACATGCAAAATACTATCAGGTACTAAGTTCATGATAAATTAAAGTTCAATTAATCATATTACTAAAGAACTCCCACTTAGATAGACATCCCTCTAATCATCTAAGTGATCACGTGATCCATATCAACTAAACCATGTCCGATCATCACGTGAGATGGAGTAGTTTTCAATGGTGAACATCACTATGTTGATTATCTACTATACGATTCACGCTCGACCTTTCGGTCTCAGTGTTCCGAGGCCATATCTGCATATGCTAGGCTCGTCAAGTTTAACCCGAGTATTCTGCGCGTGCAAAACTGGCTTGCACCCGTTGTATGTGAACGTAGAGCTTATCACACCCGATCATCACGTAGTGTCTCGGCACGACGAACTTTCGCAACGGTGCATACTCAGGGAGAACACTTATACCTTGAAATTTAGTGAGAGATCATCTTATAATGCTACCGTCGAACTAAGCAAAATAAGATGCATAAAGCATAAACATCACATGCAATCAATATAAGTGATATGATATGGCCATATCATATTGTACCTTTGATCTCCATCTCCAAAGCACCGTCATGATCAGCATAGTCACCGGCGTGACACCTTGATCTCCATCGTAGCATCATTGTCCTCTCGCCAACTATTGCTTCTACGACTATCGCTACCGCTTAGTGATAAAGTAAAGCAATTACATGGTGATTGCATTTCATACAATAAAGTGACAACCATATGGCTCCCGCCAGTTGCCGATAACTCCATTAAAAAACATGATCATCTCATACAATAAAATTTAGCATCATGTCTTGACCATATCACATCACAACATGCCCTGCAGAAACAAGTTAGACGTCCTCTACTTTGTTGTTGCAAGTCTTACGTGGCTGTTACGGGCTGAGCAAGAACCGTTCTTACCTACGCATCAAAACCACAATGATTTTTCGTGAAGTATGTGCTGTTTTAACCTTCAACAAGGACCGGGCGTAGCCACACTCGATTCAACTAAAGTGTGTGAAACTGGCACCCGCCAGCCACCTGTGTCGGTAGAACCAGTCTCGCGTAAGTGTACGCGTAATGTCGGTTGATAACCCACAAGTATAGGGGATCACAACAGTTTTTAAGGGTAGAGTATTCAACCCAAATTTATTGATTCGACACAAGGGGAGCCAAAGAATATTCTCAAGTATTGGAAGTTGAGTTGTCAATTCAACCACACCTGGAAAACTTAATATCTGCAGCAAAGTATTCAGTAGCAAAATAGTATGGAAGTAACAGTAACGGTGGAAAAAGTGATAGTAGTAGTTTTGTAGTAATTGTAACAGTGGCAACGGTAAAGTAACTAAGCAAAGATCAATATGTGAAAATCACGTAGGCATTGGATCAGTGATGGATAATTATATCGGATGCGATTCCTCATGCAATAGTTATAACATAGGGTGACACAGAACTAGCTCCAGTTCATCAATGTAATGTAGGCATGTATTTCGAATATAGTCATACGTGCTTATGGAAAAGAACTTGCATGACATCTTTTGTCCTACCCTCCCGTGGCAGCGGGGTCCTATTGGAAACTAAGGGATATTAAGGCCTCCTTTTAATAGAGTACTGGACCAAAGCATTAACCCTTAGTGAATACATGAACTCCTCAAACTACGATCATCACCGGGAGTGGTCCCAATTATTGTCACTTCGGGGTTACCGGATCATAACACATAGTAGGTGACTAATGACTTGCAAGATAGGGTCACATTTATTCATGAAAACATAATAGGTTCAGATCTGAATTCATGGCACTCGGGCCCTAGTGACAAGCATTAAGCATAGCAAAGTCATAGCAACATCAATCTCAGAACATAGTGGATACTAGGGATCAAACCCTAACAAAACTAACTCGATTACATGATAAATCTCATCCAACCCATCACCGTCCACCAAGCCTACGATGGAATTACTCACGCACGGCGGTGAGCATCATGAAATTGGTGATGGAGGAAGGTTGGTGATGACAACGGCGACAGATTCCCCTCTTTGGAGCCCCGAACGGACTCCAGATCAGCCCTCCCGAGAGAGTTTAGGGCTTGGCAGCGGCTCCGTATCGTAAAACGCGATGAATCCTTCTCTCCGATTTTTTTTCTCCCCGAATGTGAATATATGGAGTTGGAGTTGAGGTCGGTAGAACCTCAGGGGGCCCACGAGATAGGGGGTGCGCCCACGGGGGTAGGCGCGCCCCCTGTCTCGTGGGGCCCCTGAGGTACCACCGACCTCAACTCCAACTCCATATATTCACGCAGGGGGGTAGGCACGCCCCCACCCTCGTGGACAGGGTGTGGGCCCCCTGGTCTTGATTCTTTCGCCAGTATTTTTTATATATTCCAAAAATATTCTCCGTGAAGTTTCAGGTCATTCCGAGAACTTTTATTTCTCCACAAAAACAACACCATGGCAATTCTGCTGAAAACAGCGTCAGTCCGGGTTAGTTCCATTCAAATCATGCAAGTTAGAGTCAAAACAACACTACAAAAAAATACACTTCCGTGATGATACGTGTTTGTCACAGTAGGTCACGTTTTCCGTCATGCATGTACATCCATGACAAATTTATGACAGAATCAAGATAGTCATACCTGTGCTGTCGTAGAAGTGTCCCATGACATTACCAAAATTATCATCACGGAAGTGTCCACTTCCATGACGATAAATCGCGCGTCACAGAAGTGCTTTCGTCAAGGGTGACCGACACGTGGCATCCACCGTAACGGAACGCCGTTAAGCTATCGGGTCCGGTTTTGGATCCGATAACCCGTTAACAACCCAGACCAATGGGGATTTTCCATGTGTAAAATCATCATTGGCCGGAGGAAACACGTGTTGCCTCACCGTTGGGACAGATGCCATCCACTCATTGGACAGGAGGCGCCTATGACAGGTCAACACGTGGCACGGCCCAACAGTGGCCCATTCTGGTGAAAAAGGCCGGCCCAGTAAAAAATAGCAGGCCGACCCATATAAGGCCTACTTGTGTCAGGTCCATTTAATCCCACGGCCCATAGGAGATGTGCCAATTCGGCCCATCAACGGCCCATTAAAGATTTGACACCATGGCAGCCCATTGTCAGTTCGAGCCCGTTAACAGCCTGCTATATATTTGGGCTCAATATCGGCCGGATGAGATTTCGGCCTGTTAACGGCCCATTCAGTGGATGGGCCAATTTTCACGATGTACATCTTTCGGCCTTTTAGGACCCATTTAAATATTGGGCTAATTTCCGGCCCGGTGTGTCTTTCAGCCTGTTGACGGCCCATAAATCAGTTGGGCCATTTGTAGTCGGACCTGAGTTTCGGCCTTTTAGTGACTCATTTAAGTGTTGGGCCAATTTCCGGCCCGGTTTGTCTTTTAGCCTGGTGACGGCCCATATATTTGTTGGGCCATTTGTAGTCAGACCTGAGTTTTGGCCTTTTAGCGACCCATTTAAGTGTTGGGCCAATTCCCAGCCCTGTGTGCCTTTCAGCCTGTTAACGGACCATAAATGAGTTGGGCCATTTGTAGTCGGACCTGAGTTTTGGCCTTTTAACGGCCCATGCCCTTCATGGTCCAATACCAGCCTGGTTTCTCTTTCAGCCTGCTAAAGTCCCACAACACAGTTGGGCCATTTACAATACGACCTGACTTTCGGCCTCTTAGCGGCCCATGCTCTTCATGGTCCAGTACAAGCCCACTGTCTCTTTCGGCCTGCTAAAGGCCCACAGTATAGTGGGCCTTATGTAGCCCAAACTTAGTAACAGCCTGTTAACGGCCCGTGAAATCAATTGGGCCCACCTGTTGCCCGCTTTGATGTCAGCCTGTTAACGACCCGGGAGTTAAGAGGGCCGACCATTAACTTTCGGCCTGGTAACGGCCCATTAACTTAATGGGCCCACTAAAGTTCGTACATTTCTTCTGGCCAAATTAGATAATTTGAGCACATTACGATGAGCAATTATGCATAGGACCAAAACCGATCAGGCAAAGGTACGGCATACAGGGAAAAACGTTGCACATCCAGCATATATTACAGGAAATTACATCCACTGGGCAATCAAAGATTGATGCCAGTGCAAATAAATGAACAGAACCTAACGATCTACAACGTCACAATCTGCAAACTCAGCACGGATGATGCCCATAAGCATGTGGGCAAGTTCTTGCTGCTTTGCTACACTGTCTCTGAAAACATTGATCAGTTGTTGTGTCGCACGACTCTGCACCTCTGATTCCTCCACCATTTCCATCATTCCTTCATCCATTAATTGGTTCACAAACATACATTTTTTCCGTTGCATTCGAGACAGGGGATACTGAACAGATTCAGATGGCGATTTTGGCAGGCTTGTATTGTTGATAGTGGAGAGTGTCTCGACCACTGCATCATAACATAAATTAGGAGGGGAACCAAACAGATTAATCATGAGTTATTGGCATATTACCTGGCCTAGATTTATTGGAAAGAAACAATGGGGTTGCCTTGCTGTTTTCAGAGTTTGTCTTCTTATCTTCAGCAGCCTGCACCAAATTAAGACACTAGCATTGCTATCATTGGCCAACTCAGATAATAGGAAAGCAACATTGGCACAACGAACGTTTGGGCAACTAGCCAACACCAAATTAACACAATATGGCACTGCTATCATCAGCCAGGTAAGGTAACACGAAAGCAACATTGACACAATGAATGAATGGGCAAGCAGAGCAGCACTACAATTCAGTAATGTGCATGATATGAGATAGTACACTCATGCAGCTCAGTATGCAGAACTACCAGGAAGTTTTCTTTACAAAAATCAACATTGGCGCCTTTAACATTTTGCTACAACTAATTTTAGATCAGACAAAGGTTGGATTCACGCCGTTTAACAAAATACATGCTGATGTAAAAATATAGTGATATACAACAGGTACTTACATCAGCATTGGAGCACAGAGAATTCCCGCAAGATATTTTCCTCGAATGCAATCCCAATGAATAAAATCTTCTATCATTTAACCTTATTTTCTAAAAGAGAGATGGGTAAGAAACATGTAGAAAATATGATCAGAATGCTATAAAATTTCATGATGCGAGGATACGCACACGCTTCTTAGAATGGAGTTGACATTCTTTTGCTAGACTGGAGCGGACTAGTTCTTTGGCCACTGGAATCTGCTTATTATCAGTGGGAGTTGGGTTTCTCTGTGCTGGAGCAGTATCTATGAAAAATGGAGTTGGTTTATTATCTCCTGGCGTTTGGATCTTTTGCAAAGACCTGGTTTGTAACCCTTCAGATTCTAACATAGCCGTCTTCCCCCTGCATGCCTTATATAGAAGAATGGTGCTTCAATTATAAAACATGCTACAACATAGATGGAATAGGTACTAAAGAATAGAAAGGCATGACATATTGACATGTATTCCCTCCATCCGGAAATAAATGGATGGGTCTAGGCGTATTTTAGTTCTAGATACATCCAGTTTTATCCATTTCTGTGACATGTAATCCGGACGGAGGGAGTATGATGTAAGAGCTAGGGATACGATAGGACAACACAGTAAAAAAAACACTGAAAACCCACTGCAGAACCAAAGTAATCAAACCCACAGATATGAGATAGTACACTCATGCAGCTTAGGATGCAAAACTACCAGGCAGTTTTCCTTACAAAAATCAACATTGTGGTCTTTAATCATACATTTTGCTACAACTAAATTTAGACCAGATAAAGGTTGGATTCACGCCGATTAACAAAATACATGCTGATGTAAAAATATAGTGATATACAACAGGTACTTACATCTGCATTGGAGTATAGAGAATTCCTGCTAGAATCTTTCCTCACAGACGATACCAGTGCAGAAATTCTTCTATCTGTTAAGCTTATTTTCTAAAAGAGAGACGGGTAAGAAACATGTAGAAAATATGATCAGCATGCTATAAAATTTCATGATGCAAGGATACACACACGCTTTTTAGAATGGAGTTGACATATTTTTGCTGGACTAGAGTGGACTAGTTCTTTGGCCACTGGAATCTGCTTATTATCAGTAGGAGTTGGGTTTCTCTGTGCTGGAGCAGTATCTATAAAAACTGGAGTTGGTTTATTATCTCCTGGCGTTTGGATCTTCTGCAAAGACCTGGTTTGTAACCCTTCAGATTCTAACATAGTCGTCTTCCCCTTGCATGCCTTGTATAGAAGAATGGTGCTTCAATTATAAAACATGCTACAGCAGAGAGATGGAATAGGTACTGAATAGAAAGGCATGACATATTGACATGTATTCTCTCCATCTGGAAAAAATGGATGGGTCTAGGCGTATTTCAGTTCTAGATGCATCCTTTTTATCCATTTCGGCAACATGTAATCCAGACGGAGGGAGTATGGTGTAAGAGCTAGGGATATGACAGGACAACACAGTAAAAAAACACTAGTTGAATGAAAAACTGTATGCTAGCGGAATACATACAGAAAAAACTAAGGCAGCATACACGTGTATGATTGGGAAACCAAGATGGCATTGCAACAGAGCACTAGAACATCACTTCAATGTAAAAAAAACATGGTATGGTAGACAGATGAAGTACGTACTGATGAATAACAATGCAGAAGATATTCAGAAGCATGATGTCCAAATTAAGCAGATGGCATTGCGATAGAGTAGAATGACAGTACTTGAATTTGAAAACATGTTATCATGAATGGAATAGGTACTAAAAAACAGGAAGGCATGACATATTTACATGCATGATCAGCATGCTAAGCACATGGCATTGCAACAGAGTACATACACTCCAGGACATTATATGCATGTTGTACCCATATCACGGGCCAAGTTAGAGCAAGGACCTTGTGGGGTGAAGAGGATTCAACATCTTTCTGCAAGTCTTCTGAAGAACTTCCTTTACATGTTCCATCATATTGGGTATCATTGACATCAAGTTTATTGGCCTTTACATTGCTCCGTGAGGTTCTTGTGGATATATCAGTGTGTGCAATTATATTTGACATGCATGGAAGACAACTAGTAGTTAGATTTATGTAATGAGTGCATGTAGGAGACGACATAAATAGTAGGACTGGGGTTAACTAGCAGCAACAGGTCTCAAAAACTAAAGGGAGAACACAGATGAAAGCTACAGAATATGTATCGTTTGTACTCGAGATTAACTAGATGGCACACAAAAGTATTAAAGAACAACATAGGTAATACTAGAAGTGGTATAATACTATAATCACCAGCCTATGGGATAGCATTGGCTGATGGATGATAACTATGGAACAACGTTACCTAAAGAACAAGTATCTTAGCTGAACTATGGAACAACGTTAACTCCTGAACAAGACCCGTAAGAGATCAGCATGAATATACACTGAAATGTGATAATCTATTTTCCATGCTTAGATGAATAACAAAGCCATAAATGTTGCACACAAGTAAGATGAGGGTACAACCTAACTATCCGCCATCCATAGGAGTGAGCATCATGTGCTGACTTGTCGATGGCCCTGCAGTTGTTGTGGCTATCCATGTCGGGCACGCGCATTCGATGCAGGGAACTGTTGAGTGGGGACTATAGCTCCCTTCTGGTCTATGCTACCCTTGTTGGAGTAGCTGCGGTGAGTCGGAAGACGGTGTGGCTGAAGATGCAGATAACGCATAATGTTAAGAACGACACATCTCTTTGATCTGAAGAAATACACTAAGAGATCAACAGCAAGGTACGAGAGTGGTCACACGTCTGTTGACTGAGACTAAATTGGGGTCACACGATTTTATTTTATTTTGGTACTGTCCGATCTACGCCGGATGGCTTGATGGCCGTCTTGTGCCTCCCGGCTGACACTGTTAGGAATCTTCCCCGAAGAGCCAGCGACCAACGGCAGAGCAGCTTGCCTCCGCCGTCCGTGGCCCCGGCCAAAACCCCGCTCCCCGCCCCACCGCACTGTCGTGGTTGCGCCGCCCCCGGGCCAATCCACAAAGACTCCTCGTCATCCAGATCCGGCGGCGGCAGTACCTTGAACCCACGCAACTCTAAGATAGCCATCTAAGCGCTGCTACCGCGGCGAACTTGCGGCCCCGCACCCTTACGTTAGACACCAGCCAACCGGCAGCCTAGGAGCTCCGCCGCCTCGAGGGGTGTTGCTTCCCATTGGGAATCGATTGGCCCAGCATAAAAATTCAGACAACTGACGCCTAAATAAAGTGATTTGAGATGAGGGTGCGACCTATTTGTCGGCATGGTGAAGTAGGCAGGTCTAGCTGCCGAGTCGGTGAGGCCGGCGCGGTTGCGGTGGCCACTGGCGGTAGGGAAAGAGCGATGTCGCGACGGTCGACGGCTACGGGGAAGCAGCGTCGGGACTCTGGACGGATCCGAAATTGGAGCCGCTCCGGCGCCGTGAACAATGGCGGGGGTGAATCAGCTCCGGTACGGTTCACGCGGCCATCGTCGAGGCAGCTTCAGCAGCACGGAGTAAGAGGCACACGGCCCAGTGCACGACGGCAAATGGACAGTGTCTCCGGCATTAGGGAGGAGGGCGGCTGTGAAATTGGTGCGGTGGGGGCACCATGGAGGAGGGCTGAGGTTTCGTGGCTCGGGAGAAGGGAGCTTTCGGGGAGAAGGTGATTTGGCGCCCACGAGGTATGAATGGGGGGGGGATTGGGATACGGACGCATTTGTCTGAAATGTGAGGGGGAGTTACAGTTCTACCCCTGCCTTTAGGCTTCTCGGCTTGGGTCTGTGTACTGAGGGTCGGGGATAGTAGAGTAACTTTGCTTCTCCCCAAATAGTGGGCGGGAGCGATTTCGGGCGAGGAGGGCGTGTTTTGAAATTGGGCGCGAGCGATTTCGGGCGAGGAGAGTGTGTTTTGAAATAGTGGGCGCGAGCTATTTCGGGCGAGGAGAGCGTGTTTTGCCGACCATAGTTTATGAATTATTCGGCACATGTCATTTTGGCCGGGGAGAAGGCGCGCTTGGATGAAGTTACGAACCTACCCTCGATGCACAACGGGCCAATTAATGTGTGTCCCACATAGGACGGTAATTTCGCGTCTCCCATTTATTTGCTCGGGCGAATTCCACCGAGCAGAGGATGTTTAACGGTTCGTTCAAAATTTGGGAGAACGAGCATCCACGTCTACCTTACCAAGTCGATTCGAATCAAATTTAGAAATATTAGCTTGCCACTTCTTTTTTAGATGGAGAGATGATGCTCGGGAGTAATGTGTTTTTACATGCTTGTTGCTAGCGATTTACTATATGACAAATAGTTGACCCACTCAAAAACGGGAATCAAACCCAAAATGAAATATCTCGATTCAATGAAATAGCTCGTTCACCAGGTCAAAATAGTGAACTAAATCCAAAATTGAACACCTCAATCGAATAGCATGTTGTACAGTATTATAGTACTCCATGAACATGTTGAAAGTCAAATTAATGAACTTGTTTGATATGCGCATATATCCGTTCATGTGTGGATTGCAGACAACATGTTCTCCAATTAAATATTTGAATGCAAGTTTATATCGAAACATGGTTTATATCAGTCTTTAATGCATAAAACGCGACATCCCCCTCTCCCGGACTCCTGCTCTGTCTCTCTCTCTCTCTCTCACCGACAATCTTCAATTCTGTCGCACGCATCCAACACACAAACCTTGTTGGTCCTCTCTTTCTCTCCATCTCTCTCTCTCTCTCTTTGTGTGTGCGTGGGGGGGTCTTTCTAGTTCGCATGCATATATACTCCATCTATAGGTCTCTCTCGCACACTATGTATGATTCTCTAGTCCAAGCTAGATATCTTGGGTGCACTCATCATACGCACACAAATTCCTTGGCTCGTTGCCCGTAACTCTCTGACACACCACTCTGTCATCTCAGAGCTCTTCCCCGTCTCTCTCAAACTCTCCATCTACCTGGGTCACACATACACATGCATATCTCACTCGCACTCGATAGGCCCATCTAAAATTCTATCCCACTCCCTCGTTCTCTCTCCATCTCACACGCACACACACACAATCTCATGCCTAGCTAGCCAAGTATGATGGTCTCTCACTCAATTGTAGGCACACGCAGTCCCCCCTATATGTATATGACTAGCTAATCTTAGTCTCCATCACAAACATGTGCATGGTCTATCTCGATTTCTCTCGGGGCATCTTTCTATCGCGCACGCTCCTCCCTCGATCTCCCACCCATATAGTCCCCTCACGATCTCGAGGGGGTCTCTCTATCACAAACACACCCTCTCGCCCTCCGCATGCGTCCATGTTCTCCATGTGTCCCTCTCGACCTTTGTTCCTTGTTGGCCAGACCTCTATTGGACATGTGTTATAGAGGTGTCTCTCTCCGTTGCAAACAATCACACACTAGCTATCTTCGTGTATCTCCTCGCCACGCTTTTCTATGTCGGAGATGCATGCGTGATATGTTCGCCTAAGAAACGAAAAAACACACACTCTCTCTAATTTATCGTTTGTTGTCACTTTCTCTTTCACACACATACTCTTTTTGCACACTTACTCATTCTCCTTCACACGCACTTGATCCCTCTCGACTTAGGCACTCTCCTCGGTCCATAGCATATTGATTTATTGAAAAGTCAAACATCACAAAGTTTGACCATGTAAGTGGAGAAAAACAATTACATCTGGAACGGCAAACATATACCATTAGATTCACCATGAGATGTAGTTTCGTATGATGTACCTTTGGTATTGAAGATATAAATAACATTTGTGTAAACCTGATCAAAGTTTCCAAAGTTTGACTTCTAAAAAAATTACATGCACTGCATTTATCGAGCGGATGGAATATCTCTTTCCCCCTCTCAGCTATCTGACGCACCACTCAGCCTTATCAGGGTTCCTTAATCTCTCTCAAACTTTATATCTCCGTGGTTCACACATACACATGTCTCGCTCGCGCTATACATATAGACCCATCCAACACTCTCCGCCCTTGTTCTCTCTCTATGTGACACGCACCCCCCTAATAAGTACCATCATCCCTCACTCCATCATAGGCGCAAGCACTCCCCCCCTAAGTATGATTATCTCTCACTAGCCATCAGGAACACACGTATTGTCTCCTTCCATCCATACGTCTATTTGGATATCTCTCGGGGTATCTTCTATCGCGCACACACCTTGTCACTTGATCTCCCACCCATGTAGTCCCATCACGATCTCCAGGGGATCTCTCTATGACAAACATACACTCTCTCCTCCCCATGTCTGCATTTTCTCCGTACGTCTCTCTCGACCTCTCTCCCTTGTTTGTCACACCCCTCTTGGCCACGTGCTAGGGGTCTTGCTCTCTTGATTGCAAACAACCACACACTATCTCCTCACCTTGCTTCCGTTGTCGAAGATGCATGTGTGATATGTTTGCATAAGACACACACGTTTTTTCTCGACTTTTGTCGAGTGTTGTCCATGTCTCTTTCACACACGCACACACACTTTTTCACTCACTCTTTCTATTTCACTCTCTCTCTCTCTCTAGTTAGGGACTCTCGCACGTCCATAAGCATATGGATGTTTTGAAAAGTCAAACCTCAGAAAAGTTTGACCAGGCATATGTGGAGAAAAACATTTACATCTGGAAAGATCATTAGATTCATCACAATGTACTTACTTCATACTATCATTTATCTTTGGTATTGTAGATATAAGTAATTTCTTTATAAACTTGGTCAAAGTTTCAAAAGTTTGACTTTAAAAAATGTTGGAACTACAATATCGAACGGAGGGAGTAGCTCTTTCTCTCTCTCTCTCTCTTTGCTATGTCTCACGGGCCTCCCTTCTCACACGAACACTCTATACCGACGGATTATACGCTCACTGTGTTAGCGTATAGCTCCGTATATTGTTTAGTTGACCGGTCAACCAGTCCACATGCTGCCTTGTCAGCTCGTGTTCTGTATCTTCGTGTGCTGGCCCATGTGGCAGTGGGTGAAAATAAGTAAACTAGAGGCCCATCTGACACGTGGTGAAGTAAACAAAGTTGAAACCACTCGGGGTAGCACCCCACATGCTAGTAAATTGAGGGTGCATTGAGGACACACTTCTTCCGCGTGGAGGACGCACTCGCGCACAATTCACCACTGCGCGGTGGCATGCACAGAAGGACGCACTCGTGCACACCCAGCACACAACACACACTAGCACACGTGTACACCGGCGTCGCCGCCAGTTGATATGGACGGCGAGGCAGCCAACAAGCGGAGGCGGCTCGAGCCAAAACCGCATCCGGCGAGCCTGGACTTCATCAGCAGCCTCCCCGACGACATGCTGCTCGTCATCATCGGCCTCCTCCCCACCAAATCTGCCATGCGGACCGCCCTGCTCTCCCGGCGGTGGCGCCTCCTCTGGCGCCGCGTCCCCCTCAACCTCATCGTCGACAGGTGCCTCTGCGACGGGGATTGCAAACGCATGGCCGCAGTCTCCAAGATCCTTTCATCGCACCCTGGGCCAGCCAGACGCCTTGACATCGCATGTTTAGTACCAACTGCAAGGTCCAACCCAAGTTCGACGAGTGGTTCTTATCCCCCGCCCTATATCAGCTTGAGGAGCTCAGCTTTGAAGCTGGACGATGTCGCTCTTTGCCGCCGTCCGCGCTCCGCCTCGCGCCAATGCTGCGCCGCGCCAGCTTCAGCTCCTGCTATCTTCCCCAGATTAATGTCGCGCCCGCCCTTCTTCTCCCTCAACTCAAGCAGCTCGACCTCTTTGACGTTGTCATCTCAAAGAAGGCTATGGAGCACCTGCGCCGCAGCTGTACTGCACTCGAGTACCTTCGTCTTGAACAGATCCACGGGTTCATTAGCCTCCACATCGCCTCGACGGATCTCCGATGGATTTATGTGTCTTGCTGGCCCCGCAATAAGACATCAATTGGGAAGAGATCACTCCAGCTGTTCCATGTTATGGTCATTGAGAATGCGCCTTTCCTTGAGAGATTGCTTGTATCGGATCTAGAAGGTCCAACAAAAATCAGGGTCATTGACGCGCCAAAATTGACAGTGTTGGTGCACTCGTCTGCCAAATTCTCCGAACTCTTTATTGGATCCGTAATCGTTCAGGTACAACACTCATCTTCTTCTCCGTCTTCTTGAAATTCACATTTTTAAATTTCTTCTTGATGTATTTATGACTGTTTTCCAGAAAATGATTCCCACAAGCTTGACCCAGTCTATGTGCACAGTGAAGATCTTGGCAATAAAATCTATCGGCCCAATCTGGATCAAGTTGTTGGATTCCTTACATGCTTTTCGTGCACGGAGAAGCTACTCATCGAGGTGAAACGTCTTTCCTATTAGTAAACGGTAATCACAACGTAGCTCAAATTTTTCGTAATTTTCCCAAATTACGATGACAATTGTAGTGTTCAAAACTGCATCTACGCACTGCACCGAAAGAAATGTTTTTAGTATTTTTTTCTCACGTGATCACCTGCATCGTTTTTTTGTTGTACTACTATAGTAGCCTAGGCTAGTCATAGTGGAAAGTAACTTAGACTACTCTAGTAACTCCATGGTTACCCTAAGACCAAGTACTACCTCCGTCCTGGTTTACTCTTCCTATTTTGTAGTATCAAAATTTGACCATAGATTTAACTGAAAAAATGTTAATGCATGTCACTAAGAACTATATCGTTGAATTCGTATTTGAACATAATTTCAAATGGTGTAATTTTTAGTGACATGCATTGGCATTTTCTTACATAAATATATGGTCAAAATTTTATACTAAATAAGAGGTAGTACAAAAGTGGGCTATTACGGCCCTCCACTATGTAGGCCAAAACACGTGCCAAATTCACTTGTGATGCATTTGGCATTGATGCCCCTCCATTGCTCACCTGGTGCCCCAATCTGGATCACCTACTTTGCTCCTGTGCCAAATTAACTCACGCAATGAAAAACAGTTGCGTGGGAGAGAGAGAGGACTGAGGCAATAAAAAACACTTGTTTGGGAGAGTGAGAGGCTGGTGTAGTTGGTTTGATTGATTTGTTTATACATGTGGGTCTGTGTGCACAGCGGTGCCAACTCTCTCACATCGCGAGAGCGGTGCCAAAATCTTTTGATTTGACATCGATGCGTATTATGGCATCGGCTACATAGTGGAAGGCAACAAATGCCCAGGCTCTTCACGTACTCCTAGGTAAATGAGAGGAAAGAGAAAGAGAGAGAGAGAGTGAAAAAATATCACTAGCCAGCCAACCCTATCGTATGAGCGAATGATATTGGTACCTCTTGATGACACGACAATCTTATACAGCCAGCTGCTCTAATATGTTCTCTTCTTTTGCAGATAAAAAAAGACCCGGAAGTGAAAAATGTGCTGCACTATAACAATCTCATCGAATGCCTTGATCTCCATCTTACAGAAATTGATTTGATCGACTACCGAGGCAGCACATCTGAGATTAAATTGGCCAGGTTCTTTGTTCGGGAGGCAAGTGTGCTCAAGGTAATGAGGTTTGGCGTTCTCTGGCGCAACAATGAATGGCGTGCTGATCACCGCAAGCATCTAAGCCTAAATGACAAAGTCTCCGCAGAAGCTGAATTTGTTTTTGAAACATCAAGTGGCCAGAGACTCGAAAACCTATTTGCCCATTAGTGACTTGTCAGGGCGGTGGATTTTAGTTTGTATGGTAATGCTGCATCCACCTAAAGCAACGAAAGTTCTTACGTAAACTTCCTAGTAATTCCCTCTTCGTAGGTGCAGCATTACTCCTAACATTTGTAATATCAGTTTGAAACTTGTAATATTGCCGTGTCCTATTCCTGCGTTTTCAAAATCCTGTGAATCAAACATGTCCTGAGTTGGTGATGATGTTGTGCCTGCCATCTTTCACCAACAACCGTTGGATCTAGATCTGACGCATACAAACCAAACTTCTCCAGTTTTGCAAAAAGATGCCCGCACTTGTTCCCTATTTACAAACAACTCCTTCCCTCTCACAATCAGCCTTATCTCCTCCCCACCACATCTAGAAGGCCATGGAAAAATCTGGCGCGATGGCCGCTGCCGGCGTCGTCCACCCCCCAATCTTGGTGTTCCGTGCAATGCACGGGCATCTACGCACGGGAAATTATGTCGAACACGGCTAGTTGTAAGCAGGCTAGGTCTACAGCCATGATGATAGTGACTGCAGACGGTGAGGCTGACTATGGTATGCCGAACACGGCGCCTATACTCAGGTGTCATCTCCGGCGTAGGGTCTTGTCACTTCACTGTGAGGAGCAGCACGTAATAATTTGACCAACGGGTATTACAGTGCTACTACATTGGTGGTACTACTACTACTAGTACTAGCACCACCGTCTAGATTTAGTAGTACTACCACGTCCATCTAGATTTAGTATTTGACTAGCAATATCTAGTAATGCATGTCACAAAAAATGTACTACTCCCTCTGTAAATAAATACATGGTGTATTGTTTTATTCCGATCGGCGAGGTAACTTAATGTCTTTTTGCTACTTAATAGGATTACATGCAATGAACTAACCACTGCATGTGATGTTTGGTAGTCTCAAGTCATTGAAAGCATGCACAGGCACGGAGGGGGACGCAGCTTCATTGACTTACTGCACCTACCTTTGGGTGTATGACACGTGGGCCCAACGGGTGGCTGGCCAACCTGTCATACAGCCAAAGGCAGGTGCAGTAGAGGGGCGAGGAGTAGATGGCCAACACACACGTGAATTCAACGCAGTCTGCACTTCTCATATAAAGGCTCCCGCCAGTCCAATCTACGAAATCCTACGCACCTACGCACCCAAGGGCAAGAGTGATCACTCCAATCGTAAGATCAGTTGACTAGAAGCTAGACCCATGGAGGCGATGAGCGCGAGCATCAGCCGGCTGTGCCAGATGGTCCACGACGCCGGCCTGCGGCCCGGCACCAAGGAACGTCTGCAGGTAGTGCTTGAGGCCGCCAGGGCGAGGGGCCGCTTGGACGATAGCTTCGTCTCCTTGTTCGACGAGGTCCTCGTCGGCTTCCTCGACAAGTTCACCGTCGTCAAGAAGCTCGCGGACGACCTTGACGTATGCCTCCAGCCCACGCGCCCAGGCTCTGCGATGCCTGCCACCCTCAACGGCCTCTATGGTGACAACCTCTTCGACGCACTGGTGGCCCTGCGACTGCCCGCCGTCGCGCCGGAGAATGTCCACCTCGAGGTCGCGCTTGCCGCGCAGCGCCTGGCGCAGCAAGACACCATCGATATAATCACCCACGTCTACGCGCAAATCGTCCACAAGGACTACTACATGCAAGAGGAGGACGATAGGACGCTGGCCTTCTTGGACTGCAGGGCAACCTTGGACGGCATTGTTCAGAAGCACGTTGAGCTTGCCGCCAACGCCGCTGCTCCTCACACGTCGGTTGGTGACCCGGTGCACTAGGGCGTGAGGATGTCGTTGATGGATCCGTATGTATCTTTATCTTTCCGTCAAATCCATGTAGTAGTATATGGTACTACTAGTAATTATCTTACCTTTTGCACCAACTTCATAATATTCCTACGTACTCCATGCATGAATCGTGCCAGAACCAAACTTCTCATTACTCTAGGGAAAATCGTTATTTCTATCAATCGGTCGCGCCATGGAGCAGAACAAAATTTTACAAGTTACAAGTTCAAAAGGAAAAGCCTGCCGTGTTCGCATTGCACCCCCACACGGTTGGTCCGGCACGCCGCTCAAGGGGGAATGCGTGCTGTGTTGCATTTTCACTTACAAGTGGGACCGCAGTTGAGAAAACCGACTATCGGCAAACCCCCACCCCGCCCATCGCGCGATGGCTGAGAAAACAGGAGGGAGAAGAGATGGCTGTAGCACGGACTCCAAGAAAATTGGTGTCGGATGGGACTCGTGTGGGTGGCGTGTGCCGTACTGCTAGACATGGATGCTAGTTATGGCCCAGCCACCCCACTATATCGAGGTGCTGGTTACGTAGAACAAATTTCCTGGAGTCCATGCTCAGCCCTCCTCTATCTCTCTTCTCACCAGCCAGCAGACGCGCGGAGCCCATCGTCTGTTTGCTCATATGCGGTCCCACATGTCAGTGAAAACGCAAGAGGACCCACTGAACCTGCACATATTTCACCTCGACGTGCTGGTGATGAAAAACAAATCCAATAAAGATCTTCGGTGGCCGCTTTTGGAGTTACTCAAGAGTAGTAACATTCTATTTACAGTTTAACCCAAGATGCACATCACGTGGCTTCAACTACCACTCTATTTTCTTGCATGACACGACCTGGATCCTGGATGTCCCACGTGTCGGCAAAAGGAGGAAGAACTCGACCAAATCTTCGGTTGTGCACTCGGATTAGACTAGTTGTGCTAACTTAAAATTTTATTGTGTAGAATGGATGCAAGTTTTGGTATTGGGAAGAAGAGTACAACAATATATTGATAGAGCGCAATTTAGTAGATGTTCTAGCACTTTTAGCTAGCATAGAGGCTAGAGATGAGACTAGTGCACTTGTTGATAGAATAGAGGCTAGACACGTCTACTTCTGTACACTCGAAGAAGAAAGAAGCACGCAGGATCGAACCTCTGCAGATCAACAATGAATGCATCGAGAAGGCAGTAATCTAACTTACAGGAGCAGTTATGGAAGTTGGATATCCTCTAAAATGTATTCTTGTGGTTCTTGTTTTTCTAGTCAAAATTTTGGTGATGTATTTCCATGTACCAAAAAATCAATGATGAAAAAAGATATGTGTTCACAAAGAAAAATGTACGCGGCCAGGATGCATCCGCGCGTTCAGCTCACGGCCACCGCATCTGAGAAATGGCCCGGACACGACCCCATTGCCCGACCCAAACAGACAGAATCCGGGCAAAATGGAGGTCCGTTTGGGGTCGTGCATTGGAGTTGGCCTTACAAGTGGGACCGCAGTTGAAGAAGCCGACTATCGGCAAACCCCCACCTCGCCCGCCGCGCGATGGCTGAGTTAGAGAAACGACGAGGTTGAAGAGATTGCTGTAGCACGGACTCCAAGAAATATGGTGTCAGATGGATGTCGTGCTGGTGGCGTGTGCCGTACTTTTGGACGTGAATGCTTATTCTGGCCCATGCCACCCTACTACTCCTACTACTACTCCTACTACTCCTATCGAGGATTCGAGGTGCTGGTTACGTACAGCGAACACATTAATATATGGCCCACCTCACACTGTGGCCAAATTTCCTGGAGTCTGTGCTAGGTTAAAAAGTGTTCTTTGTGAGGATGGGTGGCTGGTCTCAAGTTTAAAACTTGTTGTATTACGTAGGTAGACGTAGAGATAGTGCAACATGTGAAGCTAGTACAAATAGTGTACTATTGTTGATTGGCCTCATCCGATAACCTGTTGCAATGCACGTACAATTATGTATTCGGAAAATATTTTTTTGCCTCGTCGCAGCACCCACTCAGAGAAGCGACTCGAAAGCCATTCATAAATTTAGTAAGTTTATCACAAGCATATCATTTTATTACAAACAACAGGTCATCAACCCACGACGACAATGAGGATACATTATAAATACTAAAGTTTTCATCACACAACAAATAACAAGCAATGAAATGAACTTCAACTCAACCAATCCTCGGCATTGGAAACGCTTGCTTTGAACCACAAGCGATTCTCTGGGAAGAGCCAGCTACTGTCAATCTCGAGACCAACGCAGGACTGATCATCCAGGCTGAAGCGGCCTACTATATCACGACCAGGATAGGGAACCACCACAATGTCTGACGTATAGATACAGTTGCTTCTCATAAATGGTAGTAACGTTGTGTCAACAGCTGTTTGATCGCCTTTCACCATCATTGGATAGTTTTGTCCAAGGAAGAGCGAGTTTACTCCAAGACTACCAATACTGTACCAGGGAAAAGGTGTCGGCGCTAACACACTAGTATCCATCCCGAATACCATGCAACGAGTGTTGGAATAGGTTCGGAGAGTGCGACCATGGGAGACAACACCTGCTCCCTCAGTAGTAACATCAGCAGTGGGCTGTATACAGACAAGAAGTGGTGATCCATTGGAATTAGTTGCCAGCCGCCAGTGAGCATATGGGCCCTGCTCGTCCTCATGCTCGTGATCATCACCATTGTCATCTCCCCCTTGGTTATAAAATTTTTCAAGTTTAGGTGGTGGAATGTTCATAGGACCTTGGAAACACAAGAAGAAGGTTAATTAGTAGAGAAGGGAAACTTGCTAACTCGCATGCATGTGGATGAAACAATTATAATTACGGTGGAAGACAAACGTACCGAAACTACGAGGATCCCATGCAAAAACAGTGCCACGAGTGGTGGCAGCAAACACAAGACCCTCATATTCAATTGCATCACAGAACACATCCGTGTATAGAAACTGATTTTTGAGCAATATCCATCCAGTCGAACCACGAAGGACGGCAACAAACTTGTCAAAGATAGCAACAACTTGATAGTTCTTGTAATTCCAAGAGCGGTTGGGAACTCGAGAAATTGCTATCTTCCGTAGACGACAGTCACCATGATCATATTTGAACGTACGTAGATCATCTGTGTGCTCAACCTCAGGGCACTCGGAGATTTTTGGAAGTGGAATCCGCTGACGAGTGTACACATTCACAAGTTCCCACTCGCAATTGTACCCAATATAAACAACCCAATCTCCATTTGTGCCTGCCCAAGCCTTGCCTCAAGCGATGGCATCTTAACATCATACGTATCATTATCAAGCGGCATCAACTTGCACAAGGCGAGGCTTCCCTCGTCCTCGCGCCAGTCAGCAGAGCGAAGAAGATAGGGGAGACCAAACTGCTCCTGGAACCTTGGGTTGCTTGTAATGATGTTATTAGTTGAGTCGAGAATGTTCTTGAACAAACCTGCCATGCTAGCCGAGGTGATGACGTCGCACAGATTAATGAGTTCCCCCACCACGTCATCTTTCAGATTGGGGCAAGAATAACGGGGTCGTTTCCGGCTTGTTCCCTCCATGGAGAAGACGATTGAACAATGGTAGAAGGAAGGGTGGAGGCAAATGGAGGAGGGAGGAAGAGCGTGCGACAGCAGTTCCAAATCGAGAGGGAAAGGCGAAGAGTCGGTGGACGATTGCCAGTTTGCCACGGTACACGAAGAGGCGCCCCGGCCTACACGTCCTTTCAGAAATTGTACAAAAGTACTCGCCGTCGTCTCACTGACATGTTGGAACGGGACCACATGTCAATGAAACATGGTGTGTAATTTCTCGTGCAAAATGCGATCTGGCCGCGTTGGCCCGAGGTGCCGCATTAGTTATCGACCTTTATTTTTTTACTCCCTCCGCCTAGGTGTATAAGTCATCTTAGGTTGTGCACCGCGACCAAGGCGGAGGGGAAAACGAGAGAACTTAATGTCCTTTTGCTAATTAATAGCATTGCATGCAATGAAATAACCACTTCATGTCATCTTTGTTAGTCTCAAGTCATTAAAAGCATGCACGGCCCACATCTCTTATTGGTTGATACGTCATGAAACAAGAAACGAGGAGGGAGTTAATGTACCGTGCCTAAGTGTTTTGGGATTATTTCGTTTTCGTAAGGTGACTTACACACCTAGACGGAGGGAGTAACATGCAATCTGAGTGGATAGCTCCTGTGGTCATCACACGTGAGCAGATATATAGGTGAGCTAGGTGGGCAGGCAGCAACAATCTAAGTGCTAAAAGAGTTGATCTCGAAAAAAGAGTTGATCCAATGCTTGGTTTTGTTTGGATTTTCCAACTATGACCATTGGATAGAGTGAATCAATGGCTTACGTTCAAAGTTATTCTCATACTCCCTCCGTCTAGGTGTATAAGTCATCTTAGGTTGTGCACCGCGACCAAGGCGGAGGGGAAAACGAGAGAACTTAATGTCTTTTTGCTAATTAATAGCTTTGCATGCAATGAAATAACGACTGCATGTCATCTTTGTTAGTCTCAAGTCATTAAAAGCATGCACGGCCCACATCTCTTATTGGTTGATACGTCATGAAACAAGAAACGAGGAGGGAGTTAGTGTACCATGCCTAAGTGTTTTGGGATTAAGTATTTCGTTTTCGTAAGGTGACTTACAAACCTAGACGGAGGGAGTACTATAGAATGGTATAGGAACGTGGAGAGATTTGGTCGATTTTATATCGCTGAATAATATAAAATATTATGAGTGCAGACGCTCCACCCCGAGGTTTGTAGCTCCTTCTCAGTCGTCGAGAATCTATGTTCTTCCACCATTTCGTTTAAGACATGAGCTTTGTTCATCCTGTTGCCGACACGCGGGACATCTATATGCCTCCATTTTACAAAATCATACTATATGCCTCCATGACACACGGGACATCTAGCATCAAGGTGGCGTCTCATGCAAGAAAATGGAGATATGCAGTGCGTAAGTGAGTCATGCACTTCGATGGCACCTAGTACTACGCAATATTTTTTCTCCTCGATGGCACGTGAATAGTGCATGTACTCAATGACAGAGCACGGGATGGTAGCCATGGACATGGTCGGCCCTTTTTGAAGAGAGTACGAATAAATAACTTTGATGTGTCCCGTCAACTCGCAGAACGACGAGAAGCTTGCTTACTACGCCTTCTCCCTCGCCAACGCGTGCGCGGTGGCTCGCAGCACGAGGAGAATCTTTTGCTTACAAGCGGTGGACGTGCAGCAGTTCATTTGGTGTCAGATTGCCAGAAGTACTACTGTAGTACCATCATTATTGTTCGACTTCCAGAAGAGGAGAAGAGCCAAGCGCAAGGTCACCTACTAACCTAGTACAGTACTACTATAGCCAAAGCTGGTCCAGCTTTTTAGAGCATGGTTAATTAATATAAGCGGCTCTTGCAGCGGCACATCATTTAGAGCAAGTACTCTCTTCGTAGGAACAAAGGAAGTGAAACAAAAGTTGGAGTGGATGCTAGATTGCCAATTAAAACATGATTACATAGGGAAAAAATCCTATAGCATTCTATCCTATGAATCAAACGACCAATGTAGGAAAATTATGAGGGGGGTCTCTCCAACAGTGTTCCTTGGCTCGCTCCTAGCATCACGGTGGTCGAACTTGGAGTCATTCATCTGGTACACGTGGCATCTCAGATCTGGATACAAGGTGACGCAACCTCTCACTTCCTCCGCCATTTGAAGCGGCGCACCGGTGGAGGGCTAGCATACTCCAATATTAGGTTGGCTCTATGTGATGTGGCAACTTCATATACTAACCGGATGCTGGCTATACTACTACGGTACTCACACTCCAAGAAGTGACTCGAAAACCATTCATAAATTGAGTCTATGACATGCATTTGCAAATGTACCATTCATTACATACAACAAGTCATCAACACACAACGACAACGAGGATACATGTTGGATTATAGATTATTTCCAACAAAACATTCTAGCAAATACTAAAGTTTTCATCACATAACAAATAACAAGCAATGAAATGAACTTCAACTCAACCAATCCTCGGCGTTGGAAACACTTGCTTTGAACCATAGGTGCTCTGGGAAGGGCCAACTATTGTCAATATCGAGAGCAACGCAGGACTGATCATCCAGGCTGAAGCGGCATATATCAGGACCAGGGTAGGGAACCACCGAAATGTCTGAGGTATAAATACAGTTGCTTCTCATAAATGGTAGTAGTAACGTTGTGTCAACAGCAGCTGGATCGCCTTCAACATCATTGGATAGTTTGGTCCAAGGAAGAGCGAGTTTTCTCCAAGACTATCAATACTGAACCAGGGAGAAGGTGTTGGCGCTAGCACACTAGTATCCATCCCGAATACCATGCAACGGGTGTTGGAATAGGTCCGGAGAGGGCGACCATGGGAGACAACACCTGCTTCCTCAGTAGTAACAATCTAAGTGCACTGTATACAGACAAGAAGAGGTGATCCATCGGAATTAGTTGCCAGGCGCCACTGAGTATATAAGTTCTGCTCCTCCTCATGCTCGTGATCATCACCATCGTCATCTCCCCCTTGCTTATAAATTTTTTCGAGTATAGGTGGTGGAATGTTCACAGGACCTTGGAAACACAAGAAGAAGGTTAATTAGTAGAGAAGGGAAACTTGCTAACCCGCATGCATGTGGATGAAACAATTATAATTACGGTGGAAGACAAACGTACCGAAAATACGAGGATCCCATGCAAAAACAGTGCCACGAGTGGTGGCAGCAAACACAAGATCCTCGTATTCAATTGCATCACAGTACTCATCAGTGTGTAGAAACTGATTTTTGAGCAATATCCATGGACGACGAACCGTGGAATGAGTAAGGACGGCAACAAGCTTGTCGAAGATAGCAACAACTCCATAGTTCTCGTAATTCCAAGAGCAGTTGGGAACTCGACAAATTGCTATCTTCAGTAGACGACAGTTACCATGATCGTATTTGAACGTACGTAGATCATCTGTGTGCTCAACCTCAGGGCACTCTGATATTTTTGGAAGTGGAATCCGCTGACGAGTGTACACATTCACAAGTTCCCACTCGCAATTGTACCCAATATAAACAACCCAATCTTCATTTGCGCCTGCCCAGGCCTTACCCTTAAGCGATGGCATCTTGACATCACACGTATCATTATCAAGCGGCATCAACTTGCACAAGGCGAGGCCTCTGTCGTCCGCGCCCATGCGAACAGGCTTATAGCAAAGAAGATAAGGGAGATCAAACCGCTCCTGGACCCTTGGGTTCCTTGTAATGATGTTATTAGTTGAGTCGAGAATGGGCTTGAACGAACCTGCCATGCTAGCCGAGGTGATGACGTCACACCGATCAATGAGTTCCTCCACCACGTCATCTTTCAGATCAGGGCAAGAATAACGGGGTCATTTCCGGCTTGTTCCCTCCATGGAGAAGACGATCGAACAATGGCAGAAGGAAGGGTGAAGGCAAATGGAGGAGGGAGGAAGAGCGTGCGACAGCAGTTCCAAATCGAGAGGGAAAGGCGAAGAGTCGGTGGACGGTTGCCAGTTTGCCACGGTACACGAAGAGGCGCCCCGGCCTACACGTCCTTTCGGAAATTGTACAAAAGGACTCGCCATCGTCTCACTGACATGTTGGAACGGGACCACATGTCAACGAAACATGGTGTGTAATTTCTCGTGCAAAATGCGATCTGGCCGCGTTGGCCCGAGGTGCCGCATTAGTTATCGACCTTTATTTTTTTAATGGCGTGCCGTTCAGTTTTGAAGCACGACTAACTGGTACTGTTTGCAGAGAAAATATAAACTACTCTACCACTACTCCACCTCTAGTACTAGTAGTATAAAAAGATATATAGGCTGGAGCTTCAGAGCTTTCTTGCTAAGGGCTGCCCACTTGCTTCTCACACTATCACCCTCTCTCCAGATCTAAAAAAGACGGCCTCTCTCTCCCTCCTCACCGGTGGTCACAGATCCGCCGGGGAAGAAAAGGACGTGCAGCGTTGACGCACTCGTCGTCGGCGAGCGAGGTCACGCACTGACAACAAGGACGTCCTCTCAGACCTAGCGCCCGCGCGGGATGGCCTCCGTCCCCAAGCTCGCTGCCGTAGTGCGTGCGGAGGACGACGACCACGAGCGAAGCCACTTCCCGCCGACCCTCAGGTATGCTACCTCTTTTCGAACCATACCCTTGTTCTATTGCCCCATCTGCCACGTCGCTGCATGTGGATCTTTTTCCACTCCACCATCTTCCCAATTTGCTATCCTCTGCTCTGCTGGTCACGCAGACGAAAACCTTAATTTGCACTATTAAAGGAAACCCTACTTCATGCAGACTAATCCATGTCTGGGTTGAATAAGGAAAGGAAGGGAGACTGTACTGTCCAAGAGAGTAGGCATCGAACCCGCATCTAGGTTGAAAAGGGGAAAATCAGTAGCTAAGGAACGAGTCTCGTGTCTCTTGGTTGAAGAAGGGTAGAAAGGCATGACAACGCAATAGAGAATGACCAGGTCGATCGGTTTGTTGTCCTCACATAGGAAAAAGGTGGCTAAAGAGAACAAAAATGGGACGTAATCCACATATGCTGCCTGGATATTTGTTGCTCTGGGCAACCATACCTCCCTCACCACTCTATGCGTCCGTGGAGGTACATCGTACTGGTGCGCCCACTGTCCGAATGGGTCTCCCATCCTCTTATTGCCACTTTTTTGCTGCTAGTATAACGCCAGTAGTAAAGTCAACCAATGCTACTGCTAAAGTGATGCCACATTTAACTAATGCCGCACTCAGTCTAATGCCACCGATAAATTTAAGCAATGCCATTTAATGTCTCTGGATTATTTCAGGGTTAGCTGTTGATTGTGGATGTATTAAAGATTTTTCAGCTAAGGCATTCTAATGTTGTTGCACAGCCAATATACCAACGATGAAACTTGTTACTACCTTCAGATTTTTGCACTGTTAATGCTTATAGATTACATACCACACTTTCATGAGATAAGTCAATTTTTTGTATAGTGTCACCAAAATGCCAAGGCGCTGATGTCATTTTATTTTGGTTAAACTGCACAAAAAATTATGAAGACAAGAGGAAAGGTCAAGAGTGGGCACCTCCTCCTTGGCTATTGTATTGATTCGTTCGATCAAGTTTTTATGTTTGATCGATTATCAAGATTGGGATAGCAATTTTTCATGTCCACTCGAGTTCGAAATGATATTTACCTTGAAGGTACATGGTTTGCAATTTTTTAATACTGTCATTAGTTAATAATGCTAGTTACCTTCAGACTTTTGTATTTGGTTTAATGCTCTTGCACAGCTAGTATACCAATGCTGAAACTTGTTACCTTTACATTTTGTATTGTTAATTCTTATAGAAATCTTCCAGTGCTAGAGCTTATGGAAATCTGTTCAGTAAAACCATTGTACTGTACCCTGTAATAAAATAACTACTCTACTGTTGCACTAGCCACTGGATTAGTGTATATTTGTAGTATTATTCGAATGGTGTTGCATTAGCGTATGGACATAAATAAAGTGTGGCAAGCTTTCCCAGATATGTGCTCAAGAAAACTACTACCTGTTTTTCTAAATACTGAACGTTTGGGTACTTTAAATTGAACTGCGAAAACGTCTTATATTAAGGAACAGAGGGTGTAGAGTTCACTCAAATTATCCCGGTAAAGCTAGTCACACCTTTGTTAAAATTAATGTTCATTATGTTATCGGAGGAGGTCTGTATGTTTGTCTCTAATGCCTGTCGACTACATACCTGACATCATGATGTAATGTTAAGTCATTTCCTTTTGTACAGTGTCACTGAATTGTCAAGGCGGTGATGGCATTTTATTTTAGTTGAACTGCACAAAATATGCTTAAAAGAAGAGGAAAGGTCAGGAATCGATCATTCTTTCAGAAAGAACTATATATGCCTTTCTGACATCAGCCGTTGTTGCCTTATTTATTCCTTCAAACAGGTGGTTAGAAACAGTCTTGCTACCTTTTCCCATTAAGAAATTGGAATGCTTATATTTGTGAGTCTATGCTTCAACTAGTGCCACTTTTATAGTAATCACACTTTCAATATCTATGCAAACAGGGATGCTCGATTTTAGTGGAACTGCACAAAAAGTCCAACTGGTTCAACATTAGGAGCATGTTTTCTTCCAAACCTTTATATCCAATTGGTGGCACTATGAGCTGTTCATTACGAAGGTACATGGTTTGCTACTATCTTGCTACTCTTTTTGTACTGTCATTAGATAGTAATACTAGTGGTTTGCATGTGAATTTATTGGCAGGGTGGACCTACATTGGAGGTGCAGGACAGGATTCAATGATTGGATGCTCAATTTCGGTTGTATCGATTTCACCTCTTCCATCACTGCGAACATGGATATCCTTGGTCTGATGAAGAATAGGCGCTATATTTCTGCTCTGAACCAGCAAATCAATTCAGTATGAAATTGTCCAGGGCAAAACATGACTGTATCAAATTGTCCAGTGCAAAACATGACAGATGCTAAGCGGAAGAGACATGTTTAAACCGAAAATACAAGGTGGGGTATATGTTTACTAGCTGCTTGATATTTGTGCAGACAGAGATGTCTGCCCGTTGCTATTTGGCAAACACACAAAGTGACCGCAATTTTGGTTGAACTGCACAAGAGAATAGTATAGTCACTGCATGCAGTGCCATTTGAAAATAGACACAGAAAGATTGGATAGTCACTTCATGGACTGCAGAAAAGTAGTACTGTACTATTTATTGGCCAACACTAGGTGCTTCATTGCTTTGGTCTGATTATACAATGGGCATCATTTTGCCTAAGTTAAAGTTTGTATTCCGAAAATAGTCTCGCCGTGTGATCGAGAGAAGACCAAATCATATTGCAGTGGATGTTCCTCCATCATGTGTGGTTCATTCTCATGGTTCCAGCTGTTGGTGAAACCATTTACGTTTGCAAGAGGAATTGTAGACTTCACAAACAAATTTGTCTTTCAGTCTGTACTGAATGTTGGCCAAGAGAAGCATCCATGTTAGTAGGAAGAACAGATGTTTTTTCTAGATCTTTGCTTTTGGAGCTACATATTTATATATGATCTGTGAATCATTGAGATGCAGTAACATGTTGATCTTATGTATGGGAATCGTACTAGTTGGTTTTGAATTTGGGCTACTAATGTGAACATATTACAATGCCAGGCCTGTGAGTCTCGTGTGAACATTTTGAACGGATCGGCTCTTACTGCTGTGCACAGCATGATCCTTATTTCTGTGTTCTCAGTGTTTACAAGTTACTAACAGTTCCTTATTTCTGTTCGCTCAGTGTTTACAAGTTACTGATCGATCACTAGCTAGCCTACTAATGCGCTCCTGGCAGTTTTAGTTCCGACGCAAGATCCGAAGTGGTAGTTTTTTGAATAAAAATGCCTACCTCTGAAGAAACTGACAAGCTGCTCTGAAGAAAATGCCATGCGAATCTGAAGAAACTGCCAGCAAAAACGTTCGCAAATGCCTTATCTCCCAGCGAACGTTCATCAGCTAATGCGATCGTACACGTACACCATCCGACCTACTCGATCCTACACGTACACTATCCGACCTACTCGATCCTACACGGAATAAATAGCGATCACGCACGTACTACCTCCTTTCGGTTTAGGGCTTAATTCAAAAATCTAACCAACCAAGGTAGATGATGAGTGTGGAATCATTTTTGACAAGGAGGGAGTACCTCATCTGGATGATTCGAGTGCACTCGTTTGACCGTCATGCCCGTGCGACCCAGCACGGACGGGACGCACCACTGAAGGGACGGGACGGCACAGTCATAATTTCAGTTTTTCTAGTTTTCCACGGCAAGCTGCGCTAAGCCATGCCTGCTTATGCATTGAATTCCGATGACCTGCGATGACCGTCGCGTTTCCCCGACACGCTAGTTCGCCTACCTTCCGCCTATAATTACTGTTTCCCGGGCTTCTCCGGTGGCACCATCACCCAACTCGCCCTATCCTCATAAGCCCCCACCGGCCCGACGTCGCTCGCCACTTATCCTCGCTCTCGCCACGTCCGCCATGCCCCCGCCCGTCCGCGATAGGCGACACCGGAGGCGGTCACCGCCGGAACTAGTGTTCGGTTTTTCACCGGAAGGCAGACGGAGGGAGGAGGCATTCTATCGGTCTTTAGATGGCAATGCGGAGATCGAGGAGTTGTTGGAGCGCGACCGCCTGGCGGAGGAGCAGGAGTTGTTGGAGCGCGACCGCTTGGCGGAGGAGCAGCGTATCGCCGATTTGCGCCGCCAGCGGGACATGGAGCAGCAGCGCACCGACGCTCTGAGTCGCGAGCAGAGCGCCCGCAACTGGGCCGACTACGTGGAGGCCGGCGCCCGGCAAATAGCCCTGGAGGCTGTCGGGCACGCACGCGTTCGCGACGCCGATTTTTACTACCAGCTCGTCAAGTGGGTTTCCCGCTTAGAAGCCGAAGCTTCGGTGGACCACGCCGGCATGGAAAGGGCCAACGCGCGCGAGCAACGCGCCCTATCGCACCTCTGGCAAGTCCGAGGCGAGGCGGAGGACGCCGGTGCCGGCGTTTAGCGTGTACCGCAGATGGCGGCCGGCATCGTCTAGTTAGCTAAGAGTAAGTTAGTACTTGTACGCTACTAGAGTATTAGTGGGAGTAGATAGTTAACTTGGCTATGATGGTTGTCAACGTGGAAGTTCAGTACTCTATATGTGGATCAGACCTGTTACTTTGCTCTGAATGTTGAACTTTCCGTTTGAACGTATGGAATGGGCTGTTATTTTTTTAAATGGGTTGTATTTGTCCTCCACGGGTTTAGAGGCTGACTTGTGGGCCTACCAAGTTGACGCGTACACAATCAGGAGATGATTGTACGTGGAGAGGATGACAGCAGGGACCCGCCAAGGTCATGGCAGTACGCAAGCAAGTGCCTCCTTATTTCAAGCCAATAAAAAATGGCTCCTCCTAATGGATTTCTGACATCTGGGTCCCATGCCATTGTCAACGTAGTCAATAAACGAGAGAATTGCACAACGAGCGGCTGACACCAGGGACCCAGCAGCTCGCCCAGTTATTTTTGTTTTGGGTTAATTTGATAAATGCCACTCCAAATCTGGTGTTTCTGAGAAATGCCACTGCAATTTCCAAACTTTGAAAAATGCCATTTCATGCCATTTCCAGTGGCATTTTTCGAAGTCTGGAGTGGCGTTTTTCAAAGTTTGCAAATTGCAGTGGCGTTTTCCAAAGTTTGCAAAAATTGCAGTGGCATTTTTCAAAGTTTGGAAATTGCAGTGGCATTTTTATGAATCGCCATAATTGGAGTGGCATTTATCTAATTTGTTTTTGAGACGGAAGCAGGGTGTCAACTGGGCTGTGCGGGGCACTCTGGCCTGTCTAGACAGCCTTCTCTTTTATGTTTACCACAGACCAGCCCAGTAGTTTTTTTTCTTTCTGAAAATGGCTAGCCCAGTTTTTTTGTGATTTGCCAAGTAAGTCGCTTTGTCAGGCCTGTTGGGCTGCAAATCTTTCAAGACGAGGAGAGCTTCATTCGGCTGGACGAGAAAATGGCCTATCAGTAATGAGAAATGGGCTGTACATTTTTAAAACACATCAAACCGGCAATTAGTTTCAAATTTCTTTTTTTCATTTCGAGATTTTAAATTGCATTAATTTTTATGCGTGGACAATTTGTTGGATTTTATATTGATATACATTTATTTTTAAAATCAGTTTGAATGTGACTCGAAATTTCGGGATTAAAAACAGTTCGGACCGCACCGAAATATGCAAAATTTCGTATAATTTTTTAACCGTGGCCACAATATGGGCTGTAATGCTAACAAAAAGAATATGGGCTCCAAAAAAACCTTAAGAATTAGCAAATGGGCTGTAAATTATTAGAAATAATGGCAGATGGGTTGTATGCTGTTTTCCACAGATTTGAGGCTTTCCTAAAAAAAGGTTGACGCACAAGCAGTGACTGTTGGATGTCCATCCAACGGCCGTCGTGCTTCTTCAATCTCTGCTCTTCCTGCTCCAGCCGCTCAAACAAGCGCCGGCGGGACTGCCTGCTCCCTCCTCCCCGCGGCCGGCTGTGCTGCCGCGCAGGCCTCACCGCCCCACCGTACTCCCATCGCTGGCCTAGCCATCCCTCTACTCACCCACACCTGCTGTTATTCTCCGGCGACGGCAGACGAACCAGTAAACCCTCGTACAGTCGTACTCCCCTCCGCGTGGGAAACAACTGCCGAGTCTTCCCTGCCTCCGTGTCGTTCCCTTCCTAGGCCTCGCCGTCGTCCACCGCCCTGGTGCTCTCGGCGCGGCCTGGTCAACATGGTCAACGACCGACATGCATCTGAAGTGGACTGTACGTGGAGAGGCTGACAGCTGGGTCCACGGCCGCACGCAAGGAAATGCCTCCTTATTACGCGCAAAATAATGATTCCTCCACCTGACATCTGGGACCCACCGAAAGGGCCTCTGTATTTGGCGAAAAAACATTTCCCCCTGACTGCTGGACCACCGGACAGGCCAACGTATTTCGCGAAAAAAATGTTTCCCCCACTGTCAGCTCGACCCACCGGAGGTGCCTCCTTATTACGCACAAAAAAATGAATACTCCCCCTGCTAGTTGGGACCCACCTTGGTGGGAGGCTGACTTGTGGGCCTACTAAGTTGACGGGGACGGAGTGCTTTGTCAACTTAGTCAACATGAACGATTCTAGCTCCAATGACCGTACGATGTCCATCCAATGGCCGTAGTGCTTCTTCAACCTCTGGTCTTCTTGCTCCAGCTGCCCAAAGCAGCGCCGGTCGTGCCGCACGCTCCTGCCTCCTGTGGCCGGCTGTGCTGCCATGGAGGCCTCACCGCACCCTACTATTCCCACCGCTGGCCAGGCCCTACGGCGACGACAGCCTCACATCGCAGCCGAACCAGTGAACCCTCGTACTCCTCTCCACGCGGGCTTCCACTGCCGCGTCTTCCCCAGCTCCGCGTCGTCCCCTTCCTAGGCCTCGCCGTCGTCCACCGCCCTGGTGCTCTCGGAGCGGCATGGTCAACATGGTCAAGGAACGGCTTCCATCGGACGTGGACTGTACGTGGAGAGGCTGACAGCTGGGTCCACGGCCGTAGCAAGGAAGTGCCTCCTTATTACGCGCAAAACAATTATTCATCCACCTGACAGCAGGGACCCACCGGACGGGCCACCATATTTGGCAAAAAAAACGTTTCCCCCTGACTGCTGGGACCCACCAGCTACATCTTCGCACGCAAGGAGGTACGTCCGGGCAAAAAAATACGATTCGCCCCCCTGCTGCTGGGACCCACCAGCTACATCTTCGCACGCAAGGAAGTGCCTGACAGTCGGGACCCACCTGGTCGAAGCGTACGTAGCGTTGTCATTCTGGTCGCGAACGTGTACGTACATACTGGTCGATGTAGAGGCGCACGTGTCGTAGTAGAGGCGCGCACGTAGCATGTACACGTACGTACAGCGGCCAGGGTGCAAGAAAGAAAATACGGCCACGTACGTACATACGGGCGGGGTCTCGAACGCCTACTCGCGCATACGTACGGCCAGGGCTCGTGTACATGGCTGGGTCGGAACGGAGAAACTGCGTCGTCGTCGTGTTCATGGGGAGCCAACCGAGCTGGGTCGGAACGGAATGCGTCGTCGTGTTCATCGGGAGGGCTTGGACGGAACAGCCGATGGAAACGAGGCCTGGCGTACCGCAGAACAGGAGGAAACGGCCTTGTGTTCGACCGGCCACGTTCGAAACGGGATCCTGTTCATCGGGAGGGGTCTGGCGTACCGCAAAACGGAGGAAACGGACCTCCTACGGTCGAAACGGGGGTCCTGTTGATCGGGAGGGGTGTGGCGTACCGCAAAACGGAGGAAACGGACTTGTGTTGGAGCGCTACGGTCGAAACGGGGGTCCTGTTCATCGGGAGGGGTGTGGCGTACCGCAAAACGGGACTCCACGGGATACTGTTCATCTCCACCGTCGACCCCCTCCAGCCTCCACGGGCTACTGTTCATCCACCGTCGACCTCCTCCAGCCTCCACCTGCGACTGTTCATCCACGGGCTCCTGTTCATCCAGCCTCCACCGCGCGCTACTCCACCGGCTACTGTTCAACCAGCCCTCTCCACGGGCTCCTGTTCAACCACCCCTCCACGGGCTACTGTTCATCCAGCCCTCCACCGTCTACTGTTCATCCTGCCCTCCACGGGGTGGTCCTGTTCATCCTGCCCTCCACGGGGTCCTGTTCATCCAGCCCCAACCGGCTCGATCGATCGGGGTCCCGCTCATCCAGAGGCAACACCACGGGGTCCTGTTCATCCACCCCCACCGGGAACTGTTCATCCAAACCCCCCCAGCAACGCTCACTGTTCATCCAGAGGCAGCATCGATCGGCTTCAGTTAGCAGCAGTAGCGAAGGAATCGCTCGATCGGGTTCAGTTAACAGCCATCGATCGATCGCTCGGGTTGAGTAACGCGTAGCCTGCAGTGCAATCGCTCGGGTTCAGTTAGATCCCAACGCCTCGCTCGGGTTCAGTTAGAGCCCAACGCCTCGCACCCACGCGCGTGCGTGTACGAGAGAAACGCGCATCGCTCGGCCCCGACCACCCACCGTAACCGGGAACACCCAGATATTTTCCTCGCCCTCGCTTCTACCATGGTTTTTTCCGTCATGGACGGCCCAAAGAATGTCATGCAGCTGCGTCTCCGGCCCGCCCAGGACGAAAAGCCCATTTTCTATCATGATTTTTTGTCATAGAAGTAGGACCCCACCACATCTATGATGATACCGTGTTTTGTCACAATTATTGTCATAGAAGTGTCATAAGTATGACAGATTTTTTTTTTGTTCGGCCCAAAATGTCACGGATGTGTCTTTTTTTTGTAGTGCATGCGCAAAAGTGTTTGGAAAAGTAGATACGATGGAGACGTATCAACTCCCCCAAGCTTAAACCTTTGATTGTCTTCAAGCAATTCAGTTGACAAACTGAAAGTGATAAAGAAAAACTTTTACAAACTCTGTTTGCTCTTGTTGTCGTAAATATGTAAAGCCAGCATTCAAGTTTTCAGCAAATATTATGAACTAACCATATTCACGATAACACTTAGGTCTCATGTTTACTCATATCAATGGTATAATCAACTAGCGAGCAATAATAATAAATCTCGGATGACTACACTTTCTCAAAACAATCATAATATAATATAACAAGATGGTATCTCGCTAGCCCTTTCTGAGACCGCAAAACATAAATGCAGAGTACCTCTGAAGATCAAGGACTGACTAAACATTTTAATTCATGGTAAAAGAGATCCAGTCATAGTCATACTCAATGTAACTTAATAGTAATGCATGCAAATGACAGTAGTGCTCTCCAACTGGTGCTTTTTAATAAGAGGATGATGACTCAACATAAAAGTAAATAGATAGGCCCTTCGCAAAGGGAAGGAGGGATTTGTAGAGGTGCCAGAGCTCGATTTTTGAAATAGAGATAAATAATATTTTGAGTGCCATACTTTCATTGTCAACATAACAACCGAGAGATCTCGATATCTTCCATGCTACACACATTATAGGCGGTTCCTAAGCAAAATGGTAAAGTTTATACTCCCCCACCACCGACAAGCATCAATCCATGGCTTGCCCGAAACAATGGGTGCCTCCAACTAACAACAGTCCTGGGGGAGTTTCGTTTGCAATTATTTTGATTTGGTTTGAGCATGGGACTGGACATCCCGGTGACCAGCCATTTTCTCGTGAGTGAGGAGCGGAGTCCACTCCTCTTGAGAATAACCCGCCTAGCATGGAAGATACAGACAGCCCTAGTTGATACATGAGCTATTCGAGCATACAAAACAGATCATTTGAAGGTTTAGAGTTTGGCACATACAAATTTACTTGGAACAGCAGGTAGATACCGCATATAGGAAGGTATGGTGGACTCATATGGAATAACTTTGGGGTTTATGGAAGTGGATGCACAAGCAGTATTCCCGCTTAGTACAAGTGAAGGATAGAAAGAGACTGGGAAGCGACCAACTAGAGAGCGACAACAGTCATGAACATGCATTAAAATTAGTCAACACTGAGTGCAAGCATGAGTAGGATATAATTCACCATGAACATAAATATCGTGAAGGCTATGTTGATTTTGTTTCAACTACATGTGTGAACATGTGCCAAGTCAAGCCACTCGAATCGTTCAAAGGAGGATACCACCCTATCATACCACATCACAACCATTTTAATAGCATGTTGGCACGCAAGGTAAACCATTACAAACTCCTATCTAATTAAGCATGGCATAAGCAACTATAATCTCTAATTGTCATTGCAAACATGTTTCATTCATAATAGGCTGAATCAGGAACGATGAACTAATCATATTTACAAAAACAAGAGAGGTCGAGTTCATACCAGCTTCTCTCATCTCAATCAGTCCATCATATATCATCATTATTGCCTTTCACTTGCACGACCGAATGGTGTGGATAATAATAATAGTGCACGTGCATTGGACTAAGCTGGAATCTGCAAGCATTTTAATACAAGGGAGAAGACAAGGTAATATGGGCTCCTGGTTAAATCAACAATAACGCATATAAGAGCCACTTCAACATTTTCATTACGGTCTTCATTCTTTTACAATCCAACCGGTGATTCGTCGAAGGCCTTTTCAAGTTTGCACTATATCTTTCTTCACCCTTTCAAAGAGAATAAGTAGTATGCCAAATCCATCGCTTCTCATCAATTTAATTGATGAAGGATAAGCATAACATAATTCTTATTCTTCTTTCATCAAGTTGATTAATTCTTCCTTCGAAGATTGTTCATGATGAATAACCTATCGGTTCCAAGTTATTCATCTTTCTTGTCCGGACTTCAAAGTTTTTTCATTTCGTAGCTCCATCTAAATCATTGCAAGGATTCTACCGGAGTTCTTTTCAACTTTACTTTCGTTTGACCATTCTTTTATTACTGGAGTTCTCTCAAAGGATCAACAGAGTGGTTCATTAAGGATTTAATTCCTTCTTCAAGTGTTCGTCAACATCCTTGTTGGAGAAGATCAAGCATTCATCAGCTTGCATTCCGAAGTGCAATTCTTTCTACAATATCTTTTGAGGTGGTGTTATGTCATTTTGACAATTTCCTTCATGTTTCATGATTCACAAGTTGTCAGGAATGAGATATTTAAACCCATCATTTTCTTCCTTGGAGTTATCTTGGTATAGATTTCACCTAAAGCCTTCCATTGGGAATGTTGCCATTGTGGTGCTCATCAATGATCCAAGTTTCTCCTTCTCTTCTCGGTGAAAGAGTTCTCATCCCCATGTTGCTCTCAAGCAATTAATTGATTCCGTTAGTGGCTGGTCTTCACCTCATAATTTTGGGATGTTTCCCATAAGACCATTGGAAATCATATCTTTTGTTGTTGATTTTCCAACAACTCCGTTCAATCCTTCTTTTAAGGATGATCTCTCAAATTGATTTGAGGTAGAACATGTTGTTTTCTTCTCCGTTCTTTTGATTCCATTCTTACATTTGTTCCGAAGGCATTGTGATGTTGCTCTCTTCACCCATCATCTCATTTTGCCAAGATCATGTTCTTTTCTTACTTATTCATTTAACAGGAGTGTTGTGTCCTCTACCCAAGTTACTTTCATCTTATCAAGTCTTTGCATCTCTTTTCAACCGGAGTGCTGTCCGAATTTGTTCTTCCTTGTTCCTTGGTTATCTTGTTTCAACCAGAGTGGTTTCAATTCCTTCTTGTCCATTGTGCTCGTCATTCATAGCTTTGCAACCTCCAAGGTTCACATGGTTTTCCTTGTTTCTCTTTTCTACCGGAGTGCTCTCAATTCCGTTCATCTCCGTTGGATTCTTTCTTTCAAGTTGTTCAACCTCTAAGGTTCGTGGTTTCACTCGTTTGTCGAAGAAGCAACTTTGTTTTACCTCTTGCTCTTCCGCTTCTCTTCAGTGCCATCCCTGGATCTCGGGGCGAGATCTCTTGTAAGTGGAGGAGTGTTGTGACACCCCGAGACCGACGCTCCAGCTGCCTTCCATGTTTTGCGTGACCGTCGTGTGCTTTATTGTTGTTGTTGTTGTTGTTGCTTTTCATCATGTCATCATGCATATTGCATCCGCGTGTTTTCTTAAAGATTGCATCCGTTCGTAGTTGCCGTGTCCCCCCTTGCCTTCGTTGACAGTTTCGAGACCAATCCGGGTTTTCTATTCCCTCTTGTCAAACCACCTAACCTCTCTGCACAACCACCCTTCGCGTGCACGTCCAGAAACTCCACTGGGCCCAACCCAGACAGTCGTGACTGTTGGATTTGAATCCCCCCAAATATCGCTTGACCCGGAGCCATTCGATGACGATCAGACGCCCTAAAATACACCCTCATTTTGTCTCTAAGGGGCAACCCTAATTTTTAGGGGAGATGTCCCATCAACCCCATTCGGTCGCCGCCACTCCAAGATCTTTCTCATGATCCCAGCGCAGCCAAGCCACCCACCTGCCTTCTCCTCACGTTCCCCATCGCTCCAATCTTTAGCCTCTCCACCTCAGATCCATCCACAGCCGCCCTCCTCTGCTCGTTCGTCCCCGAACATCTCCTCCTCGTCGGTGCTTCCCTGTGCAGCAAGCAGGAGCTGCAACCCCTGCATCCTCTCGTGCTTCCCGCGCGCCGACGCAAGCAGCAGCACCACCGGAGCTCCCTTCGCCATCGAGCACTAGCAGGTCGCCGCACCTCTCCTCCATCTCCTTCTTCCTCTGGCTCTCTCATCTCTCTCTTACCCGACTCCCCTCCCTCTCTGTTTGCCTACAGGACGAGCCCTACCGTCGAGCTCAAGCTGGCTCGCCCGACCTTCCTCGTCGCCGTCTCCGACCAGCGCCACGCCTCTGCTTCAAACCAGGCGACCAACGCCGTCACCTAGACCTTGCCTCCGCCCCGGAACTCGCGCCACCGCCGGAGATGCTCCATCCCTCGCCCAAACCAGCAGGCCGTCCTCATCGCCCCAAGGTCCAGGCCGTCGTTCCCCTGCTCCTCCCTTCTCCTTTGTGTTTCATCCTCCTGCCCCTACTCACTCCCAATCTCTCTCTCTGGTTGTCTGTAAACATCAGCCGTCGCCGCCGGCCTGCTACCTCCACCGCCCGGATCCGTGCCTCCGCCGCCACCTGGAGCTCCAACCTCCGCCGGATCTTGCCGTCCCCGCGCCCTTTGACGGATCCGAGTCCAAGCGCTCGTCCCCGTCTTCCCGGCCTCCTCCGCGTCGCTTGCAGCATCGAATAGCAGCTCAGAACGAGCGAGCGCCCCTCATTGACTTGGTCCAGCGCCAGCGTGTGCCGGCCTCCAAGTCCGAGCGCTCCCCTGCCTCGCTCCCGTTGACCAGCGCGCCCTTGCCTCGCTCCTGTTGACCAGCGCCTGGGCCGCGTCCTGCGAGCCGGCCCAGCAGCCGCATTCAGAGGGCCGGCTGCTACCTCTCCACAGTTCTAGGCAAGGCCCATGGTGAGAACAGATGGGGCTCGTATCATGTTTTTCCCAGTTCTACGAGTTTAGCTTTTACTCCAGTGTTCTGCATATTTACAGATTGGCCCTCATGTTCATGCATATAATAACTAATTAATCGTGCATCGGATTAAAATGTTATATATATATATAAAATGCTTAGAATTTCATGTACTTTCATAATTTGCAACTTTCATCCATGTTTAAAATGTTTGAATGTGCTGTTTGAATTAATTTGCATAAATGTCATGTTGAAATGCATTATTTCATAACTAAATAACCGTAGCTCCAATTTATATGTTCTTTATATGTAAATGGGGTGGAAAAATGTCTAGATTAGCATGACTTTTGCTGTTTAACAACTCTAAAATATGCTTTAGGCAGAACAGTACCAAATTTGTAAATTGCATATGAGGATTTTCCGGAATTGTTGTTTGTTATTTCCGGCCTCATTTAAACTTGCTTAAATAGTTAGTTTACTTATGTTCCACCTCTTGCCATGTTTAACAACATTTAATATTATTGGGTACATAAATGGGAGAGAACTAAATAACTTGAATGTGGTGTTTGTCAATATGCAACGCGTTGCATATTGAACTCCACATAATTTGTAGTGAGGTTTGTTGCACTTTGCCATGCCATGAATCATTAAGCTGGACATGCATCATACTTGGTTGCGCATCATGTCATGTTTATGTGATGATTGTTTACCATGTTGTTTGCTTCTTTCCGATGTTGCTTCTTCTGATAGTTCCGGTAACATTGCGATTGTGAGGATCCGTTCGACTATGTCGGCTCGTCTACTTCATGGACTCGATCTTCTTCCTAGCGGGATTTTAGGCAAGATGACCGTCACCTTGGATCTCACTACTATCTTTGCTATGCTATTTCTCTCGATGCTATCGCTATATCGCGCTACCTACCACTTGTTTATCGAGCCTCCCAAATTGCCATGATAGCCCCTAACCTTTTCACTCTTCCTAGCAAACCGTTGTTTGGCTATGTTACCGCTTTGCTCAGCCCCTCTTATAGCGTTGCTAGTTGCAGGTGCCGTTGCAGGTTGTTCCATGTTGGGACATGGATTGCATGGATACTTTGGGATATCACAATATCTCTTATTTAATTAATGCACATATATACTTGGTAAATGGTGGAAGGCTCGGCCTTATGCCTGGTGTTTTGTTCCACTCTTGCCGCCCTAGTTTCCGTCATATCGGTGTTATGTTCCTTGATTTTGCGTCCCTAACACGGTGAGGGGTATGTGACCCTCTTGACAGTTCACTTTGAATAAAACTCTTCCAGCAAGGCCCAACATTGGTTTTACCATTTGCCTATAACAACTAAAACTTGCATAGGGACCCGCTGGCACCCGAGGTCATTTAATCAACCCCCGGGCCAATGCTCCACATGAGTGTTGGTCCAAACTAGAGCACCGTGCGGGACCGTCCCTTGGCAACTTGGGTTATGTTGGTACCTGCACGCTTAGCTCATTCGGTGTACCCTGAGAATGAGATCGTGCTACTCCTATCAGGCTAGGTCGGTGCATCGGGAGGTCTTGCTAGTTTTGTTTTACCATTGTCGAAATGTCTTGTGCACCGGGACCCCGAGTCTGATCGGGTGTCCCGCGATGGAGGATTGTCTCCGCGGAACGTGAGCTTGTCATGGGCTAAGTTGGGACACCCCTGCAGGGTTTAAACTTTCGAAAGCCGTGCCCGCGGTTATGTGGCAGATGGGAATTTGTTAATATTCAGTTGTAGAGGACTTGAAATAAACTCAATTAAAATACACCAACCGCGTTGCGTAACCGTGATGGTCTCTTTTCGGGGAAGTTCGAGAGGGGAACACGGTTGGTTTATGTTTGAACGTAAGTAGTTCAAGATCACTTCTTGATCATTACTAGTTTCCGACCGTTTGCGTAGTTTCTCATCTTACTCTTGTACTCGTAAGTTAGCCACCATACATTGCTTAGTCACTGCTGCAACCTCACCACCTTACCCTCTCCATTCCCTTTAAGCTTTGCTAGTCTTGATACCCATGGTAATGGGATTGCTGAGTCCTCGTGGCTCACAGATTACTACAACGATAGTTGCAGGTACAGGTTATGCGATGATCATGACGTTAGAGCGATGTTTGCTTGTCTTGGACTATTTCTTCTTCTTCTTCGTCGATCTTGGGATAGGTTCCTGGTTGGCAACCTGGGCTAGCAGGGTGGATGTCGTTTGAGTTTCTGTTTGTGTTTCATCCGTAGTCGGATGTTGTTCTATGTATTAATGTATTCTTGCGGCATTTGTATGCCTTGTATGTGTCCCCAACTATTTATGTAATGGTTTGATGTAATGATATCCAGCTTGCAAAAGCGTGTCAATATGCGGTTCTATCCTTGGTGGGACCTTCGAGTCTCTTTAGGATAGTGTCGCATATTGGGCATGACAAGTTGGTATCAGGGCCTCGACCGACCATAGGAGCCCCTTGATTGTTCTTAGTTGGCCGTTGTTGAGTCTAGAAGAAAACTGCTTCGAGTCTTAGGATTATATATATCGGGGAGTAGGATTCTTTTTACTCCTCAGCCCCCTTCGTCGCTCTGGTGAGGACTCCTGACGTAGATGTTTTGGCTTCCCTCTCCTCACTTTCACAAAAAAATAGGATCACGCGGGTATCTTGGGATCGTTCCAATATTCTTGTGACGAGAACATTGTTCTTGGTGCCTCCTGACATTTAGGGGTTGTGGCAGTGTCCCGGGGAGTTGAGCTCCGAGGTGTTGTCACAATTTTATCGTTGCAGTTCCGGTATACCTGAGCTTTTGCCGGCATCGAAAATCTCTTATATGCAGTTAGTGGTGAGATAACCTCGACGCCACCCAGTACTGGGGCGGGAGTTCGAAAGTATTGCCACAACTCGTATATCGAATGCTTTTCGAAGGTCGAGGTACATGATTTCTGAAGGTGCCTGGTTATGTGTTGACGGATGGATACAGCTGGATGTAGGGATTGTTTAGTTGGGTGAGATATATTGCTTCCCCCGTATCCCCAACACCAGATTGCATAACCAGAAAGTTTCGGGAGTTCATAGGTGGGAATTCAAGTAGCTCCTAGAATATCTTTTCGACAGATGTATGATTTGAGGTTGGGGTCCAACGTCTAGTGGTTCTCTTTTCACGGTCGATTTACAGTGGTCGCGAGGCGTCTTAAAGAATCCTTGGCTATGCTGATTCGGGGACGTCTTGTTTGTCATTCGTGACGTCCGCGGTACGTCGTGCCTGTGGGGCCTCATCACGAACACTTTGGGCGAAATCTCTATCATATGTTTGTGTCTGGCTTATTTCCCAAGCCAAGCCAATCCTTTGTTTTGTATTGAGTTGTGGTATTCGAGTTGCTTCAATGTCAAGTGTTGATTCCATACCTTATTCTAAGCGGTGTTCTCATGTTCCTATGTGAATACTAATCCTTCTTATTTATCGAGATTGTCATCCCAATTCTATTTCCAACCGGTGCACTTCTCTTCGAGATGATCCCATCATTCTACCCATCTGCAAGATCAATTCTAAGTTTTCTCAATGGTGTTTGTTCCATCTGTCCCAAGTTGCATTTGTTTTCCCACCCTCCCACCCTTTTTCTTCATGGAGCCAGAATCCTTAATCAAGTATCCATTTTATTGAGTGAAGTCTCTTCATTCTTCTCCTTCAATGTTCTTATCCGGTGATTATCATGAAGATGGTCAGGAGTTTCAAGTTTATCATTCTTCGTTCTCTTTTCTTTTCTGGTGGATTCAATTCAAGCTTCGGTGTTGAGCATGTTCCTTTCAATTGTCCAATGCTTCCTCATGCCGGTGCACTTCTTAATCGTTCACTTCTCGCTATGCATTTGCTCCGGAGGTTGAAGATATCTCAGAAGATTCGTGTTTCCATTCTCAACCCGTTCAAGTTATCCTTCAGGTTGTTATCTCATTCAAGCCGTTTAATTCAACCAGTGCGATCTCTCTTTTAAGATAGTTCAACGGTGTTTCCTTTTGGGTGGGCCCTAACCCACAGGTTTCTCCCAGGATCTTACCTGACTCTTCTAATTTTTCGGAGTTATTCTCAAATCTTTAGAAAGTTTGACGTAAGAATGAATTTTATCGGTCACATGCCTTCTCCAAGATCGCTTTCAAATTCTTTTCATTGTTGATTCAACATTTCTATTCTTCATTGTTCCGAGGTGTCCAATTCATGGTGGTGTTTCTCGTCGTCATTCTCAGCTTTTGAAGACTGGAGATGAGTTTTCCTCTAAATCTTGTTCGTTCTCTTGAAGATCCATGGTTCTAGCTTGATGCCATCCTCTCAAATTATTTCAATCATCAAGAATTCTTTCCATACCCACCCAGAGCATTTCAGGAGTTGTTTTCATTTCTTGATCATCCAAAGTCCATAATTTCAGAAGATTTAATCATTCTCAATGTTCAGCTCTTGTTCACCTATTCTCCTAAATAGTTATTTCTTCATTCATCTCCAATTTCTTCCAGTGCATTATTCAAGTATTTTAATCAGTTCGTGGCCTCTTCGTTATCTTGTATCTAAGTTCCCTTAAGTATCTTCGTTCATTTTTTTTCCAATTCTTCCCAGTGATTCGTTCCCTTTTCTTCGTTTGTTTTCAATTCTTACAGTGGGTCATTCAACATTTCAATTCCTTTATTATTGTATCATTTCATTCTTTTTCCAATCCTACCGGTGATTCGTCAAAGGCCTCTTCAAGTTTGCGCTATATCTTTCTTGACCCTTTCAAAGAGAATAAGTAGTATGCCAAATCCATCGCTTCTCGTCAATTTAATTGATGAAGGATAAGCATAACATAATTCTTATTCTTCTTTCATCAAGTTGATTAATTCTTCCTTCGGAGATTGTTCATGATGAATAACCTATCGGTTCCAAGTTATTCATCTTTCTTGTCCGGACTTCAAAGTTTTCTCATTTCGTAGCTCCATCTAAATCATTGCAAGGCTTCTACCGGAGTTCTTTTCAACTTTACTTTCGTTTGATCATTCTTTTATTACCGGAGTTCTCTCAAAGGATCAACAGAGTGGTTCATTAAGGATTTAATTCCTTCTTCAAGTCTCCATCAACATCCTTGTTGGAGAAGATCAAGCATTCTTCAACTTGCATTCTCAAGTGCAATTCTTTCTACAATATCTTTTGAGGTGGTGTTATGTCATTTTGACAATTTCCTTCATGTTTCATGATTCACAAGTTGTCAGGAATGAGATATTTAAACCCATCATTTTCTTGGAGTTATCTTGGTATAGATTTCACCTAAAGCCTTCCATTGAGAATGTTGCCATTGTGGTGCTAATCAATGATCCAAGTTTCTCCTTCTCTTCTCGGTGAAAGAGTTTTCATCTCCGTGTTGCTCTCAAGCAATTAATTGATTCCGTTAGTGGTTGGTCTTCACCTCATAATTTTGGGATGTTTCCCATAAAACCATTGGAAATCATATCTTTTGTTGTTGATTTTCCAACAACTCCGTGCAATCCTTCTTTTAAGGATGCTCTCTCAAATCTATTTGAGGTAGAACATGTTGTTTTCTTCTCTGTTCTTTTGATTCCATTCTTACATTTGTTCCGGAGGCATTGTGATGTTGCTCTCTTCATCCATCATCTTGTTTTGCCAAGATCATGTTCTTTTCTTACTTATTCATTTGACTGGAGTGTTGCGTCCTCTACGCAAGTTCCTTTCATCTTATCAAGTCTTTGCATCTCTTTTCAACCGGAGTGATGTCCGAATTTGTTCTTCCTTGTTCCTTGGTTATCTCGTTTCAACCAGAGTGGTTTCAATTCCTTCTTGTCCATTGTGCTCGTCATTCATAGCTTTGCAACCTCCAAGGTTCACATGGTGTTCCTTGTTACTCTTTTCTACCGGAGTGCTCTCAATTCCGTTCATCTCCGTTGGATTCTTTCTTTCAAGTTGTTCAACCTCTAAGGTTCGTGGTTTCACTCGTTTGTCGAAGAAGCAACTTTTTTTACCTCTTGCTCTTCCGCTTCTCTTCGGTGCCATCCCTAGATCTCGGGGCGAGATCTCTTGTAAGTGGAGGAGTGTTCTGACACCCCGAGACCGACGCTCCAGATGCCTTCCATGTTTTGCGTGACCGTCATATGTTTTATTGTTGTTGTTGTTGTTGCTTTCCATCATGTCATCATGCATATTCATCCGCATGTTTTCTTAAAGCTTGCATCCGTTTATAGTTGCTGCGTCCCCCTTGCCTTCGTTGACCGTTTCGAGACCAATCCGGGTTTTCTATTCCCTCTTGTCAAACCACCTAACCTCTTTGCACAACCACCCTTCGCGTGCGCGTCCGGAAACTCCACCGGGCCCAACCCAGACAGTCGTGACCGTTGGATTTGAATCCCCCAAACATCGCTTGACTCAGAGCCGTTCGATGACGATCGGACACCCTAAAATACACCCTCATTTTGTCTCTCTATAAATAAGGGGCAACCCTAATTTTTAGGGAGGATGGCCCATCGACCCCATTCGGCCGCCGCCACTCCAAGATCTTCCTCGGGATCCCAGCGCAGCCAAGCCACCCACCTGCCTTCTCCTTGCTTTCCTCATCGCTCCAATCTTCAGCCTCTCCACCTCAGATCCATCCACAGCTGCCCTCCTCTGCTCGTTCGTCCCCGAACTTCTCCTCCTCGTCGGTGCTTCCCCGCGCAGCAAGCAGGAGCCGCAACCCCAGCATCCTCTCGTGCTTCCCGCGCGCCGCCGCAAGAAGCAGCACCACCGGACTCCCTTCGCCATCGAGCACTAGCAGGTCGCCGCACCTCTCCTCCGTCTCCTTCTTCCTCTCGCTCTCTCATCTCTCTCTTACCCGACTCCCCTCCCTCTCTGTTTGCCTACAGGACGGGCCCAGCCGCCGAGCTCAAGCTGCCTCGCCCGACCTTCCTCGTCGCCGTCTCCGACCAGCGCCTCGCCTCTGCTTCGAACCAGGCGACCAGCGCCGTCACCTAGACCTTGTCTCCACCTCGGAACTCGCGCCACCGCCGGAGATGCTCCATCCCTTGCCCGAACCAGCAGGCCGTCCTCGTCGCGCCAAGGTCCAGGCCGTTGTTCCCCTGCTCCTCCCTTCTCCTTTCTGTTTCTTCCTCCTGCCCCTACTCACTCCCGATCTCTCTCTCTGGTTCTCTGTAAACATCAGCCGTCGCCGCCGGCCTGCTACCTCCATCGCCCGGATCCGTGCCTCTGCCGCCACCTGGAGCTCCAACATCCGCCCGATCTCGCCGTCCCCACGCCCTTCGACGGATCCGAGTCCAGGCGCTCGTCCCCGTCTTCCCGACCTCCTCCGCGTCGCTTGCAGCATCGAGCAGCAGCTCAGAACAAGCGAGCGCCCCTCGTTGACTTGCTCCAGCACCAGCGTGTGCCGGCCTCCAAGTCCCAGCGCGCCCCTGCCTCACTCCCGTTGACGAGCGCGCCCCTGCCTCATTCCCGTTGACCAGCGCCTGGGCCGCGTCCCACGAGCCGGCCCAGCAGCCGCATTCAGAGGGCCGGCTACTGCCTCTCCACAGTTCTAGGCAAGGCCCATGGTGAGAACAGATGCGGCCCGTATCATGTTTTTCCCAGTTCTACGAGTTTAGCTTTTACTCCAGTGTTGTGCATATTTACAGATTGGCCCTCATGTTCATGCATATAATAACTAATTAACCATGCATCGGATTAAAAAAATTTATATATGTAAAATGCTTAGAATTTCATGTACTTTCATAATTTGCAACTTCCATCCATATTTAAAATGTTTGAATTAAATTGCATAAATGTCATGTTGAAATGCTTTATTTCATAACTAAATAACTGTAGCTCCAATTTATATGTTCTTTAGATGTAAATGGGGTGGAAAAATTTCTAGATTAACATGATGCACTTACTTTTGCTGTTTAACAACTCTAAAATATGGTTTAGGCAGAACAGTACCAAATTCGTAAATTGCATATGAGGATTTTCCGGAATTGTTGTTTGTTATTTGCGGCCTCATTTAAACTTGCTTAAATAGTTAGTTTACTTATGTTCCACCTCTTGCCATGTTTAACAACATTTAATGTTGTTGGGTACATAAACGGGAGAGAACTAAATAACTTGAATGTGGTGTTTGTCAATATGCAATGTTGAACTCCACTTAATTTGTAGTGATGTTTGTTGCACTTTGCCATGCCATGAATCATTAAACTGGACATGCATCATACTTGGTTGCGCATCATGTCATGTTTATGTGATGATTGTTTACCATGTTGTTTGCTTCTTTCCGGTGTTGCTTCTTCTGATAGTTCCGGTAACGTTGCGATTGTGAGGATCCGTTCGACTACGTCGGTTCGTCTACTTCATGGACTCGATCTTCTTCCTAGCGGGATTTCAGGCAAGATGACCGTCACCTTGGACTACTATCTTTGCTATGCTAGTTGTCTCGATGCTATAGCTATGTCGCGCTACCTACCACTTGTTTATCGAGCCTCCCAAATTGCCATGATAGCCTCTAACCTTTTCACCCTCCCTAGCAAACCGTTGTTTAGCTATGTTACCGCTTTGCTCAGCCCCTCTTATAGCGTTGCTAGTTGTAGGTGCCGTTGCAGGTTGTTCCATGTTGGGACATGGATTTCATGGATACTTTGGGATATCACAATATCTCTTATTTAATTAATGCACATATATACTTGGTAAAGGGTGGAAGGCTCGGCCTTATGCCTGGTGTTTTGTTCCACTCTTGCAGCCCTAGTTTCCGTCATATCGTTGTTATGTTCCTTGATTTTGCGTCCCTAACACGGTGAAGGGTATGGGACCCTCTTGATAGTTCGCTTTGAATAAAACTCTTCCAGCAAGGCCCAACATTGGTTTTACCATTTGCCTAATAACAACTAAAACTTGCATAGGGACCTGCTGGCACCCGAGGTCTTTTAATCAACCCCCGGGCCAGTGCTCCACATGAGTGTTGGTCCAAACTAGATCACCGTGCGGGACCGTCTGAGGGAGTCCTGGACTAAGGGGTCCTCGGGCGTCCAGCCTGTTATCCATGGGCCAGACTGGTGGGCTGTGAAGACATGAAGGCCGAAGACTGTACTCGTGTCCGGATTGGACTCTCCTTGGCATGGAAGGCAAGCTTGGCGACCAATTATGAAGATTCCTTCTTATGTAATCGACTCTATGTAACCCTAGATCCCCCCGGTGTCTATATAAACCGGAGGGTGTAGTCCGGAAAGGATATACTCATTACCATAGTCATATAGGCTAGACTTCTAGGGTTTAGCCATTACGATCTCGTGGTAGATCAACTCTTGTAATACTGATATTCATCAAGATCAATCAAGCAGGAAGTAGGGTATTACCTCCATAGAGAGGGCCCGAACCTGGGTAAACATCGTGTCCCCTGTCTCCTGTAACCATCGATCCTAGATGCACAGTTCGGGACCCCCTACCCGAGATCCACCGGTTTTGACACCGACATTGGTGCTTTCATTGAGAGTTCCACCGTGCTGTCGATGAAAGGTTCGATGGCCCCTTCGATCGTCGATAGTGACGCTGTCCAAGGAGAAACCTTCCTCCCCTGACAGGTTTTTGTATTCGGCGGCTTCGTACCGCGGGCCAACTCGCTTGGCCATCTGGAGCAGATCGATAGCTACGCCCCTGGCCACCAGGTCAGATTTGGAAGCTTGAACTATGTTGTGGTTATCCGTGGAGACTTGATATTTGATGGATTTGAGACCGCAGCGATCACTCCCCCTCGCTCCGATGAACATGACATAAATCTGTCATCGGACCAGATTCAGGAGATGGTTCCTGTAACTGCTACGGCCTTAGATCCGGAGCAGATTGCACCATCCGAAGCCACAGAGTCCGCGGCGTTGGAGCCGCACACAGACCCAACACCTGGGAATATCTGCGTCAACGGAATTACGGACTCGTTTCCGGCTATAAATTCCGAACCGCGTACGCCTGCAGACACTGAGCTGGATCGGTCATCGATCTTCGAGTTCAGCGCCGCAGACGTCTTCCAACAGTCGCCCTTGGGCGATGTGCTAAATTCATTTAAAAAATCTGTCATTGGCGGGGGACTCACAGCCGAATTATGCCCGGTTCAAACTAGAGGCTGATGATGGGGAATTTTGCTTCCCACCCGCCACCCACTTCATAGCCATTGTCAATGACTTAACCGACGTGCTTGATTATGGCTCCGAAGACATCGACGGTATGGACGACGATGCCGACAAGGAGCAAGGCCAAGACCCGCCATTCACTGGACGTTGGACGGCCACCTCTTCGTACGATGTGTACATGGTTTACACACCTAAAAAAGCTAGCGACGATGACAAAGAAGACCCAGTTGCGAATAAAACTTCTGAGACACAGTCCAAGTGCCGGCGCCCTAAACGCCGTTCTAAGCCACTTCGCTCAAAAGATGGTAACACTGGAACCAGAGAAAATAGTACTCCGGACGACGCCGAAAACAATGAAGACCCTGTTGGGGCAGCATCCGAACAGGAGGAACAAGGCAACGGGTGAGTTAACCCTAATAAACAGGCCATGCCCAATGACCCGGATGACGATAGTTATCATCCACCCTCCAAGGATGAGGAGAGCCTCGGCAGCGAGGACTTCATCATGCCTGAGGCACCCCTCGAGCAGGAGCGCTTCAAGCGCCAGCCCATAGCTACTGTAAGAAGCCTAAAGAAAAAGCAGCAGCAGCTTCAAGCCGATCAAGACCTACTCATTGACAGATGGACTGATGTCCTGGCAGCCAAAGAATACGGCCTCAAGCGCCCAACCAAGAGTTACCCGAAGCGCAGACTGCTACCTCAGTTCGATTAGGAGGCACCAGAGCCCATACCTCCCTCGCGCAATGCGGAACGACCACCACGTGGTCGGGATAGTGCGGCGGACCGACCACCCCGCGGTCGGGATAAAACGGCAACTCAGGCCGAACAACAGCCCGCCCCACCACCTCATAAAAACAGAGACAGAACAGCTCGGGACCATACATATGACCTTCGGCAGGACCTGGAAGGTAGAGCAGGCCACACCAGATCAATCTACGGATCGTGAGGACGCTTCCCGACTTGGGATGACGGCAACTTATTCGGACGTGACAAACCTAGTCACGCCCGGGCCGATAACCGCAGACGGACTTCATCGGAGGTGCACCGCAACGCGGCCCGATATAGAGGCGCTGCACACCCTCTCTGCTTCACAGATGAAGTACTGGATCACGAATTCCCTGAGGGGTTCAAGCCCGTCAACATTGAATCATACGACGGAACGACCGATCCCGCGGTATGGATCAAAGATTTTATTCTCCACATCCATATGGCCCGAGGAGACGACCTCCACGCCATCAAGTACCTCCCACTAAAATTAAAAGGGCCAGCTAGACACTGGCTAAATAGCCTGCCTGAAAATTCCATCGGCAGCTGGGAGGACTTGGAAGAAGCTTTTCTTGACAACTTCCAAGGTACTTATGTCCGGCCACCAGATGCCGATGACTTAAGTCATATAGTCCAACAACCTGGAGAATCAGCCAAAAAATTCTGGATTAGCTTCCTAACCAAAAAGAACCAAATCGTTGATTGTCCGGATGCCGAAGCCCTAGCAGCCTTCAAACACAGCATCCATGACAAATGGCTCGCCCGCCACCTCGGCTAAGAAAAGCCGAAATCCATGGCAGCCCTCACAGCACTCATGACCCGCTTTTGCGTGGGTGAGGACAGCTGGCTAGCTCGTAGCAAAAACACAGCCAGCGAGGCAGGCCCCTCCGAGGCCAAGAACAGCACCGGCAAGCTCCGGCGCAATAGACACAAACGCCGAAGCAATGGCGATAACACCGATGACACCACAGTTAACGCCGGATTAAGCGGCTCCAAGTCCGGCCAATGGAAGAAGCCCTAGAAAAGGAACAGTGAGGGACCATCCAGCTTGGACCGCATACTCGATCGTCCATGCCAGATACATGGAACCCCAGACAAACAAGCCAATCATACCAACAGAGATTGTTGGGTTTTCAAACAGGCTAGCAAGTTAAATGTAGAGAACAAAGAAAAGGGATCACAAAGTGAGGACGAGGACGAAGAGCCCCGGTAGCAGAACACTGGGGGGCAGAAGAAATTTCCCCCTCAAGTCAAAACGGTGAACATGATATACGCTACACACATCCCCAAAAGGGAGCGCAAGCGAGCACTCAGGGACGTCTACGCGGTAGAGCCAGTCGCCCCAAAATTCAATCAGTGGTCATCATTCCCGATCACCTTCGATCGTCGAGATCATCCAACTAGTATCCGCCATGGCGGTTCGGCCGCACTGGTCCTCGACCCAATCATCGACGGATTTCACCTAACACGAGTCCTAATGGACGGTGGTAGCAGCCTCAACCTGCTCTATCAGGATACAGTGCGGAAGATGGGCATTAATCCCTCACGAATCAAACCCACAAAGACTACCTTTAAAGGAGTCATACCAGGCGTAGAGGCCCGTTGTACGGGCTCAATCACGCTGGAGGTGGTCTTCGGTTCTCCGGACAACTTCCGAAGCGAAGAGTTAATCTTCGATATCGTCCCCTTCCGCAGCGGCTACCACGCACTGGTTGGATGAACCACATTCGCCAGATTGAACGCAGTGCCACACTACGCTTATCTCAAGCTCAAGATGCCCGGTCCACACGGCGTCATAACAGTCAATGGCAACACTGAACGCTCCCTCCGAACAGAGGAGCACACAGCCGCCCTAGCAGCAGAGGTACAGAGCAGCCTTCTCAAGCAGAACCGTAATCCGGCTGCCGAGCCCCTGGACATCACTAAGAGAGTCCGGACCACACTGCAACAGGACAGTTCGGCTCGTCAAGAGCTCAATTAGCAATTCGGCCTCCGTCCCAGTCCTGATGAGGTAGCCGCATTCGCACCACGCGTACATAATTACGCACTCAAAATCCCATGGGCCTCGACGGAGGCACAACTAGCTTGTAGTTCGGCTACACCGATCCCGGACTCACTAGTATCTTTACTATTTACTTTTTTCTTCCTCCCTTTTTCTTTCGGGTATCTTTTATACAGGCCTCCTTCGATGGCCTGATTACCGGTCCCGTCAAAGGACAAGTACACCAGATTGGCGCAGAGCACAGGCATACAGGGGAAGCCCTAGAGGACAATCCAAATGCAGCTCTCCTTTGGTTCTGGCATGTTAATAGGCGGTTGCTTATCGCATTATTTGCATAAATGCGCTTTGACGCATTAACCCAACTATAATGGAAGTAGTTTACGGCCCAAGTCAAGGGGCCCCAGATAGTACCTCTGCTCTTTTTCTGTTTCCCTTTGCCATTAATTACTTATATTCTCGCACCCGTGCACTTTGGTACGTTTCATATTCGCCAGGGGCTCCCTATCGCCCCATAATACGACAACAAAGTACGAACACTTCTTATAGAAAAGTTCGGCACCCCGAATTTAGCATTATATGCATTGGCTCCGAATCATGTCTTTGGTCAATAGTTGGGTTGCCCGGCTCCTGTGCCTGCTACCCTATGTTCCACTACATCGGCTAGGGTAGTAAAGGGAGAACTACTGCGATTGTGTCCTGGTCTAAACCCGATGAGCACCTCAGTAGGGAAAGCCGAAAACTGACTGTCATGATGCGGCGAGAGCCGGTCAGCTGTTCGGAGGTCACAAATCGTTGGAGATTTTTTTTCGCATTTCGCGAAGGATCGGTACTTCTCGATCAGACGCTGACAGCACTCTGATTCGTATACCAAGGGTTGCGCCTATGTTTTATTATAAAACTCCTATGGCTAAGTGAGGGCGTTTAAGCCGCATAGTCTGATTGCCTGGTTTGTTGCGCTAAACAACTCCTTCAAGGACCATATAATTGGATCAAGATTGTTTAGATTCCATCCCGAACACCTCCGTTCTACCTACGTGTGGGCAGAAGCCGACGACTGGCCAACCCTCAGATTCCATACAACACGGCCGCACAGGAGGAAACAATCAAAACATAACAAACATTATATTACAAAACGGATTTGTTTTCATCATACAAGGCAAAGACAAAAAACGAATGTCTTCATTCAAAAATAATGTCCTGCCTGCACTGCGCTGCTGCAAGTCGAGATCCCTCCAGGACATCCGCAAAATATCGCGCGGGTGTGCGGTGCTACTTGCCCTCCTGCGGCCCCTTGGCCACCTCGACGGCGTCCATCTTCGCCCACCACATCTTGCAACGAGCGAAGGCCATGCGGGCACCTTCGATGCCGACTGATCGCTTGACGATGTCTAGCCGCGGACAAGCCTCCATCACCCGCTTCACGAGGCCAAAATAACTGCTAGATATAGCTTCGGCTGGCCACAGCCAGATTATTAAATCCTTCATGGCCAGTTCGGCCACCCTGTGCAGATCGACCAACTATTTCAGTTGATCGGCAAAGGGCACCGGACGTTCTAGCACAACATGCTGCGACTAGAACAGCTTCTCCGTGGAATTCCCTTCTCCGGCTCGGAAGAACTTATTCTCCGCATAAAGCCCCTGGGCAACTCCGAATCCGGGTTAGTAAAAGGTACTTATTCTCCGCATACTTGCTTTGCATGTTAAAAGCCTTACCCGCTGCGATCTTCTTGGCCTCCTGGATCTCCTGGAGAGCGCCCCGGGCCTCATTTTGTGCGGCCTCCGCGCTTTGGCGAGCCTTGGTAAGTTTGGTCTCTCAAACCGACGCTTCGCGCTCCAAAGCCTCACTATTCTTCACTGCGTCCTGGAGCTCCTGCCGGATCTCGTCGACCCGGGCCTTGAGCTTCTTACGGGCGGCTTGCTGCTGGACAGCCTTCCCCTCAGCTTCGATCAGGGCATTTTTTAGGGCCTCAACCTCGGTCGCCGCCCCTACACATATTATGACACTCCGGTCAATACTCACCACTTACTCTTTCCGAATACACAGCAAGTCGTTACTCACCTTGCTTCTCGTGGAGTTGAATCTTCACCTCGCGGAGCTCGTTCTCGGTCCGCTCCAGCCTCTGCTTCAGTTCAGAGACTTCGGCAGCATGTGAGGTCGCGGCCAACAGCGACGCCTGCTTATTCATACATATTAAGTTAGTCTCCTACAACAAAGGATTGATCCTCCGTCCGGTCTTCCTTTTCGAACACCGGACAGTGTCTCAGGGGCTATTGTCTGCATGGGGTTTTTCTCTTTCTACGTCGCTTACCTCAAAACCTGTCAACAGGTTGTTGCAGGCCTCATTTAGTCCGCTCTTGGCGGACTGAACCTTCTCCATCACTGTCCCCATAAGGACACGGTGCTCGTCCATAATGGAGGCGCCTCGTAGCGCTTCCATCAGGTTATCCGGTGTCCCTGGTTGGACAGGGGCCATCGGTGGAATTGGCGCACCCCCTCCTTCGAAGGAAGGCGCGCGCCGCATTCCGGGGCCTTATTGGTCCCCGGAATCGTATTTGGCTAAGGACCGAACTGAATACGTCCCTCCTCGCCAGTCTCCATGGGGATTTGCTCCCCCATGTGTCCGGCAGCGAAGGTCTCGCCTTGCGGTGCCTCCTGAACAGCGTCCTGGGCCCCTCCCCGGCTCGGAGCGATCCTCCGGGACAACACTTCGGTGTCGTCCTTGGCCTCAGGGGAACAAGCGGGCGGCAGCGACATACTGGCCATTTCTGCCGGATCCAACGAACCTCCAGATGAGGATCGCTGGATGCTACCGCGGGCCGGACTGCAATGGCACAATTAACCACGTTAAAACAATAAAAAGGAGAGGTCGGGTACACTTGTGTACGTGAGTCATAGTACTTACGATGCGGCCCGAGGCTTAGTGCGGAGGCGTCGCTCCGGACTGATGTCAACGTCCCACGCGGTGTTGACTGCAGGGGTGCCCTTCCCCTTCTTGGGCGTTCCCGCCTCCAGATTCGTGGAGGCCCACCTCTTCTTCTTTCCCTCCTTAGGGGGAGGGTTCTTCTCCTCCTCCTCCTCCCCTTCTTTGTCGTCGTCCTCAGGGACAGAGGAATGGGCTTCTTCGTATTCGGACGTCACGTCCGAAGCGCCCCTGCGACGAGGGCTACTTTTGGCCCCGCTTGGCCTTCTTCTTGGCCTTTTTCTCCGGCGCCTTATATGGCGCCGGTACCAGCATCTTCGCCAGACGCGGGATGACCGGTTCTTCAGGCAGCGGAGCCGGACATTGGATCCGCTTCGCCCTCTCCATCCAATCCTGAAAAAGCAATGATAAAAACTCAGACATCATCCTCGAAACAAACAAGTAGGGGATACATCAAAAATAACATACCTCGCTGGCGAGGTGTTTAAAATCGTGCCCACGGTCTGAATCTGTGGCCGACGGTTTCTCGTTGCCCTTAAAGAGCAACTTCGAGGCACCTTCGTGAGTGGTTTCGAAGAGCCTCTCCAGGGTTTGGTGCTTCTTCGGATTAAATTCCCACAGAGGGCGACTTCTACGCTGGCACGGGAGGATCCAGCGAACTAGCATCACCTGGACCACATCGACAAGCTTGACGTTCTTGGCTATCATACTTTGAACACGCGTCTGCAGCGCTATCAGCTCATCGGGCGAACAACAGTTCAGACTCTTCTCGACCCAGGAGGTGAGCCGCATGGGAGCACCAGAGCGGAATTCGGCAGCTGCGGCCCAGGTGGTGCCGCGGGGTTCTGTGATGTAGAACCATTGTTTCTGCCACTCCTTTACCGTCTCCACGGAAGTGCCTTTCGGCCTGGAGACGTTGGACAGCTTACTCACCATGGCTCCCCCGCACTCCTCATGCTGGCCATCCACCACCTTCGGCTTCACGTTGAAGACTTTGAGCCATAGCCCGAAGTGGGGTTGGATGCGGAGGAAGGCCTCACACATGACGATAAACGCCGAGATGTTGAGGAAGGAGTTCGGGGACAGATCATGGAAATCTATGCTGTAATAGTACATCAGCCCGCGGACGAAAGGGTGGAGTGGGAACCCTAGTCCGCGGAAGAAATGAGGGATGAATACCACCCTCTCGTTGGGCTTCGGCGTGGGGACGACTTGTCCCTCGGCCGGCAGACGGTGGGCGATTTCCTTCGCCAGGTATCCGGCTGCCCGAAGCTTAGTAATGTCCTCCTCCTTGACGGAGGAGACCATCCACTTGCCCTGACCTCCGGATCCGGACATGGTTGAGTGCTAGCTCGAGTGGAAAGGAGATGAGAACTTGGGCGCTGGAGCTCGAGATTGGAAGGGTGGAGATAGAGAGAAGGCGTGGGAGAGGAAAAGGGAATCCTTATCCCCTTATAAAGGCAGCGAATATTGAACGCCTCCCCACTCACCTTAGAACTCGCCTATTCCCAAGGGCTGTATAAACGGCACGGTTGGCTTACCCATGCCCGCATTGATGAGAATCCCACGATAAGGGGGCACGATCTCTTCTTCGACAAGATGTGCCAATGGCAACCGCGTCTCGGGACGTGGAGCGTTGGACACACAACGGTCCGGAATTATGACCGGTCGGACGTGATGTCATGCTACCAAAATTTGTCAGCGGATTGGACTCGGGCAAAATTATATTCTCTCTGTGGTTGTGTATGGTGTGTGTGACAGGTCCGGATACTATCATCGCGTCCGAAGACTACCTTGGAGTTCGGATAGAAGGGAACCCGTCTTGCAATGCCGAAGACAATCTGCGCGCCGGACTCCTCGTCATTGAAGCCAGGTTCAGGGGCTACTGAGGGAGTCCTGGACTAAGGTGTCCTCGGGCGTCCGGCCTGTTATCCATGGGCCGGACTGGTGGGCTGTGAAGACATGAAGGCCGGAGATTGTACCCGTGTCCGGATTAGACTCTCCTTGTCATGGAAGGCAAGCTTGGCGACCAATTATGAAGATTCCTTCTTATGTAACCGACTCTATGTAACCCTAGATCCCCCCAGTGTCTATATAAACCGGAAGGTGTAGTCCGTAAAGGATATACTCATTACCATAGTCATATAGGGTTTAGCCATTACGATCTCGTGGTAGATCAACTCTTGTAATACTCATATTCATCAAGATCAATCAAGCAGCAAGTAGGGTATTACCTCCATAGAGAGGGCCCGAACCTAGGTAAACATTGTGTCCCCTGTCTCCTGTAACCATCGATCCTAGACGCACAGTTCGGGACCCCCTACCCGAGATCTGCCGGTTTTGACACCGACACCGTCCCTTGGCAACTTGGGTTATGTTGGTACCTGTATGCTTAGCTCATCCGGTGTACCCTGAGAATGAGATCGCGCTACTCCTATCAGGCTAGGTCGGTTCATCGGGAGGTCTTGCTGGTTTTGTTTTACCATTGTCGAAATTTCTTGTGCACCGGGACCCCGAGTCTGATCGGGTGTCCCGCGATGGAGGATTGTCTCCGCGGATCGTGAGCTTGTCATGGGCTAAGTTGGGACACCCCTGCAGGGTTTAAACTTTTGAAAGTCATGCCCGCGGTTATGTGGCAGATGGGAATTTGTTAATATCCGGTTGTAGAGGACTTGAAGTAAACTCAATTAAAATACACCAACCGTGTTGCGTAACCGTGATGGTCTCTTTTCGGGGAAGTTCGAGAGGAGAACACGGTTGGGTTATGTTTGAACGTAAGTAGTTCAGGATCACTTCTTGTTCATTACTAGTTTGCGACCATTTGCGTAGTTTCTCATCTTACTCTTGTACTCGTAAGTTAGCCACCATACATTGCTTAGTCGCTGCTGCAACCTCACCACCTTACCCTCTCCATTCCCTTTAAGCTTTACTAGTCTTGATACCCATGGTAATGGGATTGTTGAGTCCTCATGGCTCACAGATTACTACAACCACAGTTGCAGGTATAGGTTATGCGATGATCATGACGTGAGAGCGATGTTTGCTTGTCTTGGAGTATTTCTTCTTCTTCTTCTTCGTCGATCTTGGGATAGGTTCCTGGTCGGCAACCTGGGCTAGCAGGGTGGATGTCGTTTGAGTTTCTGTTTGTGTTTCATCCGTAGCCGGATGTTGTTCTATGTATTGATATATTCTTGCGGCATTTGTATGCCTTGTATGTATCCCCAACTATTTATGTAATGGTTTGATGTAATGATATCCACCTTGCAAAAACGTGTCAATATGCGGTTCTATCCTTGGTGGGACCTTAGAGTCTCTTTAGGATAGTGTCGCATATTGGGCGTGACATTCTTGCACCTGAAACTTTCCTCGTTTCCCCTATAACAAATTCATTAATAAATCCATCCACATCATTACGGTGTGGTTCCTCTATGCTGCCCTCAAAGGGTATCTTGCATACCCGACAAAAATCATATAGGGACATCTCCTTAACTTCATCATATAAATAAAACTCCATTGAAGGTGGTGATCTCATAGCATGGAAATGAATATTTTGCACAAAAATAATAGTGACTAGGAGATACTGTTCGCGCTGGTCGCGGAGGAAGTCGGTGAGGCCTGCATTCTCAGCAATATAATAAAAATCATCATGAATCCCAGCTGCCTTCAAGAACTCATCACAAGGCCATTCACACGACCGAACCTCTGCAGTGCGAGGGAGATTTTTTTGGGCTTCTTATCCTCCTTACTTTGCTTATCCTTCGAGCTTCGGCTCGAAGAGCCTCTCAACAATCTCTTCATCATTTTCTTTTTCTGAAATTTTCTGAAATTTTTAGTGACTCAAAATAAAAGTGAACCAAACTCAACAAGATTGATAAAAACTACTCCCACAAGTGCCTAGAGACTATACCATGGATTAGAACTACTTGGGACCAAATAAATTTGACATGCAAGCTCAAGAATAGGGTCACCTAAGCATCAAAAATTTGCAATAAATAAAGCACTAGAACAAAAACTAATTAGACCATTGGAGGAGTCACATACCGAAGAACAATCCCCCAAAGCAGTTTTGTGAGTGGAGCATTGAGCAAGGAGATCGAAAATCGCAGCAAAATGAGCTAGAGCACGAGTTTGAGCTGTGTGGTGATTTTTTCTGGAGGAAGACGAAGTGTGTGGGTGTTGGAATAAGTGGAGGGGGGCCACGTGGGGCCCACGAGGCAGGGGGCGCACCCAGGGGGTGGGCGCGCCCTGGATCCTCGTGGCTAGGTGGTGGCTCCCCCTGATGTGTTCTCAGTGCCAGTTATTCTTAAATATTCTACAAAAAATCATATTTCAATTTCAGGGCATTTGGAGAACTTTTATTTTTGGGTATTTTTTATTGCATGGATAATTCAGAAAACAGACAGAAAATACTATTTTTTGTTTATTTAATCTAAATAACAAAAAGTGAAAGGATGGTAAATAGAGTTGCACTTTCTAACTTCATCCACCTAATGCTCATCAAAAGGAATCCACTAACAAGGTTGATCAAGTCTTGTTAACAAACTCTTTCCGAATCGCATGAAACCGGAGAACTTTCGAATAACACTAAGTTACCTCAACGGGGATATGCACATCCCCAATAATAAGAATATCATATTTCTTCTTGGCAGTAGGAAGAGGAAATTCAAAACCTCCAATAGTAATCATTGGAATATCAAGAATAACAAAGTCCGTTAAGATAGTAACGTTTGCAACCACAACAGGCACATCCTCACAAATAACGACAGGTATAGCGGTTGATTTATCGGCCATTTGCAAAGATATTTCAGTAGGTGTCAACTTATTCAAATCAAGTCTACGATATAAATAGAGAGGCATAACACTTACACCGGCTCCAAGATCACATAAAGCAATTTTAACATAGTTTCTTTCAATGGAGCATGGTATAGTTGGTACTCCTGGATCTCCAAGTTTCTTAGGTATTCCACCTTTAAAAGTATAATTAGCAAGCGTGGTGGAAATTTCAGCTTCCGGTATCTTTCTTTTATTAGTAACAATATCTTTCATATACTTAGCATAAGGATTCATTTTAAGCATATCAGTCAAACGCATACGCAAAAAGATAGGTCTAATCATTTCCGCAAAGCGCTCAAAATCCTCATCATCCTTTTTCCTGGATGGTTTAGGAGGAAAAGGCATGGGTTTCTGAACCCATGGTTCTCTTTCTTTACCGTGCTTCCTAGCAACGAAGTCTCTCTTATCATAACATTGATTCTTTGATTGTGGGTTATCAAGATCAACAACAGGTTCAATCTCTACATCATTGTTATCGCTAGGTTGAGCATCAACATGAACATCATCATTAATATTATCACTAGGTTCATGTTCATCACCAGATTGTGTTTCAGCATCAGAAATAGAAATATCATTGGGATTCTCAGGTGTGTCAACAACAAGTTCACTAGAAGCATGCAAAGTCCTATCATTTTTCTTTTTCTTCTTCTTAGAAGGACTGGGTGCATCAACATTAGTTCTCTGAGAATCTTGCTCAATTCTCTTAGGGTGGCCCTTAGGATACAAAGGTTCCTGAGTCATTTTACCCCCTCTAGTCATAACTCTAATAGCATTATCATTTTTCTTGGTATTCAATTCATTGAGCGAATCATTTTGAGCCTTAAGCACTTGTTCTACTTGAGTGGTAACCATAGAAGCATGTTTACTAATAAGTTTAAGTTCACCTTTAACTCTAGACATATAATCACTCAAGTGTTCAATCATATAAGCATTACGTTTCAATTGTCTACCAACATAATCATTGAAGTTTTCTTGTTTAACAATAAAATTATCAAACTCATCCAAGCATTGGCTAGCAAACTTAGTAGATGGGATTTCAGCTTTATCAAATCTATAGAGAGAATTTACCTTTACTACCTGTGTCGGGTTATCAAGACCATGTATTTCTTCAATAGGTGGTAAATTCTTAACGTCTTCAGCTTTAATACCATTTTGTATCATAGATTTCTTTGCCTCTTGCATATCTTCACGACTGAGAAATAGAATACCCCTTTTCTTCAGAGTTGGCTTAGGAGTTGGTTCAGGAAGTGTCCAATTGTTTTCATTACTCAACATATTATTCAATAGCAATTCAGCCTGATCAACGGTTCTTTCCCTGAAAACACAACCAGCACAACTATCCAAGTGGTCTCTGGAAGCATCGGTTAGTCCATTATAAAAGATATCAAGTATTTCATTTTTCTTGAGAGGATGATCAGGCAAAGCATTAAGTAATTGGAGAAGCCTCCCCCAAGCTTGTGGGAGACTCTCTTCTTCAATTTGCACAAAATAATATATTTCCCTTAAAGCAGCTTGTTTCTTATGAGCAGGGAAATATTTAGCAGAGAAGTAATAAATCATATCCTGGGAACTACGCACACAACCGGGATCAAGATAATTAAACCATGTTTTAGCATCACCCTTTAATGAGAACGTAAATAGCTTAAGGATAAGGTAGTAACAAATTTTTTCCTCATGAGTGAATAGGGTGGCTATATGATTTAATTTAGTAAGATGTGCCACAATAGTTTCAGATTCATAGCCATGAAAAGGATCAGATTCAACCAAAGTAATTAACTCAGGATTGACAGAGAAATCATAGTCCTTATTAGTAATACAGATAGGTGAAGTAGCAAAAGCAGGGTCATATTTCATTCTAGCATTCAAAGATTTTTCTTTCAGCTTAGCTAATAATTTCTTAAGATCATATTTATCATTGCAAGCAAAAAAATCTCTAGCAGTTTCTTCATCCATAATATAGCCCTCATGCACAATACGCAATTCATATCTAGGGGGGAATCTTCGTCATCACTTTCATCAATATTATCAGTTTCAATAATTTCATTCTCTCTAGCCCTAGCAAGTTGTTCATCAAGAAATTCACCTAGTGGCATAGTATTATCAAGCATAGAAGTAGTTTCATCATAAGTATCATGCATAATAGAAGTGGCATCATCAATAACATGCGAAATATCAGAATTAATAGCAGAAGCAGGTTTAGGTGTCGCAAGTTTACTCAAAACAGAAGGAGAATCAAGTGTAGAGCTAGATGATAGTTCCTTACCTCCCCTCATAGTTGAGGGATAAATTTTGGTTTTCTCATCTTTCAAGTTCCTCATAGTGACCAGCAGATATAAATCCCAAGTGACTCAAAGAATAGAGCTATGCTCCCCGGCAACGGCGCCAAAAAATAGTCTTGATAGCCCACAAGTATAGGGGATCGCAACAGTTTTCGAGGGTAGAGTATTCAACCCAAATTTATTGATTCGACACAAGGAGAGCCAAAGAAAATTCTCACGTATTGGCACTTGAGTTGTCAATTCAACCACGCCTGGAAAACTTAATATCTGCAGCAAAGTATTTAGTAGCAAAATAGTATGGCAGTAATGGTAAAGGTGGCAAAAGTAATAGTAGTAGTTTTGTAGTAATTGTAACGGTGGCAACGGTAAAGTAACTATGCAAAGATCAATATGTGAAAATCACGTAGGCATTGGATCAGTGATGGATAATTATGTCAGATGCGATTCCTCATGCAACAGTTATAACATAGGGTGACACAGAACTAGCTCCAGTTCATCAATGTAATGTAGGCATGTATTCCAAATATAGTCATATGTGCTTATGGAAAAGAACTTGCATGACATCTTTTGTCCTACCCTCCCGTGACAGCGGGGTCCTATTGGAACTAAGGAATATTAAGGCCTCCTTTTAATAGAGTACCGGACCAAAGCATTAACACTTAGTGAATACATGAACTCCTCAAACTACGATCATCACCGGGAGTGGTCCCGATTATTGTCACTTCGGGGTTACCGGATCATAACACATAATAGGTGACTAATGACTTGCAAGATAGGATCAAGAACTCACATATATTCATGAAAACATAGGTTCAGATCTGAATTCATGGCACTCGGGCCCTAGTGACAAGCATTAAGCATAGCAAAGTCGTAGCAACATCAATCTCAGAACATAGTGTATACTAGGGATCAAACCCTAACAAAACTAACTCGATTACACGATAAATCTCATCCAAACCATCACCGTCCAGCAAGCCTACGATGGAATTACTCACGCACGGCGGTGAGCATCATGAAATTGGTGATGGAGGAAGGTTGATGATGACGACGGCGACAGATTCCCCTCTCCGGAGACCCGATCGGACTCCAGATCAGCCCTCCTGAGAGAGTTTAGGGCTTGGCGGCGGCTTCGTATCGTAAAACGCGATGAATCCTTCTCTCCGTTTTTTTTCTCCCCGAACGTGAATATATGGAGTTGGAGTTGAGGTCGGTGGAACCTCAGGGGGCCCACGAGACAGGGGGCATGCCCAGAGGGGTCGGCGCGCCCCCACCCTCGTGGAAAGGGTGTGGCCCCCCTGGTCTTGATTCTTTCGCCAGTATTTTTTATATATTCCAAAAATATTCTCCGTGAAGTTTCAGGTCATTCCGAGAACTTTTATTTGTGCACAAAAATAACACCATGGCAATTCTGCTAAAAACAGCGTCAATCCGGATTAGTTCCATTAAAATCATGCAAGTTAGAATCCAAAACAAGGGCAAAAGTGTTTGGAAAAGTAGATACGATGGAGACGTATCATCGGTCCGGGCCGCTTCATCCAACAATACCGCCGAATCAAAGGATGACATGCTGGTAAGCAGTATGACTATTATTGCCCACAACTCACTTGTGTTCTTCTCATGCATATAACATCTACGCATAAACCCGGCTCGGATGCCACTGTTAGAGAATTTAGTAATTTCAAAAAAATTCTACGCACACGCAAGATCATGGTGATGCATAGCAACAAGAGGGGAGAGTGTTGTCCATGTACCCTCGTAGACCGTAAGAGGAAGCGTTATGACAACGCGATTGTTGTAGTTGTATGTCTTCACGATCGACCGATCCTAGCACCGAAAGTACGACACCTCCCCGTTCTGCACACATTCGGCTCGGTGACGTCCCACGAACTCATGATCTAGCTGAGTGTCAAGGGAGAGCTTCGTCAGCACGACGGTGTGATGACGGTGATGATAAAGCTACCGGCGCAGGGCTTCGCCTAAGCACTACGACGATATGATCGAGGTGGAGGGGGCACCACACATGACTGGAAACAATCAACTTGTGTGTCCTAGGGTGCCCCCTGCCCCCATATATAAAGGAGCAAGGGGGAGGCCGGCCGGCCTTGGGGCGCGCCAAGGAGAGGGGGGAGTCCTCCTCCTAGTAGGAGTAGGACTCCCCCTTTCCTAGTCCAACTAGGAAGGGGGAAGGATGGAGTGGGAGAGAGGGAGGAAAGAGGGGGCGCCACCCCCCTTCATGTCCAATTCGGACTCCCAAGGGGGGGGCAGCCCTAGGCCCCCTCCTCTCTCTCTCACAAGGCCCATGTTGGCCCATTAGTTCCTCCGGGGGTTCCGATAACCCCCCAACACCCCGATAAATATCCGGTGACCCCCGGAACTCATCCGGTGTCCGAATATAGTCGTCCAATATATCAATATTTATGTCTCGACTATTTCGAGACTCCTCATCATCTCCGTGATCACATCCGGGACTCCGAACTATCTTCGGTACATCAAAACACATAAACTCACAATACCGATCGTCGCCGAACGTTAAGCGTGCGGACCCTACGGGTTCGAGAACTATGTAGACATGACCGAGACACGTCTCCGGTCAATAACCAATAGCGGAACCTGGATGTTCATATTGGCTCCTACAGATTCTACGAAGATATTTATATCAGTCAAACCACATAACAGCATACGTTGTTCCCTTTGTCATCGGTATGTTACTTGCCCGAGATTCGATCGTTGGTATCTCAATACCTAGTTCAATCTCATTACCGGCAAGTCTCTTTACTCGTTCTATAATGTATCATCCCGCAACTAACTCATTAGTTACAATGCTTGCAAGGGTTATAGTGATGTGCATTACCGAGTGAGCCCAGAGATACCTCTCCGACAATCGGAGTTACAAATCCTAATCTCGATCTATGCCAACTCAACAAGTACCATCGGAGACACTTGTAGAGCACCTTTATAATCACCCAATTACGTTGTGACGTTTGGTAGCACACAAAGTGTTCCTCCGGTATTCGGGAGTTGCATAATCTCATAGTCATAGGAACATGTATAAGTCATGAAGAAAGCAATAGCAATATACTGAACGATCAAGTGCTAAGCTAACGGAATGGGTCAAGTCAATCACATCATTCTCTAATGATGTGATCCTGTTAATCAAATGACAACTCATGTCTATGGCTAGGAAACTTAACCATCTTTGATTCAACGAGCTAGTCAAGTAGAGGCATACTAGTGACACTCTGTTTGTCTATGTATTCACACATGTACTAAGTTTCTGGTTAATACAATTCTAGCATGAATAATAAACATTTTTCATGATATAAGGAAATATAAATAACAACTTTATTATTGCCTCTAGGGCATATTTCCTTCAACCTGATCCCTCGCGAGGCTTCTCGTCCACTGTACTAGTTCATCCTCAACCTCCTCGTGAGGCCAATCCGCCACAAAGCAGGAGTAGGGTTTTACACCGCAAGGTGGCCCGAACCTAGGTAAATCACTGTGTTCAACTTCTTCCCCGCTTGCACAAACTTGACGAGGCTAGGCTGTGGGGCGGTGAGCTTGAGGCTTGAGCTTGTTGAGATCTTCGCACACACCCCTGAGTTCGAACCTTCTTGGGTCTGTGGAGACCTGAATCCAACACCGGTAGTGGGGGCCGCCGGGCCTGTCGGGTCCGTCAGGCGCGGGTCACGCCGGGACCGCTAGGCACGAGCCATGCCGAGGCCGCGGGGCACGGGTCCGACTGGCTGTGGGGCACTGTGGCACGCCGCGTCCAACGTCGCAGGGCGGTGGGCAATGCCCAGCTATAGGATCGCGCCGCCTAGGCACCGCCCACCCTGGGTGGGGCACAGGGCGCACTGTAGCCACGCCCGCCTGGGTCGGCATAAAGGGGGAGCGATGTAGGCATGCTTGCCTTGTCGTAGGGGTTATCTTCTTGTGGCCACCCGACATGGACCAACCGGCTGGGACGGGTGGCCGTACCCGGCCGACTCGCCTTGGGGAGCCGGTAGGTAGGCCAGCCGGATTGAGGGGCTTGGCAAGCCCCGATGTTGTAAAATGGGATCTGGGTTCCGCTGCCTACCCAAGGGTCATCCCCCGATAGTAGACCCCGAAGCTGTGAAGGCTCGCCGGCTCCAAGCAGGGGGGCCTTTGCAGCTTACCCCCCCCCCCCCTCCCGCAGGAGGCGGTTTTGTTGATGAAGAAAGTTCGCCCTGGCAGATGGCGCCTGGCACCCGGGCGCCGGCTTCAAGGTCGCAGGTCCGGCAACACCCACTAGATGCCGGCTCCCGGAAGACGGATCGCGGCAGCCCGTCCTGGGCGGGAAACTGAAGCGTCAGCCCGCTCGATCTTGGTTCGAATGACAGTTCGCGCCCGCTGTGGCTCGGCGGGCCGCCATGTGACGACGAGCGATGGACGAGGCCCTGCCAGGCCACGCGTGCGATGGGATGCGACTGCGGGCCAGGCCCTACCACGCCGCGCCCTCGGCTCATGCGCGTGGGATTTATTGCGGTTGCGTCAGACGGTTGCATTCCCTGATGCAGTTAATGCATGCAGAAAACATGCCCGCACAGCACGGGGGAGTGGAGATCATGGGCACAATCGATCCCACTTCCCCACTATTGGCATTCTGGGAACTAGGGTACCCAGACTTGCATGCCTGCGGCCCACGGCATAGCTCACTCAACGGCCTGGTATGGTCCATCTACAGGACTGCCAAGACAAGACCCTCGCGAGGCGGACGCCACCAAGACCTCCCGAAGGAGCGGCCTCCCCAGGCGGCCTCCAGTGGAGTGGAGATTTCTATGCAGGTACCCGGCCTGACAAGACCCTCGCGAGGGGCAAAGCCTCGCGAGGCAAACGCCACCAAGACCTCCCGAAGGAGCGGCCTCCCCAGGCGGCCTCCAGTGGAGTGGAGATTTCTATGCAGGTACCCGGCCTCATGAGGCTACGATGACGAAAGCCATGATGACCAAGGCAAGCGGGCGCCAGCGGGCGTAGAGGAGGAAGTTTCCTCTTTAGTGCTAAGGGGCAAGGACAGGCATGGGTTCCCGAGGAATCTGGCAAAGGTTTCCATTCCGGTGCAACGAGACCAAGACTGCCAGCATGGCAGGACGAATGTCATCGCCGAGCCCACCGCTGCGTCATGACTAGAAGCTTTGCAGGCGAAGACCACCTTTCGTCAGGATAAGATGTACTACTTGTCCCCTTTCAAATTGGTCACTTTGGGATCCCTTCCTGCTTGCGTTCTGGGGGAAGAGGATCGAGGTCACTATAAATATAGGTTAGCCACCGCCTTAGAATGGGTCGACTCACTCCTCACCTCTTAACCTCGCGAGGTTGTTCATCCCTTGTACTAGTTCATCCTCAGCCCCTCGTGAGGCCAGTTCACCATAAAGCAGGAGTAGTGTCTTACACTGCAAGGTGGCCCGAACCTGGGTAAACTACCGTGTTCATCTCCTTCCTTGCTCATGCGAATAGGGCCAGGCTGTGGGGCAACGAGCTGGTTGGCTGGATAGGTTGAGTTCTTCACACACGCCCTAGAGGTCGAACCTTTCTTGGGTCTACGGAGCCCCGAATCCAACATTTGGTGCGCAGGATAGGGGCGTGTCAAAGTCCTTCTTCCATCATTTGTTTCCCGTCCGTTCTATCGCTCCCATGGCCGACGCTCGCCGTGTCCGCACCGAGCGCTGGGCCGCTCGTGTCGCCCAGACGGCACCCGCGGGCAATGACACTCCTCGCCGCTCCACCTCCCCCATGGTTAACGCCGCCACTGACCCTACTGCTCGCGAGCAGCAGGATTCATCGCTGCAACCTCTCGTGTAGCGTGATGGCCGCACCATGACTCCATCGCCCACTCCGGCCACGACATCATCCTCCCATGCTCACCGTGGGTCGGCGCAGTGCAGGCTGCGCTGCTCATGGTGCGTGAGCTCCTGCATTATCACCCTGCCAATGAACTCTATGACGATTGGCTCGGCTGGATTGCTGAACTCGTCAACACCGCCGGAGAGGCTCGTGCGCCGTCGCGCTCGCTGCCTCCCCCGCCATCCCAGGCGTGCGACGTGGCTCACGGTGTGCCTTCTCCTCCTCGGTGCAACGCTGACCTGGAGCCCAGGCGCAAAGCACCCCCGCGCGACCCACGACGCGGGGCACCGGCAAGGGATGAAGCAAGCCGCCAGGTGGTGCAGTGGTTGCAGGCTGATGCGCGTGTGCTCCCGGCACCTCAGCACCAACAGCAAGACCTCGTGCCTCAGGAGCCTCTAGCGTGCGGGTGGCAGGACCGAGCTCCCCACGTGCGTGTCATGCCTGTGAGCGCGGCGGCCTGCCATGCCTTCACCCTGGAGCCGCGCCGTGTCGTCTGGCCCGACAAGTTCAAGCCAGATCTGCCTCCGCGCTATGATGGCACCCCTGACCCCGCAGAGTTCCTCCAACTCTACGCGCTGAGCATCGAAGCGGCGAGCAGTGATGAGAAGGTTATGGCCAACTGGTTCCCCATGGCCCTCAAGGACGGCCTCGCACTCCTGGTTCCTGAACCTCCCGAAGCGATCGATCTCTTCCTGGGACGAGCTTCGCGAGCGCTTCATCGCCAACTTCCAGGGCACTCGCGACGTCGCTCCTACAGTGGCTTTTTTTTGTAGTGGATGGGAGTGGGGAACCATGGCTTAGGGGCGCACTTGTCCAAAATATGGGATAAGTTACAAAGTACCCCCACTGATTTGAGCTAGGCGGTTCTTTCGGTTCAGGGGTATAATGGGCATTTCGTGGTCGGGATTCCGCAGGAGATGGGAGTTTTCGTGCGCGTTGTAATTTTGGGATAGCAAGGCGCGAGTTGAAATGGAGGAAGTTTTCGGAGCACAACGAGACAAAAGATATATCTTAAATATTCCGGGGTAACAAGCCGCGGGTTGAAATTTCCGGACAAGCCTAGCGTGTACTGTATCAAATCAATTCGCACTTCCGTCAACGAAAAAACAAAAAGAAATCAATTCACACCACGAAAGAGAGTCTAGTCCCGTGTACTGTACCAAATGAATTCGCACTACAAATGCCATTCAAAACTTTGAATACATGTTATGTTCAATTAAAATATTTTGCTATGTGTATAATGCATGCAACCTGCTACTCAAATGAGCGTTTTGGTGCATTCCAAACGTATATACTACCGCTTCAATATGAACTAAATTTGAATTTGTTTCTCTATTTTAATAAGATCTACAATAATGATTGTTGTGAAGTCAAACCATTTGAATTTGTTTCTCTATTTTAATAATATCTACAATCATCATTATTCTCAAGTTAAACCATCGTTTGTGTATTATCTTCATAGCACACCACATGATTACTATCGAGTTAGATATGAACTATTTGTACTATATGAACTCGAACTCGATTTTTTGAATCCACTTTATGTTGATTTCAAATCATAGTAAGTTTCAAGCTCTAGCTAGATCTTCATAATCTAAACCATGTCTCATATGTATAATGTGTTTATCACATAATGTATGGTGCCCCGTCCCCTACGCCTACAAGTATTTAGATGTGAGTTGCAAACGCCACACATTACCACAAATTCAAATAAAATGTGAGACTGTTCGATATATAGTACTAGTTGACCCGTTGCGCCAAATGGCGCAGAGACCCGCTAAAGACATGTTGTCGATGAAAATAGTTTCATTTTGCAAGGACATATTCGATACTGGTAATAGAAAGGCCATGTGTTAAATCATACTATATTGAGACCATGTTTATTCCATGTGCGCGATGAAAAGATATTCAAGGTTTAGTTGTGGGCAAGCACATATGGCAACAAATTTAATCTCTTTTAGTTTGGTTAAACGGTAGCTTGTTGTCTACAATGAAATGCATATACACATAAGTCCCATTTGAAACAATTTCTATGTAAATCTATGTTTTACTTTGTTTAGTTAAATGGTCAAGGTTAGGTAAGACCTCTGTGGTGACGGGTGAAGCAAAAATATGCGGGTAAGGCTCAAAACTGCTGAACTATACATTATGTTTCATTTCATGAAGCACACTAAACCATTGATACTGCATTAAATGGCTAAAGAACCATAACCTGAAAAGCTGTCATGGTGATTCAATTTCTAAAACATGTGGCTCTTTTTTGTAATGTTGGCCTATTTCAGAAGATACAAAAAAAGGGCATGCAAAGATCATAATCTGAACTGGATGTCTAGAATTTACAAAGAAAATAGATATGCTAGTCGAAGCATGAGACAAAAATGCTTTTAGGTCCTGGCACAAAATTACAAACCCATAATTGATATCCAAAGGTCACTATTTTGAATTCTCGCTAAGCATGGCAGGCAAAGTATTAGACGATGCAAATGCTTCTATTCTCCTTATTAATTGTTGCAATTTAAATATGTAAGATATACATGCAATTCCAGCCAGGAACACACTGACCAAATACCATCAAAACCACTATGGGAAATTAAGAATAGGTTCCAACTTTTTGTTCACGGGAAATAAAGTAAGAAAAGAATATACCAAAATTTTAATATGAGTTGTAGAGAGGTGGGGAACCATGATCCTTCTTCGGGCAGAGACACCAGCGGCTGGGCGTCGGAGGGCTCTTTTGACACACATAAAGTAGATACATCATCTGCAAACCATGCCCTTGCTCATGTTGGAGCCTCATTTGAAGAACAGATGCCTATAGAACAAAAACGGGGTCAATGGCCTTGATGCTCTTTCTAGGTGGAAAAGGCCATCATGGAGAAACTTCTAAAGAAAAACAATAGAGAACAAATGGCCGTCAGAAGAGTTCAGATAGTTTCCTAAAACAGAGCAAAATAATAAATAATAAACAACCATATGTTCACTTGTTTAGGATGTTTTTGGTCATACAGACCGCATTTCTGGTCCCTTTCCCACTATATCTTAACTCGTTTTCTGATCACAGCTACACGACCATGTGTCATAAAAATACCAGTTTTGTAGAGAACTTGTCGCCAAATGGTGTATCATTATAAAAATTTGGATGAAGGACTGCCAATTTAGCACATATGTTTAATCTTATCCAAGTGTTTGAACCCCCAAAAGCATAACATACTAATTCCTTGTCTTCAAATATCATTATGGATGGAAAATAAAAAACAATGCATTAACCAAATACGTGATGCACTTGCTACTGAAAATTACAATGAGTACACATCAATTAAGCGAAAGAATTTGCAAAGAAAGCCTACCACAAGGGACAGAATCTTCAATGAACTGAAATTGCTCTTTACAATGGTGTTTCAACTAATACCACTATTTTCTACGTACTATAAGTTGTTAATTCTTTTATTTTATAACAGAGAGGATTTTTTGGTCTATTGGTGCATATGCGTTATGTCTTTCAGATTCCACCAAGATTGTGATAGGACTTGGAGTTACAGGTAAGCTGTGGTCTGTAGTCTGTAATAGGTACTGTAGTCTGTAAGAGGCACAACGATGAAACATTATTTTTCGAGGGAAGTTGCTTAATGAAAGGAAGAAAATATTTGAACCTAGCTACAGACCCATATCAATCACTATCGGCGGGAATTGGGATGAAGATTGAGAGAGTTGAGAAGTGGGAGAAACATACCTAATACAAATTCCATTGCAGCCTTCTTTCATTTCACTCGTCACCAATAAGCATGCTGTTGACATTAGGTGCCAAGTTGCCTCTTGAATATCCACGAGGAATAGCAGCAACAAGAAAACCCTGAAATTGTATTTAAATAGCTCAGCTAACTAACCATGGTGTAGCAAAAATAAAATGGCCATATCTAGGCAAGAAGTTTCGGCCAAAAACTAATGCAGCATTGCAGCATGGTACGCGAAAATGCATCATAAGACTAATTAGTTAGTTCCTTAAATCAATGGACAATTTCCACTTTTCCCAACTTGATTATATTTTTTCTGCATTTAACTATACTGTTCTAAGTAACCTACCACATAGAGCAACAAAAAGTACCATGGCATGAATTATACACAAACTAACATACCTAGAATAAGCAATCAAGTGGCCTAAACACATGTATTAAAGTAGGAAGGGATGGGAAATGACAGCCCATGTGAACTAATTACCTGGCTGGAAGCCATTGCAGAATGTCAGGTGAAGAGTTATCATGGCCAATATACAAGAAACAGATTTCAAGAGTTCCCAAATCAATTCACCAGAACCAAGATGGACACTGCATGTAAGATTTGAAAGACATTAACACAATAAAATCATTGTGTTGAAGGATGATTTTAGGTGAAAAAATGCAGGAAAACATTGTGTTAATCTCTGCAATATCTTCTTATTATTAAATTTATCACACCTTAGTAGAACATTAGTTTGTACCAAGACGAATAGATGCCGAGTCTGTACTGCAGCAAAACCATAAGCACTCACATATTAGGGAGCAAAGAATAGTAGTACCTAATATGCTAACATATTGCCTTCATGTAGTACTGCACTATTAATACCTGAAAATGGTACACGTGATTTAGAGGAACATAATATACATGATGAGCAAAAGAAACTTTTTTATGCTGGTATATGCTAGGTTGCAACAGAAATTTAAGAAGCTGATATGTTGCAGTATACTGTACTTGATAATCTGAATAGTCCAGAATAACTATTTGTTTGCTTTCAGTCATTTAATCTGCAGCAGAAGGGAAGAAAAATGCAGGAAAATAGCAGAAGGTGCTGAAAGGACATGGGACACACATAGACTATGGGGACAAACCGAAATTGCTAATCGTGATACTTATTACCTGAACAGACATTCACATTCATTGGTGTGGCACTTAGTCGTAACTAAAATGCACGGATATTGGTGTTCCATAGTAATAGACACTTGAAGCCCCATGTTGTAATTGTAACTGAGCAGAGATATAACAAAATATTACAGATTAGATATTTATTTAGGAATCAATGAAGAGCAAGCAGGTTCACCTCTTCCCCTGCCTTATCCTCTGGAAGCAAACTGGGAATGCGTTTGCTCCCTGTAGGGTTCAGCAAGGAAGTCTACAAATAATCCCAGCAGGGCTCGCTGAGATATGAGAACAAGCCAAACTTACCACCGAGCCCTTTCCAGCCGCGGAGACGAGCCGATCCGCCTCCCTGGCAGGCATCCGCGCCTCTCCTCCTTCTCTGTCCGGCGACGCCCGGTTGAGCTCCTCCTTCCGCGGCTTCCTCGCGATGAGGACTCGCCTCCTCCCGAGGCTTCCTCACGAGCTGGGATGGATAAGGACCTCAGGAGACGGTGGATCTCGCCGAAAGAACCGGTAGAGCTTTTGGGGCTGGGGGGGGGGGGGGGGGGGGGGGGGGAGTAAGGACCGGAGAAGGGTGGTGGCGCGGAGGCTGTATTGATGACGGAGGCGAGCCGATCCGCCTCCTTGGCAGGCATCCGCGACTCTCCTCCTTCTCCGGCCAGCGACGCCCGGTTGAGCTCCTCCTCCCGTGGCTTCCTCGTGACGAGGGCTCGACTCCTGGCTACGGGGGGGAGGAAGGACCGGAGGAGGGCGTGGTCGCGCTCGTCGGCGCCAGCGGGAAGGAGGAAGGGGGAGAAGGGATGCGGCGGCCGGCGGCTATCCGGAAGAGCAGCAAGGAGGGAAGGGGTGCGGCGCTGTCGAGTGAGGGAGGAAGGAGAGGTGTGGCGGCTAGGGTTGGTGCGGGTGTGGGCTCTGGCGCAGCAACCCCGCGACCAGGATTGGGAGCGGAGCGCGCGCGGGGATTGGGCGAAAGCCTTTTCCACCCGAGATCGATCAACCGAGCCAATAAACACGCGGCGCGAGCCCATCAGTCATTGGACAGCAAAAACGGCCGCGAGGTGAAATCGGGTTTAACAGCAGGTAAAGATCCCACGGCTCAGACACTCTAGATGGCCAGATCCAACGGCCAGCGAAGGAACTGATCGAGGGGGCATTCTCCAAGCGAGTTGGCTAGCCTCTGTATTGTTTTAAATTGTTTAGATTGTTCAATATTTACTTAAGCTGCAAACACCACACATTATCACAAATTCAAATAAAATGTGGGATTGTTCGATGTATAGTATGGTTTAAATTGTTCGACATTTAGCTGTGAGTTGTAAATGCCATGCATTATCACATTATGGTATAACATGTGCAAAACCACAGCACACGTATCACCGCTATATTCATGCATGCATACGCGTATCACAGCACGCATATCTCCTATTCAAATATATGAATCCACTTTCATATCAAATTATGATCTTTGTTAGTCTCTTACACCCACACAATCCTCTAACCTTTGTAGCTAGTACTAACTTTCTTTCGTGCATGTGCACGCCCACCTCACCCTTCCCCTCCCTCACCATTCTATCCATGGCGCACATTCATTTTTTTCTTTAGGTCGTTCTCCCACAGTCTCCACAACTCCTTTCTGACACACATCGATCGATAAACCTCTCTAGTGATGTCTGCCTACAACATACACACGCACCTTCCATCTCCTCCTTTCTGTGTCCATGTCTCGTGTCTCTCATACGGTCCCACACACATGTAAATTCTCGCCCCTCATTTCATCGATCTCACAATCGCACACTCCTCCCTCTATCTAGCTAGTAGCTCGGCCTCTCGCACCACCTCCTAGCTCCATTATCTCTGTCTATCCATCTCGCTAGGCCTTATTTGCCTCTAACAAATGGATGTACACCGATCGATCTCCCGCTATACATATAGCTAGCTAAGTCCTTATAACTCGTTTTCCCCACGCGTCGATCGGTCTACCTCATTAGTTATGTCTCTCCCATCCTCTGACAAACAACAATTGATCTACCGATCTAGTTAGGTTTGCTTACCAAACACATGGTTCCCCTTCATCATCCATGCATGCGTCCCGACACATCTATCACGCACAGGCACACAATGAAACACATCCCCACTCTTATTGATAATATTGCAGTTCTACGCTCAGTTTGTCTAGTAGGCCTCTCCCACCATCTTCGAGAAGCAACTCCATCACCCATCCAGCACTATATCCCGCTCCCTCCCTCTCTCCTCTCTCTCTCTCTCTCTCTCTGTCCCAACCTATTTCCCGTCCTTCAGTTATGTATGGATGTCGACCGATCTCCCTCAAGACATAGTTGGGTCTCTCCTTCTCAACACATATACGAGTCGTTCTACCTCTCTAGTTAGGCCTCTGCCTCCCCCCCCCCCCCCCCCCCCCGCGCACACACACCGATACATCGAGCGCTCTAGTCATGTCTCCCTACCACACACACAAACTTTCCCTGTGCCCTCTGACGTTCCGGTAGGTCAGTCGCCCTATATCTTTGACTTGCGCACACACAATTTCGATGGCTCTCTTCATCAATCTCGCACCCACCCACTTGATCCTCTCTTCAACTCTATCGATATCTATGACCCCTCCCTCTCTTCTTGTGGATCGCCCCCTCTATATATGATATAGATAAGCCTCTATTTCACACACATTACATGTGTCAATTTTTGTTTGAGATGTCATCGACACATATTCCCACAAATACACTCACGAGATCACACCCCGACCCCCCTCCCCAAACAAAAAACACTCACAAACGCACACGCCATATGTCTAGGTTTGTATCTCTCTCACACACACTCACGTAGGTGGGGGACATGCACGAAGAGAAGAGGTGCACGCACGGCGCACGTACTCCCGTCTCTTTCCCAACCACACCCGCGCGGGTACACGATGGAGCTCATTTCTATACGAAAAGGTAGCCCACATGGTAATTTGACACGTGTATTGGTTGTCCACTTGATGGAGGATCGTCTACCATGGGTGAACAAACAAATTGCAACTTGATGCATTATGTTAAAAAAGAGGCAAACCATGTGGGGCCTACCTTAGAGGCAAGGCTCTATACACTCGAGATGCTCTGTATGTATTACGTACTTTTGATGTGTCCCGTCAACTCGCAGAACAAGGAGAAGCTTGCTTAGTACGCTGTCTCCCCGGCCCATGGGCGCGGTGGCTCGCAAGACGAGGTGAAGCTTGCTTACTATGCCTTACGCCCGCTCCCTCGCCCACGCGCACGGTGGCTCGCAGGACGAGGAGAAAATTTTACTACTCCCTTCGTTTACTCCTCGTCCCTACCTTGGTTAGAGAGATCATCATATTGTTTGGAATATATGTCCTTTAGTAGATTTCAATATGAACTACTAGTACATACTCCAAGCACTGATGTATATAGACGTATTTTAGAGTGTAGATTCACTCATTTTGCTCCATATGTAGTCCATATTGAAACAAACGTAATAGTACGCACTCTCTCTCTCCCCTCGACCCTCGCCCACGTGGTGGACGTGCAGCAATTCATTCGGTCTCATATAGCTAGAATGATATATACTGCAGTATCATTATTGCTCGACTTCCCGAAGAGGCGAAGAGCCAATCACAAGGTTAATATTTTGGAGATGCCAAGCGCAAGGTTTATAGGAGAACGAGTAGTAGTAGTAGTAGTAGTAGTAGTACGTACCAGTGGTACGTACTGTACGAGGAAGAACGCAACAAGATGTATGTTTTGCCTGACAGTCTCTTCTTACAGGACGTGCTAGACCTAGTGGACCTCATTGTTGCAATGGGACTACTCCCTATCATAGATGGCACGATTCAGAGTGGTGGGCAGCGGGCATAATTCAGAGCTACTTAGTCTTAAACCCCATGAAGAAGTCCCATCAAAAGGAATAGCCATCCTCTACATGTGCTCCTATGTAAAGTGAGTAAATGAGACAAAAAGAGAAAGAGACAAAGTAAAAAAATCACCAGCCTTAGAACCAGCCCTATTGTATCAGTGAATGATATTTCTACGTCGTGATTGACATGGCTATATTATTAACCATGCTACAGAGGTAGAAGCGGATTTTTATTTATTCGCGGAGGTAGCAGCGGATGGATATTCAACGAGGAGTGAAACTATGGCTGCTTCCTCGGTCAAACATAGAGAAAGGTGGGCCTTGTGATTTCACGGCTTATTAGTCATTATTACTGCCTATACTCTTTGCCCATATATAATAACTGCGTGGTAGTACAGTAGTGGGCTAGCTATACTTTTAATAACCATGCTCGAAGAGAAGAGGTACACGCACCCACACACATAGTATACTAGTAGCACTCTTTGCATCTTTTGCGTCTTCCCCAACCACACACGTGACACGGTGGAGCTCATTTCTGTAAGATGATGGAGCACACGTGATAATTTCACGCGTATAGTAGTAGTTACTCACTTATAAATAATGGAGGGTCGGGAACCACGCATGAACGGTGCCACGTCATTTATAAATAAAGTTTTTTTCTTCAATGGCACCTACGCAATATAAATAGGTTCATATGGAGAGAAAAGGAAACCGCTCCACTAAATACATAGCCAGGACGAGATACACTGTTGCTTGCAGGGGTTGCTCTCTTCACACTCTCTCACACAAAACGACTGTGGCCACATCTCTAACATCCCGACGGATCACGTCTGCCGGGGAATGGGTGGATGCTTAGTGTAGATGCGGTCACCGTCGCCGACGGTGAAAACCCACTGTCGGCACGTCCCGATCAGGGGTCCCCGCCGTTCTCTCTCACAAAGCCGGTGAGGTTGTCTTCGTCCCTTGCTCACTGCCGCGACGTGGACAGTTGCCGCCTCCCGCCGCCCTCCTCTAGGTTGAGCTACGTAGCGACATCCCTCAGGTACAACTTCCTTTATAGCCGGCTTGCACCACTGCTCCAGCTGCCCACATCACTCCATGTGGATATTTCTCTACTTCTTTGCCCCGCACATACCTCTACTGGCTTCTACGTACTGTATTTGTGATGAGTTTATGTCTCATCAACTAGTCCCGCTAATCTTATTCTAATCACGCTTCTTCAATTTCTTTGCCACAGGGATGCTCATCTCGATTTTGGTGAAACTGCACAAAATGATCCGATGGTCAAAGGGTTGCAAACTTCATTTCTTGGGAAGCTCCAGCGTTGCCAGCAAATTAAAGCCTGATTAGGGTTTACGGTTCAAGGGCTAGGAGCTAGGGATTGCATGGATCGTTTTTTCTTTAGATGTCTCTGTTCCAAAATAAGTGTCAACTTTAGTAGTAGTACAACTTTGTACTAAAGTGTGCATAAAGTTGAGACACTTATTTTGGAACAGAGGGAGTACATATTGGCTATGATCTGTCAATCATTGAGATGCAATAGCATGCGTGTTAGTGTCCTTTGTATTTCATGAAATGTTGCAACGGGCAACCTTGGACGCAAGATACATGAAACAGAAGCTGGAAGCTTCATAGCATTGTACAAATTTATCTCGCCGAGAAATTACAGTATGTACTATACTAGTAGTACTATGTAAAGAGTTAGGTGTCGCACGGTGTCCAGAAAAATATGGTGATAGTGTGAGGTGGGCCATGTAATCACTGAGCCTGCATGTTTTCACTGCTTTCGCACTCCTCTGCTGTAAGAATGGAGAAAATTGTAATCTAGTAGTACCTCCTTTCGCCGAAAGTGTGGGACATCCAGCAGTCGTATCACCTCAGTAATAATGACCACTGAGCCATCAAATCACACAGACCCAACAGTAAGTTGGACGGACGAAGCAACCATCACTCTTGAATCCGCTTCTCCCTTCAACGCAGGCGCCAGTGAGAGGTCACGTCCGCTCTACCCTGGCATGAATGCGACACCGATTCTTTGGAGCGCCGCTGACCGTTTCAGGCGGGAAGTGCGCGTGGGCGATGGAGGGGCTTTGGGTGGGCCATGTGTCGGTGTCAAAACCAGTGGATCTCGGGTAGGGGGTCCCGAACTGTGCGTCTAGGATCGATGGTAACAGGAGACGGGGGACACAATGTTTACCCAGGTTAGGGCCCTCTCTACAGAGGTATTACCTGTTGGGGATCGTAGCAGAATTTTAAAATTTTCTACGCATCACCAAGATCCATCTATGGAGTATACTAGCAACGAGGGGAAAGGAGTGCATCTACATACCCTTGTAGATCGCGAGCGGAAGCGTTCCAATGAACGAGGTTGATGGAGTCGTACTCGTCGTGATCCAAATCACCGATGACCGAGTGCCGAACGGACGGCACCTCCGCGTTCAACACACGTACGGTGCAGCGACGTCTCCTCCTTCTTGATCCAGCAAGGGGGAAGGAGAGGTTGATGGAGATCCAGCAACACGACGGCGTGGTGGTGGATGTAGAGGGATCTCGGCAGGGCTTCGCCGAGCTTCTGCGAGAGGGAGAGGTGTAGCAGGGGAGGAGGGAGGCGCCCAAGGCTGTAATGTTGCTTCCCTCCCTCCCCCCTTTATATAGGCCCCCTGGGAGGAGGGGGCGCCGGCCAAGACCCATCTACATGGGGGGGCGGCGGCCAAGGGGAAGGGGGTGGCTTCCCCCCCAAGTCAAGTGGGGCGCCCCCCCACCCTAGGGTTTCCAACCCTAGGCGCAGGGGGAGGCCCATGGGGGGCGCCCCAGCCCACTAAGGGCTGGTTCCCTTCCCACTTCAGCCCATGGGGCCCTCCGGGATAGGTGGCCCCACCCGATGGACCCCCGGGACCCTTCCGGTGGTCCCGGTACAATACCGATAACCCCCGAAACTTTCCCGGTGGCCAAAACTGGACTTCCTATATATAATTCTTCATCTCCGGACCATTCCGGAACTCCTCGTGACATCCGGGATCTCATCCGGGACTCCGAACAACTTTCGGGTTTCCGCATACTCATATCTCTACAACCCTAGCGTCACCAAACCTTAAGTGTGTAGACCCTACGGGTTCGGGAGACATGCAGACATGACCGAGACGCCTCTCCGGTCAATAACCCACAGCGGGATCTGGATACCCATGTTGGCTCCCACATGTTCCATGATGATCTCATCGGATGAACCACGATGTCGAGGATTCAATCAATCCCGTATACAATTCCCTTTGTCAATCGGTATGTTACTTGCCCGAGATTCGATCGTCGGTATCCCAATACCTTGTTCAATCTCGTTACCGGCAAGTCTCTTTACTCGTACCGCAATGCATGATCCCGTGACTAACTCCTTAGTCACATTGAGCTCATTATGATGATGCATTACCGAGTGGGCCCAGAGATACCTCTCCGTCATACGGAGTGACAAATCCCAGTCTCGATCCGTGCCAACTCAACAGACACTTTCGGAGATACCCGTAGTGTACCTTTATAGTCACCCAGTTACGTTGTGACGTTTGGCACACCCAAAGCACTCCTACGGTATCCGGGAGTTGCACGATCTCATGGTCTAAGGAGAAGATACTTGACATTGGAAAAGCTCTAGCAAACGAACTACACGATCTTTGAGCTATGCTTAGGATTGGGTCTTGTCCATCACATCATTCTCCTAATGATGTGATCCCGTTATCAATGACATCCAATGTCCATAGTCAGGAAACCATGACTATCTGTTGATCAACGAGCTAGTCAACTAGAGGCTTACTAGGGACACGTTGTGGTCTATGTATTCACACATGTATTACGATTTTCGGATAACACAATTATAGCATGAACAATAGACAATTACCATGAACAAAGAAATATAATAATAACCATTTATTATTGCCTCAAGGGCATATTTCCAACAGTCTCCCACTTGGACTAGAGTCAATAATCTAGTTACATTGTGATGAATCGAACACCCATTGCGTCCTGGTGTTGATCATGTTTTGCTCTAGGGAGAGGTTTAGTCAACGGATCTGCTACATTCAGGTCCGTATGTACTTTACAAATATCTATGTCTCCATTTTGAACACTTTCACAAATGGAGTTGAAGCGACGCTTGATATGTCTGGTCTTCCTGTGAAACCTGGGCTCCTTCGCAAGGGCAATAGCTCCAGTGTTGTCACAGAAGAGAGTCATCGGGCCCGACGCATTGGGAATCACCCCTAGGTCGGTAATGAACTCCTTCATCCAGACTGCTTCCTGTGCTGCCTCCGAGGCTGCCATGTACTCCGCTTCACATGTAGATCCCGCCACGACGGTTTGCTTGCAACTGCACCAGCTTACTGCTCCTCCATTCAAAATATACACGTATCCGGTTTGTGACTTCGAGTCATCCAGATCTGCGTCGAAGCTAGCGTCGACGTAACCCTTTACGACAAGCTCTTCGTCACCTCCATAAACGAGAAACATATCCTTAGTCCTCTTCAGGTACTTCAAGATATTCTTGACCGCTGTCCAGTGTTCCATGCCGGGATTACTTTGGTACCTTCCTACCAAACTCACGGCAAGGTTTACATCAGGTCTGGTACACAACATGGCATACATAATAGACCCTATGGCCGAGGCATAGGGGATGACACTCATCTTTTCTCTATCTTCTGCCGTGGTCGGGCATTAGCCGTGCTCAATTGCACACCTTGCAATACAGGCAAGAACCCCTTCTTGGACTGATCCATATTGAACTTCTTCAATATCTTGTCAAGGTATGTACTCTGTGAAAGACCAATGAGGCATCTTGATCTATCTCTATAGATCTTGATGCCTAATATATAAGCAGCTTCTCCAAGGTCCTTCATTGAAAAACACTTATTCAAATAGGCCTTTATACTTTCCAAGAATTCTATATCATTTCCCATCAATAGTATGTCATCCACATATAATATGAGAAATGCTACAGAGCTCCCACTCACTTTCTTGTAAACACAGGCTTCTCCATAAGTCTGTGTAAACCCAAACGCTTTGATCATCTCATCAAAGCGAATGTTCCAACTCCGAGATGCTTGCACCAGCCCATAGATTGAGCGTTGGAGCTTGCATACTTTGTTAGCATTCTTAGGATCGACAAAACCTTCCGGCTGCATCATATACAATTCTTCCTTAAGGAAGCCGTTAAGGAATGCCGTTTTGACGTCCATTTGCCATATCTCATAATCATAGTATGCGGCAATTGCTAACATGATTCGGACGGACTTCAGCTTCGCTACGGGTGAGAAAGTCTCATCGTAGTCAACCCCTTGAACTTGTCGATAACCCTTAGCGACAAGTCGAGCCTGATAGATGGTCACATTACCATCCGCGTCTGTCTTCTTCTTAAAGATCCATTTGTTTTCTATGGCTCGTTGATCATCGGGCAAGTCAGTCAAAGTCCATACTTCGTTTTCATACATGGATCCTATCTCGGATTTCATGGCTTCTAGCCATTTGTCGGAATCCGGGCCCGCCATCGCTTCTTCATAGTTCGAAGGTTCACCGTTGTCTAACAACATGATTTCCAGGACAAGGTTGCCGTACCATTCTGGTGCGGAACGTGTCCTTGTGGACCTTCGAAGTTCAGTACTAACTTGATCCGAAGCTTCATGATCATCATCATTAACTTCCTCCCTAGTCGGTGTAGGCACCACAGGAACATCTTCCCGCGCTGCGCTACATTCCGGTTCGGAAGGGGTGACTATCACCTCATCAAGTTCCACTTTCCTCCCACTCAATTATTTCGAGAGAAACTCTTTCTCCAGAAAGGACCCATTCTTGGCAACAAAGATCTTGCCTTCGGATCTGAGGTAGAAGGTATACCCAATGGTTTCCTTAGGGTATCCTATGAAGACGCATTTTTCTGACTTGGGTTCGAGCTTTTCAAGTTGAAGTTTCTTGACATAAGCATCGCATCCCCAAACTTTTAGAAACGACAGCTTAGGTTTCTTCCCAAACCATAATTCATACGGTGTCGTCTCAACGGATTTCGACGGAGCCCTATTTAAAGTGAATGCGGCAGTCTCTAAAGCATAGCCCCAGAATGAGAGCGGTAAATCGGTAAGAGACATCATAGATCGCACCATATCCAATAGAGTGCGATTACGACGTTCGGACACACCGTTTCGCTGAGGTGTTCTAGGCGGCGTGAGTTGTGAAACGATTCCACATTTCCTTAAGTGCGCACCAAATTCGTGACTTAAATATTCTCCACCACAATCTGATCGTAAGAATTTTATTTTTCTGTCACGTTGATTCTCAACCTCACTCTGAAATTCCTTGAACTTTTCAAAGGTTTCAGACTTGTGTTTCATTAGGTAGACATACCCATATCTACTTAAGTCATCAGTGAGAGTGAGAACATAACGATATCCTCCGCGAGCCTCAACACTCATTGGACCGCACACATCGGTATGTATGATTTCCAATAAGTTGGTTGCTCGCTCCATTGTTCCGGAGAACGGAGTCTTGGTCATCTTACCCCTGAGGCATGGTTCGCACGTGTCAAATGATTCGTAATCAAGAGACTCCAAAAGTCCATCTGCATGGAGCTTCTTCATGCGCTTGATACCAATGTGACCAAGGCGGCAGTGCCACAAGTATGTGGGACTATCGTTATCAACTTTACATCTTTTGGTATTCACACTATGAATGTGTGTAACATCACGTTCGAGATTCATCAAGAATAAACCATTGACCAGCGGGGCATGACCATAAAACATATCTCTCAAATAAATAGAACAACCATTATTCTCGGATTTAAATGAGTAGCCATCTCGAATTAAACGAGATCCAGATACAATGTTCATGCTCAAAGCTGGCATAACAATTATTGAGGTTTAAAACTAATCCCGTAGGTAGATGCAGAGGTAGCGTGCCGACGGCGATCACATCGACCTTGGAACCATTCCCGACGCGCATCGTCACCTCATCTTTTGCCAGTCTCCGTTTATTCCGCAGTTCCTGTTTTGAGTTACAAATATGAGCAACCGCACCGGTATCAAATACCCAGGAGCTACTACGAGTACTGGTAAGGTACACATCAATTACATGTATATCACATATACCTTTGGTGTTGCCGGCCTTCTTGTCCGCTAAGTATTTGGGGCAGTTCCGCTTCCAGTGACCACTTCCCTTGCAATAAAAGCACTCAGTCTCAGGCTTGGGTCCATTCCTTGACTTCTTCCCGGCAACTGGCTTACCGGGCGCGGCAACTCCCTTTCCGTCCTTCTTGAAGTTCTTCTTACCCTTGCCCTTCTTGAACTTAGTGGTTTTATTCACCATCAACACTTGATGTTCCTTTCTGATCTCCACCTCCGCTGATTTCAGCATCGAATATACCTCAGGAATGGTCTTTTCCATCCCTTGCATATTGAAGTTCATCACAAAGCTCTTGTAGCTTGGTGGAAGCGACTGAAGGATTCTGTCAATGACCGCGTCATCCGGGAGATTAACTCCCAGCTGAGACAAGCGGTTGTGCAACCCAGACATTCTGAGTATGTGCTCACTAACAGAACTATTCTCCTCCATTTTACAGCTGAAGAACTTGTCGGAGACTTCATATCTCTCGACCCGGGCATGAGCTTGGAAAACCATTTTCAGCTCCTCGAACATCTCATATGCTCCATGTTTCTCAAAACGCTTTTGGAGACCCGGTTCTAAGCTGTAAAGCATGCCGCACTGAACGAGGGAGTAATCATCAGCACGTGATTGCCAAGCGTTCATAACGTCTTGGTTCTCTGGGATTGGTGCTTCACCTAGCGGTGCTTCTAGGACATAATCTTTCTTGGCAGCTATGAGGATGATCCTCAGGTTCCGGACCCAGTCCGTATAGTTACTGCCATCATCTTTCAGCTTGGTTTTCTCTAGGAACGCGTTGAAGTTGAGGACAACGTGGGCCATTTGATCTACAAGACATAGTGTAAAGATTTTAGACTAAGTTCATGATAATTAAGTTCATCTAATCAAATTACTCAATGAACTCCCACTCAGATAGACATCCCTCTAGTCATCTAAGTGAAACATGATCCGAGTTAACTAGGCCGTGTCCGATCATCACGTGAGACGGACTAGTCAAGATCGGTGAACATCTCCATGTTGATCGTATCTTCTATACGACTCATGCTCGACCTTTCGGTCCTCCGTGTTCCGAGGCCATGTCTGTACATGCTAGGCTCGTCAAGTCAACCTAAGTGTATTGCGTGTGTTCCGAGGCCATGTCTGTACATGCTAGGCTCGTCAACACCCGTTGTATGCGAACGTTAGAATCTATCACACCCGATCATCACGTGGTGCTTCGAAACAACGAACCTTCGCAACGGTGCACAGTTAGGGGGAACACTTTCTTGAAATTATTATAAGGGATCATCTTACTTACTACCGTCGTTCTAAGCAAATAAGATGCAAAACATGATAAACATCACATGCAATCAAATAGTGACATGATATGGCCAATATCATTTGCTCCTTTGATCTCCATCTTCGGGGCACCATGATCATCTTCGTCACCGGCATGACACCATGATCTCCATCATCATGATCTCCATCATTGTGTCTTCATGAAGTTGTCACGCCAACGATTACTTCTACTTCTATGGCTAACGCGTTTAGCAATAAAGTAAAGTAATTTACATGGCGTTATTCAATGACACGCAGGTCATACAAAATAATAAAGACAACTCCTATGGCTCCTGCCGGTTGTCATACTCATCGACATGCAAGTCGTGATTCCTATTACAAGAATATGATCAATCTCATACATCACATATATCATTCATCACATCTTCTGGCCATATCACATCACATAGCACATGCTGCAAAAACAAGTTAGACGTCCTCTAATTGTTGTTGCAAGTTTTTACGTGGCTTGTATAGGTTTCTAGCAAGAACGTTTCTTACCTACGTAAAACCACAACGTGATTTGCCAATTTCTATTTACCCTTCATAAGGACCCTTTTCATCGAATCCGTTCCGACTAAAGTAGGAGAGACAGACACCCGCTAGCCACCTTATGCAACTAGTGCATGTCAGTCGGTGGAACCTGTCTCACGTAAGCGTACGTGTAAGGTCGGTCCGGGCCGCTTCATCCCACAATACCGCCGAAACAAGATAAGACTAGTAGCGGCAAGAAGAATTGGCAACATCTACGCCCACAACTGCTTTGTGTTCTACTCGTGCATAGTAACTACGCATAGGCCTGGCTCATGATGCCACTGTTGGGGATCGTAGCAGAATTTTAAAATTTTCTACGCATCACCAAGATCCATCTATGGAGTATACTAGCAACGAGGGGAAAGGAGTGCATCTACATACCCTTGTAGATCGCGAGCGGAAGCGTTCCAATGAACGAGGTTGATGGAGTCGTACTCGCCGTGGTCCAAATCACCGATGACCGAGTGCCGAACGGACGGCACCTCCGCGTTCAACACACGTACGGTGCAGCGACGTCTCCTCCTTCTTGATCCAGCAAGGGGGAAGGAGAGGTTGATGGAGATCCAGCAGCACGACGGCGTGGTGGTGGATGTAGCGGGATCTCGGCAGGGCTTCGCCGAGCTTCTGCGAGAGGGAGAGGTGTAGCAGGGGAGGAGGGAGGCGCCCAAGGCTGTAATGTTGCTGCCCTCCCTCCCCCCCTTTATATAGGCCCCCTGGGAGGAGGGGGGCACCGGCCAAGACCCATCTACATGGGGGGGCGGCGGCCAAGGGGAAGGGGGGGTGGCTTCCCCCCAAGTCAAGTGGGGCGCCCCCCACCCTAGGGTTTCCAACCCTAGGTGCAGGGGGGAGGCCCATGGGGGGGCGCCCCAGCCCACTAAGGGCTGGTTCCCTTCCCACTTCAGCCCATGGGGCCCTCCGGGATAGGTGGCCCCACCCGATGGACCCCCGGGACCCTTCCGGTGGTCCCGGTACAATACCGATAACCCCCGAAACTTTCCCGGTGGCCAAAACCGGACTTCCTATATATAATTCTTCACCTCTGGACCATTCCGGAACTCCTCGTGACGTCCGGGATCTCATCCGGGACTCCAAACAACTTTCGGGTTTCCGCATACTCATATCTCTACAACCCTAGCGTCACCGAACCTTAAGTGTGTAGACCCTACGGGTTCGGGAGACATGCAGACATGACCGAGACGCCTCTCCGGTCAATAACCAACAGCGGGATCTGGATACCCATGTTGGCTCCCACATGTTCCACGATGATCTCATCGGATGAACCACGATGTCGAGGATTCAATCAATCCCGTATACAATTCCCTTTATCAATCGGTATGTTACTTGCCCGAGATTCGATCGTCGGTATCCCAATACCTTGTTCAATCTCGTTACCGGCAAGTCTCTTTACTCGTACCGCAATGCATGATCCCGTGACTAACTCCTTAGTCACATTGAGCTCATTATGATGATGCATTACCGAGTGGGCCCAGAGATACCTCTCCGTCATACGGAGTGACAAATCCCAGTCTCGATCCGTGCCAACCCAACAGACACTTTCGGAGATACCCGTAGTGTACCTTTATAGTCACCCAGTTACGTTGTGACGTTTGGCACACCCAAAGCACTCCTACGGTATCCGGGAGTTGCACGATCTCATGGTCTAAGGAGAAGATACTTGACATTGGAAAAGCTCTAGCAAACGAACTACACGATCTTTGAGCTATGCTTAGGATTGGGTCTTGTCCATCACATCATTCTCCTAATGATGTGATCCCGTTATCAATGACATCCAATGTCCATAGTCAGGAAACCATGACTATCTGTTGATCAATGAGCTAGTCAACTAGAGGCTTACTAGGGACACGTTGTGGTCTATGTATTCACACATGTATTACGATTTCCGGATAACACAATTATAGCATGAACAATAGACAATTACCATGAACAAAGAAATATAATAATAACCATTTATTATTGCCTCTAGGGCATATTTCCAATAGTACCCTACTTCCTGCTTGATTGATCTTGATGAATATGAGTGTTACAAGAGTTGATCTACCACGAGATCGTAATGGCTAAACCCTAGAAGTCTAGCCTATATGACTGCGGTAATGTGTATATCCCCTTTCCGGACTACCCCTCCAGTTTATATAGACTCCGGGGGGATCTAGGGTTTACATAGAGGCGGTTACATAAGAAGGAATCTTCATAATCAGTCGCCATGCTTGCCTTCCACGCCAAGTAGAATCCAATCCGGACGCGGGTACAGTCTTCGGCCTTCATGTCTTCACAGCCCATTAGTCCGGCCCATGGATAATAGGCCGGACGCCCGAGGACCCCTTAGTCCAGGACTCCCTTAGTAGCCCCTGAACCTGGCTTCAATGACGAGGAGTCCGGCGCGCAGATTGTTTTCGGCATTGCAAGGCGGGTTCTCCCTTCCGAACTCCAAGATAGTCTTCGGATGTGATGATAGAATCCGGACCTGTCACATACACCATACACGAACGCAGATTGTTTGCAGCACGACATTACGTCTGACCGGTCATAATTCCAAATAGCTTTTGTGTTCGACGCCCCACGTCCCGAGACGCGGTTGCCATTGGCACGTCTTGTCAAAGCAGAGATCGTGTCCCCTTATCATGGGATTCTCATCAATGCGGGCATGGGTAACCCAACCGTGCCGTTTATACAGCCCTTGGGAATAGGCAAATCTTAAGGCGAGTGAGGAGGCGTTTAATATTCGCTGCCTTTATAAGGGGACAAGGGTTGTCTCTTCCTCTCTCACGCCCTCTCTCTGTCTCTGCTTTTCCAATCTCGAGCTCCAGTGCCCAAGTACTCACCTCCTTTCCACTCAAGCAACCATGTCCGGATCCGGAGGTCAGGGCAAGTGGATGGTCTCCTCCGTCAAGCAGGAGGATATTACTGAGCTTCGGGCGGCCGGATATTTGGCAAAGGAGATCGCCCACTGTCTGCCGGCCGAGGGACAAGTTGTCCCCACGCCGAAGCCCGCCGAGAGGGTAGTATTCATCCCCCATTTCTTTCGCGAGCTAGGGTTTCCACTCCACGCTTTCGTCCGCGGGCTGATGTATTATTACGGGATATATTTCCATCATCTGTCCCCGAATTCCTTCCTCAACATCTCGGCGTTTATCGTCGTGTGTGAGGCCTTCCTCCGCATCCAACCCCACTTCGGGCTGTGGCTCAAAGTCTTCAACGTGAAGCCGAAGGTGGTGGATGGCCAGCACGCGGAGTGCGGAGGAGCCATGGTGAGCAAGCTGTCCAACATCTCCTAGCGCAAAGGTACTTTTGTGGACATGGTAAAGGAGTGGCAGAAGCAGTGGTTCTACATCACACAACCTCGCGGCACCACCTGGGCCGCAACTGCCGAATTCCGCTCTGGCGCTCCTATGCGACTCACCTCCTGGGTCGAGAAGAGTCCGGACTGGTGTTCACCTGACGAGCTCATAGCGTTGCAGACGCGAGTTCAAAGCATGGTAACCAAGAACGTCAAGCTCGTTGATGTGATCCAGTTGATGGTAGTTCGCCGGATCCTTCCGTGCCAGCTGTAGGATTGAAAGTATGTCTAGATGGGGGGGTGATTAGACTACTTGACCAAATAAAAATCTAGCCTTTTCCCAATTTTATTTCTTGGCAGATTTTAGCAACTTAGCACAAGTCAAGCAATCAACCTACAGATGCAATTCTAAGAGTATAGCAGCGGAATGTAAAACAATTTCATATGAAGGTAAAGGGATGAGTTTGAGGGAGCAAACGCAATGTTGACACGGAGATTTTTTATCCGTGGTTCCGATAGGTGGTGCTATCGTACATCCACGTTGATGGAGACTTCAACCCACGAAGGGTAACGGTTGCGCGAGTCCACGGAGGGCTCCACCCACGAAGGGTCCACGAAGAAGCAACCTTGTCTATCCCACCATGGCCGTCGCCCACGAAGGACTTGCCTCACTAGGGCAGATCTTCAAGAAGTAGGCGATCTCCTTGCCCTTACAAACTCCTTGGTTCAACTCCACAATCTTGTTGGAGGCTCCCAAGTGACACCTAGGAGACACCACTCTCCAAGAAGTAACAAATGGTGTGTTGATGATGAACTCCTTGCTCTTGTGCTTCAAATGATAGTCTCCCCAACACTCAACTCTCTCTCATAGGATTGGATTTGGTAGAAAGAAGATTTGAGTGGAAAGCAACTTGGGGAAGGCTAGAGATCAAGATTTATGTGGTTGGAATGGGATATCTTGACCTCAACACAAGTGTAGGTGGTTCTCTCTCAGAAAATATGTGTTGGAAGTGTAGGCATGTTCTGATGGCTCTCTCCATGAATGAAGAGTGGGTGGAGGGGTATATATAGCCTCCACACAAAATCTAACCGTTACACACAAATCACCAAACTCGGTGGGACCGATTCAGAGAACTCGGTCAGACCGATTTGGTTCATAATGTGACCGTTAGGTGTTTCAGTGGGACCGACACGTCAACTCGGTGGGACCGATATCATTAGGGTTAGGGCATAACGTAATCTCGGTGAGACCGATTACACAGACTCGGTGGGACCGATTTTGGTAATAGTCAAACAGAGAGTTGGTCAGGCAAACTCGGGGGGGCCGATTCGCTCATCTCGGTTGGACCAAAACGTTACGAAAAGGAAACAGAGTGTTTGCATTGCAATCTCGGTGGGACCGATCGCTCATCTCGGTTTGACCGAAACGTTACGAAGGGAAACAGAGAGATTACAATCCCATCTCGGTGAGACCGAGATCCCTATCAGTGAGACCGAAAAAACTAGGGTTTCTGGCAGTGGCTATGTCAACTGAACTCGGTGACGCCGGATAGAAAGAATCGGTGGGGCCGAGTTGGACTTGTGGTTTGGGACATATGTGGATATGAGAAAGTAGTGGAGGGTTTTGGAGCATATCACTAAGCACTTTGAGCAAGCACCTCATTAAGCAACACCTCATCCCTTCTTAATAGTATTGGCTTTTCCTATAGACTCAATGTGATCTTGGATCACTAAAATAGAAAATGTAGAGTCTTGTGCTTTGAGCTTGAGCCAATCTTTTGTCCTTAGTATTTTGAAGGGTCCACTTTCTAATCCATGCCATGCCAATCATTGAGCTTTCCTGAAATATTTATCTTGAAATAGCATTAGTTCAATGAGCTATATGTTGTTAGGAATTACCAAAACCACCCAGGGATAGTTGCATTTTCAATCTCCCCCATTTTGGTAATTCATGACAACATATAGATGAAAGCTTCGACAAATGATAAATAGTATTGAAAAACATCGTCCCTTTGAGAAGTATGTGATAAGTAAGAGCTCCCCCTAAATTTGTGCATTATTTAAAATTTGCTTTTGAATGAAAATGCACAATCTCTTAGGATCATGGGTTACTCCTTCATGTCACATACATCTTGGTGGAGCGCTCAAAATGATAGAAGTTAAAGCATGCACTTATCACCAAAACAAGTGAATGATCATCTAGGATATAAGAGATAATATCATCCAACAAGCATTAAGGGTAGCATATGATCAAACACATGATCAAACAAGTATCTCACAAGGACATAAAGTAGCTCACACAAGCACACAATAAAGTTTCAAACCAAACCAAATAAGTGCAAAGAGAGATAAAAAGCAACACTCTCTCTCTCTCAAAGCCTATGATCTATACATTTTTATCCCCCTTTGGCAACAAGTTACCAAAAAGTTCAAAAAAGCATAGTGCTAAATGACTCTCAGGCTTGATCTTCGGGAGGTGGTGTTGAGAGAACTCCAAGGACAAAGCCTTCAGATGAAGTAGCTGGAGCTGGTGGAGTAGCTGCTGGAGGTGGAACTGAAGCTGTAGCTGCTGGTGCTGATGCTGTGGCTCTAGTGTGTGTCACTGGCACTGCAGCAGATCTCTGTCCTCTGGGCACTCTGGCAAAAGCATCTGTGGTAGACTTGCCCTTCTTCTCCTCTGCTTCCTCCTGAAGTTGCTCAACTGCAGTTTGGATCTCTGTCACCTTGACATCAAGGTCATAGAATTTTGTCTCAATAATCCTTTCCAAGCTCTCTTGGTTCTTGGTCAGGGTGGCCAAGCCCTTCTTAATCCTCAGGGTGGATTGGATCAGATATCCAAGCTGGTCGTGCTTGCTCTTCAAGAATACCTGAGATGCCTCCTCTGCTGTTGGCATCTTTGCAGCCTTCTCTGCCTTAGCCTTCTCTCTCTTTTCATGTGCTTGAGCTGAAGATGGTTCATTCTCATTCATCACAACAGTGTTATCTTCAAATTCAGGATAGATGGGCAGGTTCTCCTTGTCCAAAAGATATGTGCATGTCCCCATCTTTGAGTTGATGAGCCCCTGAATGTGTGGGGCATACCCACAACTTCTCTTCGGATCAGCTGCAGTCCTCTTGATTGTTTCAACAATCAGGCTCATAACTTTGAACTTCTGTGGGACATCAAATATGTGCAGCAAGTTGATAGCATGTCCTCTGATCATCTTGTGATCACCTGACTTGGGTAGAAGTGTGTGCCTTAAGATCCAGTTGATTGTTGGCAGACCAGACAACAAGTAATGGACAGATCCAAACTTATGTGTTTCCAAAGCAGCATCTGGGATCTCCTTGTACATGTTAGCCATAGTTGTTGGAAATATGCCCTAGAGGCAATAATAAAATGGTTATTATTATATTTCCTTGTTCATGATAATTGTCTATTGTTCATGCTATAATTGTGTTATCCGGAAATCGTAATACATGTGTGAATACATAGACCACAACATGTCCCTAGTGAGCCTCTAGTTGACTAGCTCGTTGATCAACAGATAGTCATGGTTTCCTGACTATGGACATTGGATGTCATTGATAACGGGATCACATCATTAGGAGAATGATGTGATGGACAAGACCCAATCCTAAGCATAGCACAAGATCGTGTAGTTCGTTTGCTAGAGCTTTTCCAAATGTCAAGTATCATTTCCTTAGACCATGAGATTGTGCAACTCCCGGATACCATAGGAGTGCTTTGGGTGTGCCAAACGTCACAACGTAACTGGGTGGCTATAAAGGTGCACTACGGGTATCTCCGAAAGTGTCTGTTGGGTTGGCACGAATCGAGACTGGGATTTGTCACTCCGTATGACGGAGAGGTATCTCTGGGCCCACTCGGTAATGCATCATCATAATGAGCTCAATGTGACCAAGTGTTTGGTCACGGGATCATGCATTACGGTACGAGTAAAGTGACTTGCCGGTAACGAGATTGAACAAGGTATTGGGATACCGACGATCGAATCTCGGGCAAGTAACGTACCGATTGACAAAGGGAATTGTATACGGGATTGATTGAATCCTCGACATCGTGGTTCATCCGATGAGATCATCGTGGAACATGTGGGAGCCAACATGGGTATCCAGATCCCGCTGTTGGTTATTGACCGGAGAGTCGTCTCGGTCATGTCTGCATGTCTCCCGAACCCGTAGGGTCTACACACTTAAGGTTCGGTGACGCTAGAGTTGTAGAGATATTAGTATGCGGTTAACCGAAAGTTGTTCGGAGTCCCGGATGAGATCCCGGACGTCACGAGGAGTTCCGGAATGGTCCGGAGGTAAAGATTTATATATGGGAAGTCCTATTTTGGCCACCGGAAAATGTTCGGGATTTTTCGGTATTGTACCGGGAAGGTTCTAGAAGGTTCCGAAGTGGGGCCCACCTGCATGGGGGGACCCACATGAACGTGGGTAGTGGGGGCAAGGCCCCACACCCCTGGTCAAGGCGCACCAAGATCCCACCTTAGAAGGAATAAGATCATATCCCGAAGGGATAAGATCAAGATCCCTAAAAAAGGGGGATAACAATCGGTGGGGAAGGGAAATGATGGGATTTCTTTCCCCCACCTTTGCCAACGCCCCAATGGACTTGGAGGGCAAGAAACCAGCCCCCTCCACCCCTATATATAGTGGGGAGGCGCATGGGAGCAGCACCCCAAGCCCCTGGCGCCTCCCTCTCCCTCCCGTGACACCTCTCCCTCTCGCTGAGCTTGGCGAAGCCCTGCCGAGATCCCCGCTGCTTCCACCACCACGCCGTCGTGCTGCTGGATCTCCATCAACCTCTCCCTCCCCTTGTTGGATCAAGAAGGAGGAGACGTCTTCCCCAACCGTACGTGTGTTGAACGCGGAGGTGCCGTCCGTTCGGCGCTCGGTCATCGGTGATTTGGATCACGACGAGTACGACTCCATCAACCCCGTTCACTTGAACGCTTCCGCTCGCGATCTACAAGGGTATGTAGATGCACTCTTTTCCCTCTCGTTGCTAGAAGACTCCATAGATTGTTCTTGGTGATGCGTAGAATTTTTTTTAATTTCTGCAACGATCTCCAACAGTGGCATCATGAGCTAGGTCTATGCGTAGTTTCTATGCACGAGTAGAACACAAAGCAGTTGTGGGCGTCGATATTGTCAATTTACTTGCCATTACTAGTCTTATCTTGATTCGGCGGCATCGTGGGATGAAGCGGCCCGGACCGACCTTACACGTACGCTTACGTGAGACAGGTTCCACCGACTGACATGCACTAGTTGCATAAGGTGGCTAGCGGGTGTCTGTCTCTCCCACTTTAGTCGAATCGGATTCGATGAAAAGGGTCCTTATGAAGGGTAAATAGAAGTTGGCATATCACGTTGTGGTTTTACGTAGGTAAGAAACGTTCTTGCTAGAAACCTATAGAAGCCACGTAAAAACATGCAACAACAATTAGAGGACGTCTAACTTGTTTTTGCAGCATATGCCTTGTGATGTGATATGGCCAAAAGGATGTGATGAATGAAATATATGTGATGTATGAGATTGATCATGTTCTTGTAATAGGAATCACGACTTGCATGTCGATGAGTATGACAACCGGCAGGAGCCATAGGAGTTGTCTTTATTTTTTGTATGACCTGCGTGTCATTGAATAACGCCATGTAAATTACTTTACTTTATTGCTAAACACGTTAGCCATAGAAGTAGAAGTAATCGTTGGCGTGACAACTTCATGAAGACACGATGATGGAGATCATGATGATGGAGATCATGGTGTCATGCCGGTGACGAAGATGATCATGGCGCCCCGAAGATGGAGATCAAAGGAGCAATATGATACTGGCCATATCATGTCACTATTTGATTGCATGTGATGTTTATCATGTTTTACATCTTATTTGCTTAGAACGACGGTAGCTTAAATAAGATGATCCCTCGCAATAATTTCAAGAAAGTGTTCCCCCTAACTGTGCACCGTTGCGAAGGTTCGTTGTTTCGAAGCACCACGTGATGATCGGGTGTGATAGATTCTAACGTTCGAATACAACGGGTGTAAGCCAGATTTACACACGCAATACACTTAGGTTGACTTGACGAGCCTAGCATGTACAGACATGGCCTCGGAACACGGAAGACCGAAAGGTCGAGCATGAGTCGTATAGAAGATACGATCAACATGAAGATGTTCACCGATGTTGACTAGTCCGTCTCACGTGATGATCGGACACGGCCTAGTTGACTCGGATCATGTTTCACTTAGATGACTAGAGGGATGTCTATCTGAGTGGGAGTTCATTGAATAATTTGATTAGATGAACTTAATTATCATGAACTTAGTCTAAAATCTTTACAATATGTCTTGTAGATCAAATGGCCCACGCTAATGTTGCCCTCAACTTCAACGCGTTCCTAGAGAAAACCAAACTGAAAGATGATGGCAGCAACTATACGGACTGGGTCCGGAACCTGAGGATCATCCTCATTGCTGCCAAGAAAGATTATGTCCTAGAAGCACCGCTAGGTGACGCACCCATCCCAGAGAACCAAGACGTTATGAACGCTTGGCAGCAGCGTGCTGATGATTACTCCCTCGTTCAGTGCGGCATGCTTTACAGCTTAGAACCGGGGCTCCAAAAGCGTTTTGAGCAACACGGAGCATATGAGATGTTCGAAGAGCTGAAAATGGTTTTCCAAGCTCATGCCCGGGTCGAGAGATATGAAGTCTCCGACAAGTTCTTCAGTTGTAAGATGGAGGAAAATAGTTCTGTCAGTGAGCACATACTCAAAATGTCTGGGTTACACAACCGCTTGACTCAGCTGGGAGTTAATCTCCCGGATGACGCGGTCATTGACAGAATCCTTCAGTCGCTTCCACCGAGCTACAAGAGCTTTGTGATGAACTTCAATATGCAGGGGATGGAAAAGACCATTCCTGAGGTATATTCAATGCTGAAATCAGCGGAGGTGGAGATCAAAAAGGAACATCAAGTGTTGATGGTGAATAAAACCACTAAGTTCAAGAAAGGCAAGGGTAAGAAGAACTTCAAGAAGGACGGCAAGGGAGTTGCCGCGCCCGGTAAGCCAGTTGCCGGGAAGAAGCCAAAGAATGGACCCAAGCCTGAGACTGAGTGCTTTTATTGCAAGGGAAGTGGTCACTGGAAGCGGAACTGCCCCAAGTACTTAGCGGACAAGAAGGCCGGCAACACCAAAGGTATATGTGATATACATGTTATTGATGTGTACCTTACCAGCACTCGTAGTAGCTCCTGGGTATTTGATACCGGTGCGGTTGCTCATATTTGTAACTCAAAGCAGGAGCTGCGGAATAAACGGAGACTGGCAAAGGACGAGGTGACGATGCGCGTCGGGAATGGTTCCAAGGTCGATGTGATCGCCGTCGGCACGCTACCTCTACATTTACCTACGGGATTAGTTTTAAACCTCAATAATTGTTATTTAGTGCCAGCTTTGAGCATGAACATTGTATCAGGATCTCGTTTAATTCGAGATGGCTACTCATTTAAATCCGAGAATAATGGTTGTTCTATTTATATGAGAGATATGTTTTATGGTCATGCCCCGCTGGTTAATGGTTTATTCTTAATGAATCTCGAACGTAGTGTTACACATATTCATAGTGTGAATACCAAAAGATGTAAGGTTGATAATGATAGTCCCACATACTTGTGGCACTGCCGTCTTGGTCACATTGGTGTCAAACGCATGAAGAAGCTCCATGCAGATGGACTTTTGGAGTCTCTTGATTACGAATCATTTGACACGTGCGAACCATGCCTCATGGGTAAGATGACCAAGACTCCGTTCTCCGGAACAATGGAGCGAGCAACCAACTTATTGGAAATCATACATACTGATGTGTGCGGTCCAATGAGTGTTGAGGCTCGCGGTGGCTATCGTTATGTTCTCACTCTCACTGATGACTTGAGTAGATATGGGTATGTCTACCTAATGAAACACAAGTCTGAGACCTTTGAAAAGTTCAAGGAATTTCAGAGTGAGGTTGAGAATCAACGTGACAGGAAAATAAAGTTCTTACGATCAGATCGTGGAGGGGAATATTTGAGTCACGAATTTGGCACACACTTAAGGAAATGTGGAATAGTTTCACAACTCACGCCGCCTGGAACACCTCAGCGAAATGGTGTGTCCGAACGTCGTAATCGCACTCTATTGGATATGGTGCGATCTATGATGTCTCTTACCGATCTACCGCTCTCATTTTGGGGCTATGCTTTAGAGACTGCCGCATTCACTTTAAATAGGGCTCCGTCGAAATCCGTTGAGACGACACCGTATGAATTATGGTTTGGGAAGAAACCTAAGCTGTCGTTTCTAAAAGTTTGGGGATGCGATGCTTATGTCAAGAAACTTCAACCTGAAAAGCTCGAACCCAAGTCGGAAAAATGCGTCTTCATAGGATACCCTAAGGAAACCATTGGGTATACCTTCTACCTCAGATCCGAAGGCAAGATCTTTGTTGCCAAGAACGGGTCCTTTCTGGAGAAAGAGTTTCTCTCGAAAGAAGTAAGTGGGAGGAAAGTGGAACTTGATGAAGTACTACCTCTTGAACCGGAAAGTAGCGCAGCTCAGGAAGATGTTCCTGTGGTGCCTGCACTGACTAGAGAGGAAGCTAATGATGATGATCAAGGTACTTCGGATCAAGTTACTACTGAACTTCGTAGGTCCACGAGGACACGTTCCACACCAGAGTGGTATGGCAACCCTGTCCTGGAAATCATGTTGTTAGACAATGGTGAACCTTCGAACTATGAAGAAGCAATGGCGGGCCCAGATTCCAACAAATGGCTTGAAGCCATGCAATTCGAGATAGGATCCATGTATGAAAACAAAGTGTGGACTTTGACAGACTTGCCCGATGATCGGCGAGCGATAGAAAACAAATGGATCTTTAAGAAGAAGACAGACGCGGATGGTAATGTTACCATCTATAAAGCTCGACTTGTCGCTAAGGGTTATCGACAAGTTCAAGGGGTTGACTACGATGAGACTTTCTCACCCGTAGCGAAGCTGAAGTCCGTCCGAATCATGTTAGCAATTGCCGCATACTATGATTATGAGATATGGAAAATGGACGTCAAAACGGCATTCCTTAACGGCTTTCTTAAGGAAGAATTGTATATGATGCAGCCGGAAGGTTTTGTCGATCCTAAGAATGCTAACAAGGTATGCAAGCTCCAGCGCTCCATCTATGGGCTGGTGCAAGCATCTCGGAGTTGGAACATTTGATTTGATGAGATGATCAAAGCGTTTGGGTTTACACAGACTTATGGAGAAGCCTGTGTTTACAAGAAAGTGAGTGGGAGCTCTGTAGCATTTCTCATATTATATGTGGATGACATACTGTTGATGGGAAATGATATAGAATTCTTGGGAAGCATAAAGGCCTACTTGAACAAGTGTTTTTCAATGAAGGACCTTGGAGAAGCTGCTTATATATTAGGCATCAAGATCTATAGAGATAGATCAAGACGCCTCATTGGTCTTTCACAAAGTACGTACCTTGACAAGATATTGAAGAAGTTCAATATGGATCAGTCCAAGAAGGGGTTCTTGCCTGTATTGCAAGGTGTGCAATTGAGCACGGCTCAATGCCCGACCACGGCAGAAGATAGAGAAAAGATGAGTGTCGTCCCCTATGCCTCGGCCATAGGGTCTATTATGTATGCCATGCTGTGTACCAGACCTGATGTAAACCTTGCCGTAAGTTTGGTAGGAAGGTACCAAAGTAATCCCGGCATGGAACACTGGACAGCGGTCAAGAATATCCTGAAGTACCTGAAGAGGACTAAGGATATGTTTCTCGTTTATGGAGGTGACGAAGAGCTCGTCGTAAAGGGTTACGTCGATGCTAGTTTCGACACAGATCTGGATGACTCTAAGTCACAAACCGGATACGTGTATATTTTGAATGGTGGGGCAGTAAGCTGGTGCAGTTGCAAGCAAAGCGTTGTGGCGGGATCTACATGTGAAGCGGAATACATGGCGGCCTCAGAGGCAGCACAAGAAGCAATCTGGGTGAAGGAGTTCATTACCGACCTAGGAGTTATTCCCAATGCGTCGGGCCCGATGACTCTCTTCTGTGACAACACTGGAGCTATTGCCCTTGCCAAGGAGCCCAGGTTTCACAGGAAGACCAGGCATATCAAGCGTCGCTTCAACTCCATTCGTGAAAATGTTCAAAATGGAGACATAGATATTTGTAAAGTACATACGGACCTGAATGTAGCAGATCCGTTGACTAAACCTCTCCCTAGAGCAAAACATGATCAACACCAGAACTCTATGGGTGTTCGATTCATCACAATGTAACTAGATTATTGACTCTAGTGCAAGTGGGAGACTGTTGGAAATATGCCCTAGAGGCAATAATAAAATGGTTATTATTATATTTCCTTGTTCATGATAATTGTCTATTGTTCATGCTATAATTGTGTTATCCGGAAATCGTAATACATGTGTGAATACATAGACCACAACATGTCCCTAGTGAGCCTCTAGTTGACTAGCTCGTTGATCAACAGATAGTCATGGTTTCCTGACTATGGACATTGGATGTCATTGATAACGGGATCACATCATTAGGAGAATGATGTGATGGACAAGACCCAATCCTAAGCATAGCACAAGATCGTGTAGTTCGTTTGCTAGAGCTTTTCCAAATGTCAAGTATCATTTCCTTAGACCATGAGATTGTGCAACTCCCGGATACCATAGGAGTGCTTTGGGTGTGCCAAACGTCACAACGTAACTGGGTGGCTATAAAGGTGCACTACGGGTATCTTCCGAAAGTGTCTGTTGGGTTGGCACGAATCGAGACTGGGATTTGTCACTCCGTATGACGGAGAGGTATCTCTGGGCCCACTCGGTAATGCATCATCATAATGAGCTCAATGTGACCAAGTGTTTGGTCACGGGATCATGCATTACGGTACGAGTAAAGTGACTTGCCGGTAACGAGATTGAACAAGGTATTGGGATACCGACGATCGAATCTCGGGCAAGTAACGTACCGATTGACAAAGGGAATTGTATACGGGATTGATTGAATCCTCGACATCGTGGTTCATCCGATGAGATCATCGTGGAACATGTGGGAGCCAACATGGGTATCCAGATCCCGCTGTTGGTTATTGACCGGAGAGTCGTCTCGGTCATGTCTGCATGTCTCCCGAACCCGTAGGGTCTACACACTTAAGGTTCGGTGACGCTAGAGTTGTAGAGATATTAGTATGCGGTTAACCGAAAGTTGTTCGGAGTCCCGGATGAGATCCCGGACGTCACGAGGAGTTCCGGAATGGTCCGGAGGTAAAGATTTATATATGGGAAGTCCTATTTTGGCCACCGGAAAATGTTCGGGATTTTTCGGTATTGTACCGGGAAGGTTCTAGAAGGTTCCGAAGTGGGGCCCACCTGCATGGGGGGACCCACATGAACGTGGGTAGTGGGGGCAAGGCCCCACACCCCTGGTCAAGGTGCACCAAGATCCCACCTTAGAAGGAATAAGATCATATCCCGAAGGGATAAGATCAAGATCCCTAAAAAAGGGGGATAACAATCGGTGGGGAAGGGAAATGATGGGATTTCTTTCCCCCACCTTTGCCAACGCCCCAATGGACTTGGAGGGCAAGAAACCAGCCCCCTCCACCCCTATATATAGTGGGGAGGCGCATGGGAGCAGCACCCCAAGCCCCTGGCGCCTCCCTCTCCCTCCCGTGACACCTCTCCCTCTCGCTGAGCTTGGCGAAGCCCTGACGAGATCCCCGCTGCTTCCACCACCACGCCGTCGTGCTGCTGGATCTCCATCAACCTCTCCCTCCCCTTGCTGGATCAAGAAGGAGGAGACGTCTTCCCCAACCGTACGTGTGTTGAACGCGGAGGTGCCGTCCGTTCGGCGCTCGGTCATCGGTGATTTGGATCACGACGAGTACGACTCCATCAACCCCGTTCACTTGAACGCTTCCGCTCGCGATCTACAAGGGTATGTAGATGCACTCTTTTCCCTCTCATTGCTAGAAGACTCCATAGATTGTTCTTGGTGATGTGTAGAATTTTTTTTAATTTCTGCAACGATCTCCAACAATAGTGTTGTGGTCTTTCTTCTTCTCTGCATAAATGTCCAAGTCATCCTCATGTTCCTCAAGAGCATTTATAAGCTTGGCCCACTCATCAACTGTAGAAGTGGGCAGTGGAGTAAAAATGCATGATGAGCTCATCATTCCACTTGGTGAGCTTCTGGGCAACAAAAGTATCCACTCCACATGCCCTGAAGCTATCAAGCACTCCAGGGAAGTGATCCTCATTTTCTTTGATGAATTCCCAGTCAAGCCATCTCATATCACACACAATGGGCTTCTTGTCAAGCAAAATTGTCTCATAGAAGTCCTGCTATTCCTTAGTGTGAAACATGTAGTCCACAGCAGTTCTTCTCCTGATAGCATATGGATCAGACTGTCTCCATAGTCTCAATCCTGCATCCTTCCTGATTTTCATGTTCTCTGCAACTGGGTGTGCATCAGTGTGGTCAGGGATCTTGGGCTTCAGCTTTCTCAACACAACAGAATCATCATCTTCTTCTTCAGCAGCTTGAGGCGCTGGGGCCTTGTTCTTCTCTTCGGCAGGGATATTCCTAGTGCTCCTCTTGGGTTTTGGCTTTGGAGCTGGAGCAGCAGCCTTGGGAGCAGCTTTGGGCTTAGATGGAGCAGCCCCTGATTTGTTAGCATCTCCCATAAGCTTCTGAGCTTTGGGTGCTGGTGCAGCATCCTCTTCCTCTTCCTCTTCTTCTGAATCTCTCCTCATTGAGGGCTTGACAAGAACTTTGGCGGTAGTGGTTCTGGCCCTCTTCTTCTTACCATCACCTGCTGCTTCACCATCATCTAATTCAATGGTAAACTTCATGGTTTCCCCTGTGGCAACTTTCCTTGGCTTTGACATTGGCTGTCTTCTTGCTGGCATCTTAGTTTTCATACCAGGCTTTGTTGCAGCTGTGCCATACTCTTTCTTTAGCACCTTCTTCTTTGAAGTGGCTTCACCTTCAACTGCCACATAATCTTCATCTTCAGAGTCAGAATTCCTTTTCTTCCTTGCCCTGGTAGCAGCCTTTGGCAGATTGCTGGGAGTGCTTTTGCTGCCATCATCATAACTGCTGGAGGGATCTGAACCCTCACTCAACTGCACATGTTGCTCAGACCTGTTCTGACTATCACTTTGGTCAGACATCTCTGCAAATTTTCTGATAGCAGACCCTGTGAATAGGTTATAGATGAGGTAGAGTAGATGAGCATCACACAATACAAGAGTTTTGCAAAACAGATGACTTAAAAACTTAGTTTTAGTTCTTCACAGAAAGCATTTTGGATCTACCGATTTGTAAACTCGGTGATACCGAAGCAGCTTTTGGAACCTAAACTAGTGAACTCGGTCAGACCGAGTCACAGTTCGGTGGTACCGAGACTGCTAGGGTTTCACAGAGAATCGAACTCGGTCACACCGATTTGCAATTTTCGGTCAGACCGAAAACGCGTGTGCTCTGGCTAAGCCAAAATCGGTGAGACCGATTTCTAAAACTCGGTCGGTCCGAGATGAATTCGGCGGAGACCTAACCCTAAATTTTCAAATCAAAACTAATCTACGGGATGTTTTCGCTGGACAGGATGATTTCAATCGTGGCAAGAATCATGGCGAAGCAATGTGATAAGAATCGGAGTTAAGGATTAGCACAATGATCAAGTGCGTACCCTAGTTCGGCTACGAACTTGCTACGGCGGCAACGACAGTGAAGATTTCCGTTGACGGCGGCGGAGACCAGCGGTAGGAGGTCGCTGGCGACGAGAGGACGATCCGGAGACCCGAAGAGGCAGAGCAGGTTATGCGCGGGCGAGAGGGTTCGGAAAAATTTCCAAAATTTGGCCCGTCGCTATATATAACCTGACCCTGTCGGTGTGACCGAGTGGAACGACTAGGTGGCACCGAGATGCAAAACTGCAAGCAGTTACTGCAACTCGGTGTGACCGAATGGTTCTAATCGGTTGCACCGAGATTGAAAACCCTAGATCAACTTAGTGATCTCGGTAGGACCGAAAGGGATGAATTGGTCAGACCGAGATGCACAAAGAGGTTTAGGATGTTTAAGTCTATGAAGAATCGGGAACTCCGAGTGCTCCTCACACAGAGTGGTTTGAATCTGACTTGATCAAACTTTGTGATGTAGCATGAATAGAGTTTGAGACGAGAAAAGCATAGATAGCTAGAGGGAGTTCTTAGGCATTCTTGTCCATCCATTTGGCAAAAGAGAAAAAAACCAAACATTCAAAACAACAAATGGATGTCCTCGAATGAGTGAAATATGCAACCAACATGCTCACACAATAAAATGGCAAATGAAATATGTGACAAAGCATGCACAAACACTCTAGCATCTATCAAGCAATTTGGCGTTGACTAGGTCATCTATATATGAGTATATTGACTTAGGAGTCAAATGAGAACATTTGATCATAGGTCATACTCATCGTTTAAGCACAAGTGGGGTTACCACTTTTACATAAAGCATTGTTGTGTTCACACCATTAGAGTTGCTTTAGCTCAATTGATTAGAGTAAAGCTCCCCCTAGATGTGATATCCCCCCCTAAGAGGGATGAACTAACCTTGGGTTTTGTCAATGATGACTTCATGTAGGTGTTGAAGATGTAGATGCTCGATGTTGATGTAGGTCATTTGGAGCAATCCTTTGGAGTGAGTTGCACTTTCAATACCTACACGGGTTAGTCCCACAAGGAACAAACAAGGATATCCACAGACATAGAGTGATGCATACACAAGATGATGTCCATGAAAGCATTGGGTTACCTTGTCCCTTGTCTTACCAACAAGAGGGTTTGTGACTCCTTGAACTAGTGCAAGATGTGGAGGTTGTTTGCACTTATTCTCGCCAAAATGATAAGAGTGAAGTATGTTGGCGGAGTCACCCTCAAGAACTCTCTAGTTCTTCTCCTTCTGGATCCACACCATCTTGATGGGAATCCTTGGAGTTGTAGTTGTACTTGATGAAGTAGAACTTGATGTAGTCTTGGGAACCCACTCGACCAAGGCCTTAGGTGCTTCTTCAAATGCATCAATTTCCTCTTGAAGCTTGTCCTTGCCTTTTGCTTGTGGTCTTGTGGTGGAAGATCATCTTGAGCTTGTGTCCCTTTGAAAGAAGTAGGATCATACTTCTCTTATTGAGGAACAAACTTTGTCTTGGGGTATTGATCTTCTTCCCACTCAACTCCATTGGCATTGAACTTTCGTTCAAAACCAACACCTTGATTCTTCCGGTGTCTTCCTTGCTTGCGTACAATTTCCTCAAATTGCTTACTTCCGGCAAGGATCTTGTAAACACCTTTCTCTATAATTCCCTTCAATAAGCTATTTTCTTGCTCAAGTGTAACTTGGATAAGAGAATCATTAGTGGAATCAAGAGAACTACTAGATGCAACAACATTGGATTTAGCATGATTGTTGTTACTACTAGATGAAGCATCTTTCTTGTCCTTGTTGCTAGATTTAACTTGTGGCATGTAAGTAGACAAGAGTAAATGCTTGGCAATGTAAGAAGAACTTTTCTTGCGAAGATCATCATTGATTGCCTTTAAAAACTCATGCTCTTGCTCAAGGTTGAGCTTTTCAAAGCGTAGCTTATCATGAGTCTTTAAAAGTTCTCGATGATTTTCCAAGGTAGTTTCATGAGCTAACTTAAGAGTGTTTAGTTCTTTAGTTAGACACTCAATCTCCTTCTTATCATCGTCATTCGTTTTATCTTGATTAGCATGATTAATTGACGTTTCATCATAGTTTTCATCACTAGAGTTGTCAACAACTAAATCATCATCACCTAGCAAATCATCTTCATCACTATTGAAATCAACATACTCGGGATGTCTTACCTTTGGACCTTTGGCCATGAAGCATCTTGCAATTCCTTCATTTGGTGAGTCAAATATGTCGTAGGAGTTGGTTGACACAAGTTCTAGACCGGCAACACCTTCATCTTGAGTATATTCGGAGTCGGAGTGATAACTTCTTTCGGAGTGATTGTCGGAGTCGGAGCCGGATACCCATTCACCAACATGAGCTTGATGTCTTCTTTTTGTGTAGCTCCTTGATGACTTTTCTTTCCTTTCCGAGTCCTTGCTTCTCCGAGAGGGTTTTCGTTCATAATGATCATCTCTACTCCTCCTTTCTCTTGGTGGTGATTCTTCTCTTCTACTTCTTCTTTTGGGAGAATCTTCTCTTCTTTTGTAGGGGGCCGTACACTTATTGGAGTAGTGTCCGGGTCTTCCACAATTATAGCAATTACGCTCACGACTAGAAGATCTTTTGTCATTGTAGGACCTTGACTTGGAACTTCTTTCATTGCTTCTACTCTTGTAGAACTTGTTGAAGTTCTTCACCATTAGACTCAATTCTTCATTGAAGGTTTGTTTCTCACTTGATGATGTGGGAGCATCACACGAGGCTTTGTAAGCACCACTTGACTTATTGTGAAGCTCTTCCTTATCCTTGAGTGGCATCTCATGAGCAACAATTCTTCCAGTGACTTTCGTTGGCTTGAGATCTTTGTAATTGGGCATCATTTGGATCAATGTGCCCACGATATCATATTTTCCATCCAAGGCTCTTAGGATCTTCTTGATGATTAATTTTTCGGTCATCTCTTCACTTCCTAAGCGAGCAATCTCATTTGTGATGAGAGCAAGCCTAGAGTACATTTCAGCGACACCTTCACCATCCTTCATTTTGAACTTGTCAAGTTGACTTTTAAGCACACCCAATTTGGATTCCTTGACGGAGTCGGTACCTTCGTGCATATCAATCAAAGTATCCCAGATTTCCTTTGCATTCTCAAGACGACTGATTTTGTTGAATTCTTCGGGGCATAATCCGTTGAAGAGAATATCACAAGCTTGAGCATTGTATTGTAGCATCTTCAACTCTTCCACGGTAGCTTCACGGTTTGGTTCTCTCCCATCAAAGAATTCACCTTGCAAGCCAATACACACAATAGCCCAAACGGCGGGGTTATGTCCAAGAATATGCATTTCCATCTTATGCTTCCAACTAGCAAAATTTGTACCATCAAAGTAAGGACCTCTACGATGGTAATTTCCCTCGCTAGACGCCATACTCTCCTAGGTTGTGAAACCAAGGCTATGACCACCAAAAGCTATGGAAATCAAAGCAAATGGAGACCAAAGCTCTGATACCACTTGTATGATCGAAAGTATATCTGGAGGGGGGTGATTAGACTACTTGACCAAATAAAAATCTAGCCTTTTCCCAATTTTATTTCTTGGCAGATTTTAGCAACTTAGCACAAGTCAAGCAATCAACCTACACATGCAATTCTAAGAGTATAGCAGCGGAATGTAAAACAATTGCATATGAAGGTAAAGGGATGAGTTTGAGGGAGCAAACGCAATGTTGACACGGAGATTTTTTATCCGTGGTTCCGATAGGTGGTGCTATCGTACATCCATGTTGATGGAGACTTCAATCCCCGAAGGGTGACGGTTGCGCGAGTCCACGGAGGGCTCCACCCACGAAGGGTCCATGAAGAAGCAACCTTGTCTATCACACCATGGCCGTCGCCCACGAAGGACTTGCCTCACTAGGGTAGATCTTCACGAAGTAGGCAATCTCCTTGCCCTTACAAACTCCTTGGTTCAACTCCACAATCTTGTCGGAGGCTCCCAAGTGACACCTAGCCAATCTAGGAGACACCACTCTCCAAGAAGTAACAAATGGTGTTTTGATGATGAACTCCTTGCTCTTGTGCTTCAAATGATAGTCTCCCCAACACTCAACTCTCTCTCATAGGATTGGATTTGGTAGAAAGAAGATTTGAGTGGAAAGCAACTTGGGGAGGGCTAGAGATCAAGATTTATGTGGTTGGAATGGGATATCTTGACCTCAACACAAGTGTAGGTGGTTCTCTCTCAGAAAATATGTGTTGGAAGTGTAGGCATGTTCTGATGGCTCTCTCCACGAATGAAGAGTGGGTGGAGGGGTATATATAGCCTCCACACAAAATCTAGCCGTTTCACACAAATCACCAAACTCGGTGGGACCGATTCAGAGAACTCGGTCAAACCGATTTGGTTCATAATGTGACTGTTAGGTGTTTCGGTGGGACCGACACGTCAACTCGGTGGGACCGATATCATTAGGGTTAGGGCATAACGTAATCTCGGTAAGACTGATTACACAAACTCGGCGGGACCGATTTTGGTAATAGTCAAACAGAGAGTTGGTCAGGCAAACTCGGTGGGACCGATTCGCTCATCTCGGTTGGACCGAAACGTTACAAAAAGGAAACAGAGTGTTTGCATTGCAATCTCGGTGGGACCGATCACTCATCTCGGTTTGACCGAAACGTTACGAAGGGAAACAGAGAGATTACAATCCCATCTCGGTGAGACCGAGATCCCTATCGGTGAGACCGAAAAGACTAGGGTTTCTGGCAGTGGCTATGTCAACTGAACTTGGTGGCGCTGGATAGAAAGAATCGGTGGGGCCGAGTTGGACTTGTGGTTTGGGACATATGTGGATATGAGAAAGTAGTGGAGGGTTTTGGAGAATATCACTAAGCACTTTGAGCAAGCACCTCATTAAGCAACACCTCATCCCTTCTTAATAGTATTGGCTTTTCCTATAGACTCAATGTGATCTTGGATCACTAAAATAGAAAATGTAGAGTCTTGTGCTTTGAGCTTGAGCCAATCTTTTGTCCTTAGCATTTTGAAGGGTCCACTTTCTAATCCATGCCATGCCAATCATTGAGCTTTCCTGAAATATTTATCTTGAAATAGCATTAGTTCAATGAGCTATATGTTGTTAGGAATTACCAAAACCACCGAGGGATAGTTGCACTTTCACCAGCGCCGAAGCCGCCCTCTATGGGAGTTTAATCCGAAGAAGCACCAGGTCCTGGTGAGACTCTTCGAGACTACACACGAAGGTGCATGGAAGTTGCTCTTTAAGGGCAACGAGAAACCACCGGCCGCAGATTCAGATCGCGGGCACGATGCTAAGCACCTCGCTAGCGAGGTATGTTGTTTTCAATGCATTCTCCACTTGTTTGTTTCAAGGATGACGTCTGAGCCTTTATTGTTGCTCTTTCAGGACTGGATGGAGAGGACGAAGCGGATCTAGTGTCCGGCTCCGCTGCCTGAAGAACCGGTCATCCCGCGTCTAGCGAAGATGCTGGTGTCGGTGCCATACAAGGCGCCGGAGAAGAAGGCCAAGGGGGCCAAGTGTGGCCCCCGTCGCAAGGGCACCTCGGACGTGACGTCCGAAGAAGACGAAGCTCATTCCTCTGTCCCCGAGGACAATGACAAGGAAGAGGAGGAGGAATAAGAAAACAACCCTCCCCCCGAGGAGAGGAGGAAGAAGAGGGCGGCTTCGGCGCATCTGGAAGCGGAAGTGCCCAAGAAGGGGAAGGGCGTCCAGCGGTCAATACCGCGTGGGACGTTGACAGCAGTCCGGAACGACGCCCCCGCACTAAGCCCCATGCCGCATCATAAGTGACATGGCTCGCTCATGCGCACATCCGGCCCTTTCTCTTCATTATCTTGACATAGTTAACTGTACCAATGTAGTCCGGCCCGCGACCTGATCCAGCGATCCTCATCTGGAGGTTCTTTGGCTCCGTCGGAGATGGCGAGCATGTCGCCACTGCCTGCTTATTCCCCCGGGGCCAGGGACGACACCGAAGTGTTGTCCTGGAGGATCGCTCTGAACCGGGGAGGAGCCCAGGACGCTGTCCGGGAGGCACCACAAGGCGAGACCTCCACTGCCGGACACATGGGGGAGCCGATCCCCCCCGAAGGGGGCCGCATCCAGTTCGGCCCTCAGCCGAATACTATTCCGGAGACTCATATGGCTCCGAAGTCGGTGAGCAGCCCCCTTTGAAGGAGAGGGGTGCGCCGCTTCCACCAGTGGCCCCTGTCCATCCAGGGGCGCCAGATAACCTGATGGAGGCGCTACGAGGCGCCTCCGTCATGGACGAGCATCGTGTCCTTATGGGTGCGGTGATCAAGAAGGTTCAGTCCGCCAAGAGTGGACTGAGTGAAGCCTGCAGCAGCCTGTTGACTGGTTTCGAGGTAAGAAGAGAAAAGCCCCGTGTAGACAGTAGCCCCTGAGACACTGTCCGGTGTTCGGCGAGAAGAACCGGACAGAGGATCAATCCTTTGTTATAGGAGACTAACTTAATATGTATCAATAAGCAGGCGTCACTGTTGGCCGCAACCTCGCATGCTGCCGAAGTCTCTGAACTGAAGCAGAGGCTGGAGCGGACCGAGAACGAGCTCGGCGAGGTTAAAGTTCGGCTTCAGAAGAAGCAAGGTGAGTAACGACTTGCTATGTGCTTGGAAGGAGTAGGCGTTGTATATTGACCGCAGTGTCGTAACATGTGCAGGAGCCGCGACCGAGGTCGAGGCCCTGAGAAAGGCCCTGAGTGAGGCCGAGGAGAAGGCTATCCAACAGCAATCTGCCCAAAAGAAGCTCAAGGCCCGTGTCAAAGAAGTCCAGCAGGAGCTCCAGGATGCGGTGAAAAAATGCGAGGCCTTGAAGCATGATGCGTCGGCTCAAGGGGCCGAACTTGCCAAGGCTCGTCAAAGCGCGGAGACCGCACGGAATGAGGCCCAGGCCGCCCTCCAGGAGATCCAGGAGGCCAAAAAGATAACGGCGGGTAAGGCATTTAAGATGCAAAGCAAGTATGCGGAGAAGCAGTACCTTTTACTAACCCGGGTTCGGAGTTCCCCAGGGGCTTTTGCGGATTTGCCACGCAGTGTATCAGACGCCGCAGAGTTCTATCGAGCCGAAGGAGGGAGTTCTATGGAGAAGCTATTCTGGTCACAGTATGTGGCGCCAGAGCATCCCGTGTCCTTCATCGATCAGCTGAAACAGCTGGTGGAGCTGCATAGGGTGGCCGAACTAGCCATTAAGGATTTGATAATCCGGCTATGGCCAGCCGAAGCTATGCCAGGCAGCTACTTCGGACTCGTGAGGCGGATGGTGAGTGCCTGCCCTCGGCTGGACGTCGTCAAGCGCTCGGCCTGCATTGAAGGTGCCCGCATGGCCTTCGCCCATTGCAAGATGTGGTGGGCGAAGATGGACGCCGTCGAGGTGATCCGAGGGCCACCGGAGGGCAAGGAGCACCGCACACCCGAACGGTATTTTGCAGATGTCCTGGAGGGGTCTCGCCTTGCGGCAGCACAATGTTTGTAGGACATTGTATTTGAATAAATGTATTCATGTTGCCTTTGCCTTGTATTATGAAAACAAAGCCTGTTTTGTAATGTAATTTTGATATGCTTTTAATTGTTTCCTCTTGTGCGGCCGTGTTGTATGTAATCTGAGGGTTGGCCAGTCGTCGGCTTCTGCCTCACGTAGGTAGTACGGAGGTGTTCGGGATGGAATCTAAACAATCTTGATCCAATTGTATGGTCCTTGAAGGAGTTGTTTAGCGCAACGAACAAGGCAATCGGACTATACGGCTTAAACACCCTCACTTAGCCATAGGAGTTTTATAATAAAGCGTGGGCGTAGCCCCTGGTTCAAACCAGAGTGCTGTCAGCATCTGATCGGGAAGTGCCGATCTTTCGCATAATGTGGAAAAAATCTCCAACGATTTGTAAGCCTCGAACAGCTGACCGGCTCTGGCCGTATCATGACAGTCAGTTTTCGGCTTTCTCTACTGAGGCGCTCATCTGGTCAAGGCCAGGGCACAATCGCAGTAGTTCTCCCTTTACTACCCTAGCCGATTTAGCGGAACATAGGGTAGCAAGCACAGGAGCCGGGCAACCCAACTATTGACCAAAGACATGATTCGGAGCCAATGCATATAATGCTAAATTCGGGGTGCCGAACTTCTCTATAGGAAGTGCTCGGACTTTGTTGTCATGTTATGGGGCGATGAGGAGCCCCTGGCGAATATGAAACGTACCAGAGTATACGGTTGCTAGGAAATAAGTAATTGAAAGGAAAACAGAAGGAAAATAGAGATGGTATCTGGGGCCCTTGAACTTGGGCCATGAACTGTTTCCATTATAGTTGGATTAATGCGTCAAAGCACATCGGTACAAGGTAATACCGTAAGCAACCGACTATTTGACATGCCTCAACTAAAGGCGAGCTGCGCGTGGGTCCTGAAAACAGATAGAGTAATCGTTGGATTGGCCTCGAGGGCTGCCCCTGTACGCCCGTGCTCCATGTCGATCCGGTGTATTTGTCCTTTGACAGGACCATAAATCAGGTCGTCGAAAGAGGCCCGCATGAGAGAAACCTGTGAAAAAGGAAAAAGGGAAATAGTAAAGTTATATGTGTGTCCGGGATCGGTCTAGCCGAACTATGGGTCCCGGGCTAGCTTGTGCCTCTGTCGATGTCCATGGAATTTTGAGTGCGTAATTATGTACGCGTGGTACGAATGCCACTACTTCATCGGGACTGGGACGGAGGCCGAATTGCTAATCGAGCTCTTGACGAGCCGCGCAGCCCTGTTGCAGTGTAGTCCGGACTTTCTTAATGATGTCCAGGGGCTCGGCAGCCAGACTATGATGCTGCTTGAGAAGGCCGCTTTGTACCTCTGCTGCTAGGGCGGCGGTGTGCTCCTCTGTTCGGAGGAAGCGTTCTGTGTTTCCGTTGACTGTTATGACGCCGCGTGGACCGGGCATCTTAAGCTTGAGATAAGCATAGTGTGGCACCGCGTTGAATCTAGCAAACGCGTTTCGTCCGAGCAGTGCGTGGTAGCCGTTGCGGAAGGGGACGATGTCGAAGATTAACTCTTCGCTTCGGAAGTTGTCCGAAGAACCGTAGACCACCTCCAGCGTGATTGAGCCCGTACAGTGGTCCTCAACACCTGGTATGACTCCTTTAAAGGTAGTCTTTGTGGGTTTGATTCGTGAGGGATTAATGCCCATCTTCCGCACTGTATCCTGATAAAGCAGGTTGAGTCTGCTACCACCGTCAATGAGGACTCGTGTTAGGTGAAATCCGTCGATGATTGGGTCGAGGACCAGTGCGGCTGAACCGCCATGCCGGATACTAGTTGGGTGATCCCGACGATCGAAGGTGATCGGGAATGACGACCACGGATTGAAATTTGGGGCGACTGGCTCTACCGCGTAGACGTCCCTGAGTGCTCGCTTACGCTCCCTTTTGGGGATGTGTGTAGCGTATATCATGTTCACCATTTTGACTTGAGGGGGAAATTTCTTCTGCCCCCCGGTGTTCGGCTGCCGGGGCTCTTCGTCCTCGTCCTCACTTTGTGATCCCTTTTCTTTGTTTTCGGCATTTAACTTGCCAGCCTGTTTGAAAACCCAACAATCCATGTTGGTATGATTGGCTTGTTTGTCTGGGTTGCCGTGTATCTGGCACGGACGGTCTAGTATGCGGTCCAGGCTGGAAGGTCCCTCATTGTTTATTTTGTAGGGCTTCTTCCGTTGGCCGGACTTGGAGCCGCTGAATCCGGCGTTAACTGTGGTGTCATCGATGTTATCGCCATTGCTTCGGCGTTTGTGTCTATTGCGCTGGAGCTTTCCGGTGCTGTTCTTGGCCTCGGAGGGGCCTGCCTCGCTGGCTGTGTTTTTGCTACGAGCCAGCCAGCTGTCCTCACCCGCACAAAAGCGGGTCATGAGTGCCGTAAGGGCTGCCATAGACTTCGGCTTTTCTTGGCCGAGGTGGCGCGCTAGCCATTCGTCACGGATGCTGTGTTTGAAGGCCGCTAGGGCCTCGGCATCCGGACAGTCAACGATCTGGTTATTTTTGGTTAGGAACCTAGTCCAGAATTTTCTGGCTGATTCTCCAGGTTGTTGAACTATGTGGCTTAAGTCATCGGCATCTGGTGGCCGGACATAAGTTCCCTGGAAGTTATCAAGGAAAGCCTCTTCCAGATCCTCCCAGCTGCCGATGGAATTTTCAGGCTGGCTATTTAGCCATTGTCGAGCTGGCCCTTTGAGCTTTAGTGGGAGGTATTTGATGGCGTGGAGGTCGTCTCCACGGGCCATGTGGATGTGGAGAATAAAGTCCTCGATCCATACTGCGGGATCGGTTGTTCCGTCGTATGATTCAATATTGACGGGTTTGAAACCCTCGGGGAATTCATGATCCAGCTCCTCATCTGTGAAGCAGAGAGGGTGTGCGGCGCCTCTATGTCGGGCCGTGTCACGGCGCACCTCCTATGAAGTCCGTCTGCGGTTATCGGCCCGGGCGTGACTAGGTTTGTCACGTACGAATAGGTAGCCGTCATCCCGAGTGGGGAAGCATCCTCGCGATCCGTAGATCGATCTGGTGTGTCATGCTCTGCTGTCCAATTCCTGCCGAAGGTCGTATGTATGGTCCCGAGCTGTTCTGTCCCTGTTTTTGCGAGGCGGTGGGGCGGGCTGTTGTTCGGCCTGAGTTGCCGTTTTATCTCGACCGCGGGGTGGTCGGTCCGCCGCTCTATCCCGACCATGTGGTGGTCGGTCAGCCTTTCGCGAGGGAGGTATGGGATCTGGTGCCTCCTCATCAAACTAAGGTAGCAGTCTGCGCTTTGGGTAACTCTTGGCCGGGCGCTTAAGGCCGTATTCTTCGGCTGCCAGGACATCAGTCCACCTGTCAATGAGCAGGTCTTGATCGGCTTGGAGCTGCTGCTGCTTCTTCTTCAGGCTTCTTGTAGTGGCTATGAGCTGGCGCTTGAAGCGCTCCTGCTCGAGTGGTGCCTCAGGCATGATGAAGTCTTCATTGTCGAGGCTCTCATCATCCTGAGAGGGTGGACGGTAACTATCGTCATCCGGGTCATTGGGCGTGGCCTGTTTATCAGGGTTAACCTGCTCGTTGTCTTGTTCCTCCTGTTCGGATACGGCTCCAACAGGGTCTTCATTATGTTCGTCGTCGCCCGGAGTACTATTCTCGCCGGTGCCAGTGTTGCCGTCATTTGAGCGACGTGACTTAGAGTGGCGTTTAGGGTGCCGGTGCGTGGACTGTGTCTCAGAGGGTTTATTCACATCTGGCTCCTCTTTGTCGTCGCCAGATCCTTTAGGTGTATCAACCATGTACACGTCGTATGAAGAGGTGGCCTTCCAACGTCCAGTGAATGGCGGGTCTTGGCTTTGCTCCTTGTCGGCATCGTCGTCCATACCGTCGATGTCTTCGGAGCCATAATTGAGCTCGTCGGTTAAGTCCTCGACGGTAGCTATGAAGTGGGTGGCGGGTGGGAAGCAAAATTCCCCATCATCAGCCTCTAACTCGAACCGAACATAGTTCAGCTGTGAGTCCTTCTCCAAGGACAAATTCTTTAAAGAGTTCAGCACATCACCCATGGGTGAGTGCTGGAAGACGTCTGCGGCGCTGAATTCGAAGATCGATAACCGATCTAGCTCGGTGTCCGCAGGCGTACACGGTCCGGAACTTATAGCCGGAGACGAATCCGAAGTTCTGTTGATGCAATTATTGCAGGGTGTTGAGTCCGTGTGCGGCTCCAACACCGCGGACTCTATGGCTTTGGATGGCACGAGCTGCTCTGGTTCTAAGGCCGTTGCAGCAACAGGAACCATCTCCTGGATGTGACCCGATGACAGATTTAAGTCATGTTCATCAGAATAGGGGGGAGCAATCACCGTGGTCTCAAATCCATTGAAGATCAAGTCTCCACGGATATCCGTGACGTAGTTCAAGCTTCCAAATCTGACCTGATGGCCAGGGGCGTAGCTGTCGACCTGCTCCAGATGGCCAAGCGAATTGGCCAGTAGTACGAAGCTGCCGAACACAAAAATCTGTCCGGGGAGGAAGGTTCGTCCTTGGACAGCGTCATTATCGACGATTAAAGGGGCCATCGAACCTTTTGTCGACGGCACATTGGAACTCTCAATGAAAGCACCAATGTCGGTGTCAAAACCGGCGGATCTCGGGTAGGGGGTCCCGAACTGTGCGTCTAGGATCGATGGTAATAGGAGACGGGGGTCATGATGTTTACCCAGGTTCGGCTATGGGAGTCCTGGATTAGGGGGTCCTCGGACAGCCGGACTATATCCTTTGGCCGGACTGTTGGACTATGAAGATACAAGATTGAAGACTTCGTCCCGTGTCCGGGTGGGACTCTCCTTGGCATGGAAGGCAAGCTTGGCAATTCGGATATGTAGATCTCCTCCCTTGTAACCGACTCTATGTAACCCTAGCCCCCTCCGGTGTCTATATAAACCGGAGGGTTTAGTCCGTAGGACAACAACAATCATAATCATAGGCTAGCTTCTAGGGTTTAGCCTCTACGATCTCGTGGTAGATCAACTCTTGTAATACTCATATCATCAAGATCAATCAAGCAGGAAGTAGGGTATTACCTCCATCGAGAGGGCCCGAACCTGGGTAAACATTGTGTCCCCTGCCTCCTGTTACCATCCGCCTTAGACGCACAGTTCGGGACCCCCTACCCGAGATCCGCCGGTTTTGACACCGACATTGGTGCTTTCATTGAGAGTTCCACTGTGCCGTCACCATAAGGCTTGATGGCTCCTTCGATCATCGGCAACGATGCGATCCAGGGTGAGGTTTTCCTCCCCGAGCAGATCTTCGTATTCGGCGGCTTCGCACTGCGGGCCAACTTGCTTGGCCATCTGGAGCAGATCGGGAGCTACGCCCCTGGCCGTCAGGTCAGGTTTGGAAACTTAAACTATACTGCCGACATCCGCGGGGACTTGGTCTTCGACAGATTCGAGCCCATGTCAGGTGCGCCGCACGGTCACGACGAGCATGACTTAACTCTACCGCCAGACGGTGTTCGGGAGATCACACCTGTGGTTACTCCGGCCCTCAATCCGGAGCAGATTGCACCGTCTGAGGCCGGGTGGATGGACCCCGCCACGGAGGCCACACTCAGTGGCGATAGAGCCGAATACTGACTTCACCTCCTATGAGACCTGTGTTGCCGGATCCTTGGATTCGTCCCCGGGCACAGGCTCCGAACCGCCCACGTTAGTTCCTATCGAATCTGATTGGGCACCGGTCATGGAGTTTTCCTCCGCGGATATCTTTCAGCACTCTCCCCTGGGCGATGTGCTAAATTCATTAAGGTCTCTCTCCTTGTCAGGAGGCCCTTGGCTGAACTGTGTTCGGCTTGAGTGGGAAGCGGACGGTGAAGAAATTTGTTCCCCACCCACCACCCAGTTAATAGCCACTATCGATGACTTATCCGACATGCTTGATTTCGGCTCCGAAGACATCGACGGTATGGACGATGATGCAGGAGAGGAACAGGAACCACCGCCCACAGGGCGCTGGACAACCACTTCATCACATGATATATATATGGTGGATACACCCAAAGAAAACAACGACAAGGAACGGAAGGACGCGGCGAAGGATAGTTCCCTCGAGAAGCAACCAAAGCGACGACACAGGCGCCACTCCAAATCCCGCCTCGGCAAAAACAGCGATAACAACACAGGAAAGAATAATACCCCGGTCGATTCCAAAGGAAACGACGACCACATGGACCCAGCGATAGAGCAGGATGAACCAGCGGACGACGAACATAGTACGGAGCCGCTGTTCGATCACGGCGAAACCGAGGGTAAAGCTAATCAACCTGCCTCCAGAGAGGAGAATAGTCCGGACGATGATGCACACATCATCCCGGATAGGCACATGGAGCAAGAGAACCTCCATAGAAGGCTTATTGCCACCGCAAGGAGTCTAAAGAAGCAGAAGCAAAGGCTTAGGGCCGCGCAAAATACACTCAATAGTAGATGGAACAAAGTGCTCGACACTGAAGAAAAGTACGGTGGCAGTCGCCACACAAAGAGCTATCCAAAGCGCAAGCTGCTGCCTGAATTCGATGACGAGGCTTTAGAGCCCATACAGCCGAAAAATAAAATGGCCAATCAGCCAGATCGACCACCCCGTGGCCGCGATAGGGTGGCTAACGATGTCGCACATAAGTCATCACACGATTCACGTGAGGACTTGCATCAAAAAGCTGGTATGACCAGGTCCATCTACGGAGCTAGGAAGCGCGCTCCGGTGCAGAATCAAAACCGAGCAATACAACCGTCAGAACGCCATGACACATCCAAATACAGGGGTGCCGTGCACCCCCTATGTTTCACTGATGAGGTGCTGGATCACGAATTTCCAGAGGGATTCAAACCCGTGAACATAGAGGCATATGACGGAACGACAGACCCTGGGGTCTAGATCGAGGACTTTATCCTTCATATCCATCTGGCTCGTGGAGATGATCTCCACGCCATCAAATACTTGCCCCTCAAGTTGAAAGGACCAGCCAGGCACTGGCTGAAGAGCCTCCCCGAAAACTCAATTAGAAGTTGGGAAGAGCTTGAGGATGCTTTTAGGGCCAATTTTCAAGGGACTTATGTCCGACCTCCGGATGCAGACAATTTAAGCCATATAATTCAACAGCCCGGAGAGTCAGCCTGAAAGCTTTGGAATAGATTCCTCACTAAACAGAATCAAATCGTCGATTGCCCGGACGCCGAAGCCTTAGCGGCTTTCAAACATAGTGTCTGGGACGAATGGCTCGCCAGAGACCTCGGCCAGGAAAAACCGAGGACAATGGCAGCCCTAACAAGCCTTATGACCCGCTTTTGCGCGGGCAAAGATAGTTGGCTGGCCCGTAGCGGCACCAGCGACCCAGGAACATCCGAAGTCAGGGATGGCAATGGAAAACCACGACGCAACAAAAGCAAGCGTCGAAACAATGAATACAACCCAGACAACACGGCGGTGAACGCCGGATTCAGGGGCTCACGATGCGGTTAACGGAAAAAGCCATTCAAAGGCATCACAGATGGACCGTCCGGCCTAAACAAGATTCTCAACAGATTATGTCAGATTCATGGCACCCCCGACAAACCTGCAAATCACACCAACAGGGAATGTTGGGTCTTCAAGCAGGCCGGCAAGCTAAACGCCAAACACGAGGGGAGGTAGACACCAAGTGGAGACGAGGATGAGCCTCGCCAGCAAAACACTAGGGGACAGAAAAAATTCCCACCATAAGTCAAAACAGTGAACATGATTCATGTAATGAAGAGCAAACGCGCGCTCCGAGACGTATGTACCGTGGAGCCGGTCACCCCCAAGTTCAACCCTTGGTCGGCCTGCCCGATCACTTGCGATCGCTGGGATTATCCGACTGGTATCCAGCACGGAGGATCGGCTGCCTTGGTGCTAGACCCAATAATTGACGGATACCATCTCACCAAGTCCTTCTGGACGGCGGCAGTAGTCTTAATCTGATATATCAGGACACAGTCCGCAAAATGGGGATAGACCCAACAAGAATAAGCCAAAGCAATACTACCTTTAAAGGAGTAAATACCAGGCACAGAGGCCCGCTGAACAGGCTCTCTAGTACTAGAAGTTGTATTCGGTTCTCCCGACAACTTCCGAAGTGAAAAGTTAACCTTCGACATCGCTCCATTCCGAAGCGGCTATCAAGCACTACTCGGAAGAACGGCCTTCGCTCGTTTTAACGCAGTACCGCACTACGCTTATCTTAAGCTTAAGATGCCCGGTCCACGGGGCATCATCATAGTTTTTTTGACTATACACAGTAGGGCAAAACCCCACTGCAATATTTATATTATATCAAAAAAGAGATGTCTAGCAGTACAAAGAGGCTTGAGAAAAGCCAAAAGAAAAAGAAGTAAAAAACTATAAGCTACTAAATTACAGGACAAGGCTGTCAAGCCAGAGACAGAAAGCTCTAGCATAGCTCTTTTTAATTCTAAACCTAAGCAAGTTGAGCTCCTCCAAGAAGATGGCTTTCCATCCTTGTATGCTTGGTTGAATGGCTTGAAAAATGAGATTGTTCCTAGAGATCCAGATGGCCCAGGATGCTAGGATGATGATTTCCATGAAGAAAGGCACATGAAGTTTTAGTTTTAAATCAGCAAAAGCTTCAAGCACTGAAACATTGGCCTGTCTAGAGGGACAAATCAGGTCCCAACACTGAGCAGCAAAAGGACATGTCCAAAAGAGATGGTGAAGTGTTTCCTCCTGCTGGCAATTATTTACAGCACAATTATAGTTACCCAACTGAAAAGATTTCCTTCGAAGGAGATTCCTAGTATTGAGCCTGTCATGTAATAACCTCCAAAAGAACACCTTGTGCTTAGGTTGACAAGAGCTATTCCAGATCCAGTTAAATTGCTGGGGCACTATTTTTACTCCCATCATCAGTTTATATGCCTTAGCAACTGAGAATTGATCATTTCCCCAAATGTAGCTCCAGGTATCTGTACATTCCAGATATTCAGAACCCCTCAAAGCTATACAAATGTCTTCCATTGCTTCAAATTCTTGGAATGCTTGCACTGTCAAGGGTAAATGAAATAGATCCTCCAGAAATTCAGTGTGAATAATGGTGTGCACAGTGGAGTTCCTATTCTTCACAAAAGAGAAGAGATGGGGGAACATGTCCTGCAAGCAAGCTGAGTGCCATAGGTCAGACCAGAAAAAAGCACTTTTGCCATCTCCAATGTGACATCTGGCCAGAGATTTGAAGTTGTCAATGAGCTTAAGATTTGCCTTCCACCAAAATGATCCAATCCAACTGTTGCCAGGCAGCAAATCACCATTATAATGTGTCTCCCAGATCAAATTAACCCATGGAATGTTATGTCTGTTGTAAAACTTGTGCAGATTCTTAAGTAACAAAGCTTTGTTTTTGACAAGGATGTCCGTCACTCCCAAACCTCCTTGGTCTTTTGGTCTACAAACAGTTCTCCAAGCCACCATGGCTGGCCTATGATCCTCCAAGTCAGGGCCTCTCCAGAGGCAATGCCTCAACAATTTAATAGCTTGAGTTTTAATAGTGACAGGCACATCAAGGCATCCCATGAGGTAAATCAGTAAAGAGTTGAGCACAGATTTTACCAGTAGCAGCCTTCCAGCCATGGTCATGAAGGAAGATAGACCCATAAGTTTCTTCTGCAGCCTTGTGACCAGAGGTAGGCATTGTTCAACAGTTGGTTTATGAATACCCAAAGGTGCACCCAAATATTGAATGGGGAAAAATTCCCTTTTACATTGAAAAGTATTAGTCAAAATCTCAACTTTCTCCTCAGACACATTGAGTGGGATGAGGCTGGATTTGGAGTAATTAACTTTCAGACCAGTAGCATCTGCAAAAGTGTTGAGAAGGGCTTTGAGGCAGTGGAGTTGCCTGGCATCTGCTTGAAGAAGGACCAAAGTGTCATCTGCATATTGTACTATTGGAAAATTAGGGCAGGAATTCACTTGCAAAGGTGGAGATAGTAAACCCAGCTGCATGGCCTTGTTGAGGATTGATTGAAGAAGATCTGCAGCAAGCACAAACAGAAGTGGTGACAGAGGGTCTCCCTGCCTCACTCCTCTCAGACAGAAGAATTTTTTACCAGGAACACCATTAAGCAATATGGCAGATGAGGCAGAAGTGAACAACATTTTGATCCAGTTAATCCATCTATCTCCAAAACCTTTAGCTTTTAGAATGTCCAGAATTGCCTGATGTTCAATGGTGTCAAAAGCTTTTTCAAAATCTAATTTCAGCACAATAATCTCTTCCTTGGATTTATGGCATTGATGCAGATATTCATAGGCCCAACCCAAGCAATCATGGATGGATCTCTCTTTGACGAAGCCATATTGGTTAATGTGGACCAATTTTAAGATCACCCTCTGTAACCTGTTTGCCAACAATTTAGTGACTAGCTTGAGACAACAATTAAGGAGGGAGATTGGCCTATAATCATTTGCTGTGAGGGGAGTACTTCCTTTAGGGATTAAAGTTATGAAAGAGGTGTTCAAACTTTCTAAAGAGATTTGTCCAACATGAAAATCAGAAATGAATTTGAGCACATCTCCTTTAATTATGTCCCAACAAGCTTTAAAGAATTCATTATTGAAACCATCAGGGCCAGGTGATTTGTCCAGAGGTAATTCTTTTACTACATCATTGATTTCTTCCTCAGTGAAAGGCAATTCCAAGGTATCAAACAGTGTGGGATCTTGTCTCTGGCCAAACAATGATTCCAAATCAAAATGCATGGTAGTTTTGTGAGAAGTCCCCATTCTTTTCTTATAAGTATCCCAGAGTATAGCAGCCTTCCCAGCATGATCAGATATATCAACTTGAGCCTCATTTTGCAAGACAGCTATATGATTGTGCCTGTGATTGATGGAAGCCTTGGTATGAAAGAATTTGGTGTTTTCATCCCCAAACTTTACCCCTTTAATTTTCCCCCTCTGTTTCCAATAAATCTTTTGGTTCCTCAGAAGAATTAGCAAATGTTCTTTGAGAAGAATCCTACAATTCCACTCATAAGTGTCCAACTCTCTGAACTCCTCAAAAAAATCCCAAAGGAAAATGAGCTCATTGATTTTAGCAATTTGAGTTTTAAGACAAGATAAAGATCTGGCCCACAACTTCAGAGCTCTCCTTAAGTTTTTAAACTTAGCATTCAAACTTTTGACAGAATCAAGATTCCCCACTGGAATACTCCATGCAGCATTAACCACCTGTTTGAAATCAGAGTGATGCAACCAACAGTTCTCAAATCTAAAAACTCTTGCTTTGGGGATAGAAGTACCAACTTTGATGACACATGGTAAGTGATCTGATATTGGTTTTGCAAGAGGTAGAACCATAGTGTTTGGGAATGTGGTCATCCAAGAGGCAGAAGTAAAAAACCAGTCAAGCTTGACCAGCAAAGGATTTTGCTGCATGTTACTCCAACTGAAATTCCTTCCATGAAAAGGTAGTTCAAGTAAACCTTGATTACTAATTGCTTCATTGAACATAAGCATCTCATTAACATCTCCACCAGGTCTGTTTCTGTCTGATGGAGCCCTCATGAAATTGAAATCTCCCATAAGAATCCAGTCCACATCATCAGGCATGTGAATATTCAAAAACCACTCAATGAACTCAATTTTGTCCTGTGGGTCACATGGACCATATATATTGGTGAGAATCCAGGACTGATTGGAGAGCAAACTTGTGAACTAAATGGAAAGTGAAAATCTATTTTGGGCAATAACTTCTCCAGCAAATTGAGAGCCATTCCAAGCCACTAGGAGGCCCCCTGAAGCTCCAACAGAAGGGAGGAAAGCAAACTTATTGATTCTATTGGGATAGAAATTTTTTATGTAAGCAGCATCAAAGTTCTCTCTCTTAGTTTCTTGTAAGCACAAAATATTGCAGTCACTCTCATCTATTTTCTGCCTTAAGGCCAACCATTTATCCTGTGAATTCATCCCTCTAATGTTCCAGTTAAGAATGTTCCAACTTCTATTTGTGCTATTCATGGAGACAAAGATGTATATTGCACCAGAAATCAAGCACCAGCACTTGATCCACAATTAAAAGTGAGAAAAGATTATCAAGGACTCTGAGCCACAGCACATGATAGGACCAGCAACACATCCAAAGGCCATACATCACAGAAGTTCCATTAAGATAGTACATCTCCAGAGGAAATAGTTGCTTAAAGTACCAGTATCCAATGATTACATCATAGAAAGAACTGTCCAAAAGAGAACATGGAGATCCAACCAAACTACCCCCCAACCACTATTCCAATTGGGTCCAGCAATCATCATGTAGATGTGGAAGTGTTTTCCTCTCTAGTAGCCAAGGGCACCTTGACCAACTCCTCAAAAAGCTTTCTTCTTGGCTTCTTGGCTAGCTTGTCTTCCAGCTCCCCCTCAGCAACCTTACAGAAAGAGGCAGTGAGGTTTCTAACAACTGAATTTTGAATGACAGGAGGGACAGCATGACAAGGTAGACAACTATGATTTGAGCAGGAGTTTCTTTTATATCCATCATTATCTTTCTTAATTCTGTCACTCCTCCTTACCTCTGTTTCCACCAGGGGAGTTTTACCACTCCTTCTCTTCCTGAGGTTGTCAGAGCCAAAAGGCTGCAGTAGAGCCTGGGACTCCATGTCTTGCATATTGGAGGCCACCTCAATATTCTCCTTGTCCTTATCCTTTGCAAGCTGTTCCTCCAGATCAATGGCCTGACAAATGGGAGCATGTGAAGTAGGACACTTATCAGGTATATGAAATAGTATAGCTTGTTCCATATTCTCCACAGCAGAGAAAAGTTCCCACATTCCAGACTTTAGCATGTTGACAGTCCAATCAAACTTATCTGGAGTCAAGAGAAGGTGGACAATGAAATTAAACCAACTTACAGGAATGTTGGCAGAGAAGGAGTTTTTGTTATCCACAGATTCCTCTTGAAAGTGTTTCTTCCACAGCAAGAGACCTTCTTCAGATACAGTATGATCATTATTAGCAGTTGCAGCAAGCTGTATACATTTCAAACCAAGAAGAGAGGGTGCCATACTAAAATGGTCATTAATTTGATTTACCCAGTTACCTTGAAGACCAGACTGAAGATTCTAAATGTTTGTGACAGGCTCAAGCCCTCCTCTGGAGGTATTGATATGAACAGGACTGCACTGAATGGCATGTTCAGAAGAAACACCAACTTGAGCAGCCAAGCCAGGCTCAGAACTGGGCACAAGATCTTCCTATGCACCCCCAGCAAGGTTACTATCATCCATTTGTTGCAGCTGGCTTGCAATAACTTGAACAGGAAGATCCTCAGCATCAAATGCAGCAACCACATTTTGCTCATGCAACACATTGGGCTCCTCATCATCAGATTGATATGCCTGAATAATGTTTTGAAGGCCATTTGCAACCACATTGGCAGGAGGAGGTAGAGCAACAGGTTCATTATCTCTGGGAAACACAGTCCCAGCTAGCACAGGTGGCAGTAAAAGGTTTGAATTATCTCCTTCAGAAAAAGACATGTCTGAAGATAAGCTGCTGTTGCTGAAAGCAGGCAATAACTCTTCCCCATCTGCCCAAGCCATCTCTTCTTGCTGCACAACATCCAGAATGTCCTCAAGAGGTGCATGCAGGTTGTCCTGTTGTGGAATATTCCAGTTGTCCTCTTGCTCCTAGTTGGCCTCATGCTGAACATCTAAGTTGTTGTTGTTGAGTGCAGCATTGTGAAAGCCAGCACCAGGCTCAGCATTCTCAGGTAAGGGGTGTGGATCCACATTGTCAGGTGGAATTGGGTCTTCATCTGCTGGGCCCCCACCAAGAAGCTCACTAGCCAAAACTTCAATCGAAGAGGACCAGCCATCCTCTTCAAACTCATCTCCTTCAGACCATCTCATGCTTTTGGGAATGATATCCAGGCTCATAACACGAGCCTTTACCACAATACGGCCCATGTGGTCATCCTCCTTTTCCCAGGAGATCATGCGCCCAAACTTGCTAACAGCACAGGCCAAATCTTCAGTATTGCGAAAATCGAAAGGAACTCCTGTCAGCAGCAACCAAACTGTTCTATTGAAATGCACCCTCCTATGATTCCTGCCCTCATCATGCTTCACAAAAGAGATGAAAACGTCGCCAAATTCATGCGGGCTATCAAGCACCAGCTTGTCCCTATCTCTAACCCTCGCCAGACGCACATACGCCTCTCCAAACGGGCATTGCTGGATGTCTCTCAGTCCTAACTGCCTATGCTCAACAATAAACTCTTTGAGAACATCTCTTACATTGGGGAAAGGAGCATCGGCAGGGAGCGGATGGATAGTAGCAATAGCCCAATCTTCATGGCGACGAGGACGATGCGGGAGGACGACCCGAGCCACCCCGTTGCAGCCCGCAAGTTGCTGGATGGCGAACCCATGAGGCACAAATGGTCGCGGGTCAATCGGAATGTTGGCCATCGTAGAAGCCGCAGAGGCGCACACCGTCACAGGCGAGCTGGAGGTGACAGAAGCAGAGTTTGCGTACTGTGGTGGAGCAGAGGCTGACTGTGGAGAAGTTGAGGAGGCAAGTGCCAATCGAGGCTGGAAATTAGGAAAAGATCCCTTGGAGAGCTCGCTGAAAGAGGAAACCACCGAAGGGTCGCGGGCCGGGCCAACTGACTTAAACCAGTCCTGGACCGCGTCCAGGTTCCAGGCCTCATGTGGAGGGCTTGGAAACGAGGCAAACCGTAGAAAAGGGAAAAGCCCAGGTAGCCGCTGCACGTGACACTCCCTAGCAAAGTGGCCCAGCAAACCACACGCGTAGCACTGAAGCGAGCCATTTGAAAAACCCTGATTGCCGCCATGAGAAGCCTCAGCGTGAACCTCTCCTGAGGTATTAAAATTCTGCATTAAGGACTCATTATTGTCTAAGACCAAATTATTGCTAGAGCTCGGTAAATTCGCGAGACGAGCAAAAACCGATGGCCGGAGTTGATCGCCTGAGGCATTGGTGGCGGCAGCAGATCGTGCACGCGAACCACTAGTAACCAAGGTCCAAGAAGCTTCTTCTTCATGATAAAAAAGTTGTTCTTCACGCAACCAGTTAGGGCCTCCAAAACTCCAAAGATTAAACACCAATTCAAAGTCCTTTTCAACCACACGGCCATAGTTATAGATTTCAAACCCCACAGCTTTTGACGCAACCGAAAACTTGAAGGATCTGTCCTTGAGATGATGCACACGAAACCCTTGTGGATAACCATCAAAGCAAGATTGAAGAGTGATGCTAACCGTGTGACAATCCAATCGAAATCGAGCACGACAGAAGGAAACCACCAAAATGAACTCCCGTTGGCGAAAACCAGGAGAGAAAACCACTGGATGACCAAACTTTTCCCGCATAGAACGCTGAAAATCTTTACCTCTTGCAAAGTTGAGAGAAGGAGGATCCATGGCCATCTCCTCGACTCCAGGTCCAAAAAAGAAGAACTAAAGAAGGTGGTGGCTGCCACGGCCGGAGTGACAAGTGGCAGGGAGAGGGGTGGCCGCTGGTGCCGGAGTGGCCACCGGCGGGAGGGGTGGCCGCCGTGGCCGGAGTGACCACTAGCGGAGGTCGCCTAGGGGGAGCCTAGGGAGCCTATTCTTTGTCGTCCCCATGGCGGAAACATAGAGTGTTCCTTACGTGCGGAAGAATGTGTGGCGGCTTTAGCGGCCGAACAGTGAACGGCCTCCCTAACCAGAATAAATGATCGGTCGTCAAGACCGCAGACACGGCTAGACGAGTCCGGCGCACCACTGGCTGTAACAGCTCAGATAAACCGGAGACTAGATATATGGATATACCCCCATACGTGGTGCTAGGGGCTTCCCGCATGTAAAAAGAACTACAGTTTGGCTTGACCTTATTTAGATTGAATTTTAATGGTTTATTAAGAATATTTAATTTTTCGCACGAAGACTTTTGCCTAAGTTTTTCTCTTTTACAGATGATAATCGTGCTACACCCTTCCAGGATACGGCACAACGAAGACACAGGCGCAGGCGTGCAGCAGGGCCCCGCTCAAAGGTTTCTTTTTAGATTCAGACCCTGTGTAAACCTTTCTTACTGTCTCTTGTTGCTTTACACCCCCCGGATACTCAACACAACCGAGAGGGATGCTGGCGTTATTGGCATTTCGCCACGTCTGACTGATGCACGTACCTGGAAATTCAGGGTTTATTATCAAGGGCGTTACTCCGTCCGGTATATTTGGTAAAGTCCGAATACCTTAGGGAGTGTTCAGCGTCGCGAGTTTGGCCTTATATGCATCAGCTCTGAATCATGTCTTTGGTCAATAGTTGGGTTTGCCCGGCTCCCATGTTTTGGTACCTTACGTTCCACTATATCGGCTAAGGTAGCACTGGGAGAACTACTGCGATTGTGTCTCGGTTCTTCCGGATGAGCACGTCAGTAGAGAAAGCCGAAAACTGACTGTCATGATAAAGCGCGAGACTGGTCAACCACTCGATGACTCAGTGGAATCTTCGCGATTCCTCCGCATTAACGAAGGGCCGGTTTTCCCGGTCATGTATGTACGCGCCCCGTACTCCGATGAGCGCGGAAATACCAGGGGCTATATAGTAGCCCCACTGTCAAACTCCTATGGTTAAGTGAAAGTGTTAAAGCAATATAGTCCGATTGCCTTGTTCGCCACGCTATCACCTCCTTAATGGACCAAGACGTTGGATCAAGTGTGAACACGCGCTTTTCCGAACACCCCCGCATTATATGCGTGGGGGTGAAGCCGACGACTGCAAACTTTCAGGTTATATACATACATAAACGGTTGCACATGAGGCATCATAATACTTTCAGGCAAAAGTATAAACATAGCCTTTATAATCCAAATAGCATTGTTTTTACAATTGGGATACATGTCACTCAAACATGATACTCTTTGAGCACTGAGCCTCTATTGAATGAGCACCTTCTAGGACTTCTTCAAAATAGTGCTCGGCCAAAACCTGGCCCACGGCCGGATTCTGGGTTGCAATAGCGGTGGCCTCCATCTTTGTCCAGTATGTCTTGAAACGGGCAAGAGCCATCCGCGCACCCTCTATGCACGCCGACCTCTTTATAGCGTCGATATGCGGCACAGCACCAAGAAATCGTTGCACTAAACCAAAATAACTATTCGGCCTTGGTCCTTTCGGCCAAAGATGATCCACAACAGACCTCATGGCAAGCCCGGACAACCTATGGAGCTCAGCCCACTCGGCCATTTGCTAATTTAACAGCAGCGGACGCGTTGGAGCACTGAACTGCGACCAGAACAACTTTTCCACTTCGTGATCTTTTTGATCTTTGAAAAACTCGGTCACATCAGCAGCACTCGCTGCCAAATCCAAGTACGCGTCTGCAGAACTCCATTATTGATCCAGAAGGGCATACTTTGGATCTCCGAACTTCGTCCGCAACAAAAAGGGCTTCCCAGCCATGATATCTCCGGCTTGACGCAGCTCCTCCTTTGCCGCTCTGATTTTAGAGCGGGTTTCCTTGGCTGCTACCATGGCTTTCTCCAGGTCCGCCGCCTTCGTTTGGCTTTCCCGTTCAAGAAGCTCATACCGGTCGGCGGCATCCTTCAGCTCAATAGCCATCTTGGCTATTTTATCTTCGCTCTGGCGATGAGCAGCCTTTTCGGCTCTTAACTCTTCATCCGCCTTTAGGGCGGCCGCATCACTTCTCCTTGCTTGTTCCTTGGCTCGGGCAAGTTCCGCCCGAAGGGTCTCCACGGCGGCAGCTCCATCTGCAGTCACAGAATATTATAGATACTAGCATCATGCTCCTCTTACTTGTTAACCACCGGAGAATACATACCCTGTGCCTTGTCAAGCCGCTTGTTTACAAGCACGATGTCGGCATCTGCCGCATCAAGTTGCCGCTTCAGTTCGGCAAACTCACCAGTCCGGCCAGCCACCGGACCCTCAGCCGCCTGCACATGAAGGCAGCATGATCATTACCTGGGACTATGATCCTTTGTTTGCCGCCTTTGGACAGCAACCAGAGTCTCAGGGGCTACTATCTGCATAGGGCACACATAGCGTGTGCGGTACCGTCAAAATATATATATATATTACCTTGCGTACCTCAAAGCCTCTTAGTAGGCTCATAAAAGCTTCATGCAACCCGCTTTCGGCGGATGAAATCCTCTCAACCACATACCCATTAAAGTACGATGCGCCTCTGAGATAGCCGCTTGCTCCAGAAGACTCATCAGTGCGTCCGGTCATGCACCGGACAGTCCCGGACTCTTTCTGTTGCTCTCCTTAGGAGCCGAATACTCCGGACTTCGGGTGGCCGAAGGGTTACCTTCTGGCCTTGGTGGATCATGAGAAATCCTCCGTGACGACACCTCAGGGTCGTCCCCCTCATGAGGTGGGGAGATAGGGGGAGGCGTTTCACTCTCCATCATCTCCGGAAGAAGATCCCCCGAAGACGAGCTCTGTTGAGAAAGGCTACGATCCGAACTACAAGACATACGTCTCGGTTATTGTCCTCAGAAATGAAGCAGGATATATTTACCAAAAGTACTTTTGTTTACTTACAGCTCGGTGGAGGGCTGAGCCCCTTGCGGGCACTGTGCGGTAAGGATGTCCTCCGGGGCAGGGCCCCCTGGCAAAGGTTTCTTCCCTCGTTTGGAAACCATTGTTTCCAAGTCTTCAGAGGCGGTCCTCTTCCTTCCTTGGGGAGAGGGAATTTTAGATTCTTCTCCCCGGTTATCCTCCTTCGCGGAGACACTAATTCCCCCGGTTTGGATGAGTAGTGAGTGAGGCCCGCTTTCGGCTTCTTTATTCCTCCCTCTATCTTCCCCTGATGACACTTGATAAGGCGCGAGCTCAAGCATTCTGGCTAGTACTGGATCCGTTGAGCCTTCGGGAAGGGGGGCCGAACACCTGATCATCTTCGCCTTTTTTATCCAGTCCTGGTCAAAGAGCGACTTTTCAGAATAATGTTGTGATAAATAAAGAGACATCATGTTCGGCCGAAGAATTACTTACTTGGGTGTCTGGACGATTGCAGTTTAGACCCGCATCCTCGGTGGTGTCTGGACACTTTATTCGTGATCCGAAGAACAATCTATACATCTCTTCGAGCGTCACGCCGAAGAATTGCTGAATAGTTCGCGGTCCTTCCGGGTTGAACTCCCACATACGGAGAGGTCGACGTTGGCATGGTAGGACCCGACGAACTAGCATGACTTGCATTACCTTGACAAGGCTGACATCTCTCTTGAGGAGATCTCGGATGCGACTCTGCAATGTCGGCACATCATTAGCCGGCCCCCAGTCCAGCCCCTTGTTGACCCATGACGCCAGTTGTGGCGGGGGGCCCGAACGGAAGGCAGGGGCAGCTACCCACTTAGTACTTCAGGGAGCCGTGATGTAAAACCACTCCCGCTGCCATAAGTTGGACATCTCCGGGAAGGTTCCCTTTGGCCATGGAGTATCGGCGCCTTTGCTTATTATGGCACCTCCGCATTATGCGTGTCGCCCGTCGATCATCTTCGGCTTCACATTGAAGGTCTTGAGCCATAAGCCGAAGTGTGGGGTGATGCGGAGGAAGGCCTCACACATGACGATGAACGACGAGATGTGAAGGATGGAATACGGAGCCAGATCATGGAAATCGAGCCCGTAATAAAACATAAGCCCTCTAACAAAGGGATCAAGACTAAAGCCTAGCCCTCGGAGGAAGTGGGAGACAAATACGACTCGTTGGGTTCGGGAGTGGGGATGACCTGCCCTCGAGCAGGCAGCCTGTGCGAGATTTCGGCGGTCAGATACCTAGCTTCTCTTAGCTTCTTGATGTCCTCCTCTGTGGCAGAGGAGGCCATCCACCGGCCTTGAAGTTTGGATCCGGACATGATTGAAGGTCTGAAACACTTAGCCTGAGCCTTGGGTGTTGGAATTGAAGGTGGGGGAAGGGAAGGATCAAGCGCGAGAAGAAAAGGACAGGCCTTGGCCTCTTTATAAAGAGGGTGAATATCAAGCGTCCTCCGCGTGGCTGTTTGGAACTTGCCTAAAATCGCGGAGTTATACCAGCAGGCATGATAGGGTTACCCATACCCGTATTGATTGGAATCCCGTGATAAGGGGAACACAATCTCTGCTTAGACAAGACGTGCCAATAAAACCGCCTTGCAACGCGTGCAGTGGCAGGCTGGGAAAAACGGTTCGTAATGACCGGGCCGTGGTGTGATGTCACGCTGTGAAATTTGTCAGCAGATTAGATTTGTGGAAATATTATACTCTCTACGGTGGTATGTGGAATTTTTTTTGCAGAGCCGGACACGATCCTTGTGTTCAAAATCTTCTATGGAATATTCGGAGGAAGAACCCGCCTTCCAATGCCAAAGACAATCTGCGCGCCGGACTCATCGTCATTGAAGCCTGGTTCAGGGGCTACTGAGGGAGTCCTGGATTGGGGGTTCCTCGAACAGCCGGACTATATCCTTTGGCCGGACTGTTGGACTATGAAGATACAAGATTGAAGACTTCGTCCCGTGTCCGGGTGGGACTCTCCTTGGCGTGGAAGGCAAGCTTGGCAATTCGGATATGTAGATCTCCTCCCTTGTAACCGACTCTGTGTAACCCTAGCCCCCTCCGGTGTCTATATAAACCGGAGGGTTCAGTCTGTAGGACAACAACAATCATAATCATAGGCTAGCTTCTAGGGTTTAGCCTCTACGATCTCGTGGTAGATCAACTCTTGTAATACTCAAATCATCAAGATTAATCAAGCAGGAAGTAGGGTATTACCTCCATCGAGAGGGCCCGAACCTGGGTAAACATTGTGTCCCTTGCCTCCTGTTACCATCCGCCTTAGACGCACAGTTCGGGACCCCCTACCCGAGATCCGCCGGTTTTGACACCGACATCGGGCCCTCTCTATGGAGGTAATACCCTACTTCCTGCTTGATTGATCTTGATGAATATGAATGTTACAAGAGTTGATCTACCATGAGATCGTAATGGCTAAACCCTAGAAGTCTAGCCTATATGACTACGGTAATGTGTATATCCCCTTTCCGGACTACCCCCTCCGGTTTATATAGACACCGGGGGGATCTAGGGTTTACATAGAGTCGGTTACATAAGAAGGAATCTTCATAATCGGTCGCCATGCTTGCCTTCCACGCCAAGTAGAATCCAATCCGGACGCGGGTACAGTCTTCAGCCTTCATGTCTTCATAGCCCATCAGTCCTGCCCATGGATAATAGGCCGGACGCCCGAGGACCCCTTAGTCCAGGACTCCCTCACCATGCTGGTCAGGAGCGGGCGTGGCAGCTGTCCGCCTGTCCCGACTGGACGCCCGGAAATGAGAGGATGCACCGACTCTCGTGGCTAAATCATACACTACACACCATCTCTCTATAGGAGTAGGTCGATGTGTCACTCTCTCTAACACACACATGCTGTTAAACACACACACACACACGCACGCACACACACAGGTTCATAGAATAGGAATATCGTGTGAGTGCGAAGCCACAGGAAGTGAGATACAAATGGAGTGCGTACAAGAAGAGAGGAGGTGACGAATATTCCATCAAGCCTGGACTGAGGAGTAGTACTCCCTCCGTCTAGGTGTTAAGTCATCTTACGAAAATCAAATATTCCCAAAATGTTTAGGCGTCGTCCATTAACTTCGCATCTCAATCCCCTCCTAGCCTCGTTGCTAGCGAGCGTTGTTACTTAGGGAGCGTTTGGATCCTTAGCAAGAATAGTTTATAGCCTAGCCGGGCAAGGTTAGGCATTTGGAACTGTTAAAATGTGTTAGCTTTTGTGGGCCAGCTAGCTTGGGTGGGCTAGAAAAACCTTGCTAGCTCAGGAGAGCCAGATCGGCTCACTTCCGACAGCAAACTTCGTGCACGGAAAAAACGGCGACCCACTCTTGACAAGTATTTTCAAGGGGCAAGGCTGGTAAGAAAAGAACTAAACCGTTTGACCAGGCAAGGTTGGCAAAGCGAAAGCTGGCTAGCTGGGCTAGCCGAGCAATTTCCTTAGAGCATCTCCAATGCATGGACGCACTGCAACCTCTAAGCTGGGCCCCACGTTAGTGCCTCTAAGCATGAATGAAAGTTCCGCAGTGTATAAATATTTTAACATGCCTCCAAGGTGGAACCCACCATAAGCCTACAACAAATAAAAAATCCAAGTTACAACTTCTCATCCGCGTGCATGCAGGTCTCTTTCCTCCTCTCTTCTTTTCTTCCATTTTTATTCACTTGGAGGCTGCCTCTAGTGTTGGAGGCGACGCTAAGCATAGAGGCGGACAAACTAAATCATGCAGTGTATAGAGGCAGACTAGAAATCCTTAGAGGCGGCCTTAGAGGCGCAAAAACATCACATTGTGGATGCCCTTAGTAAGGCTAGCCATAGTGGGAGTAACTTAGGTAGTAACATAACACATCCCAAGAAAAAATTGCTTATGTGGCCTGGAGTTAATGAGGAAAGAGATGCTTGTGGTAACATAATACTATGTTACTGTAACATAACACACCCCCAGGTAAAATGAGTCTATATCTCAACTAATGAAGACTTGCATGTTACCATCCATATGTTACTACCCACTATGAAGGTAGTAACATAGACTAGTAACATATGCATGTTACTAGTCCAAGTTACTCACCACTATGACCAGCCTAAGCAATGTAACCAAACGCTCCTTACCCTGCCTTGTTATCTTCCCTGGAAACCCAATGCATGGAGTGCAACTATGTAACACCCCGGATGTAACTTTCCATATTTGTAACTCCAACTCTTGCCATTTTCGGCCATGTGATATGATATTCCCTCCGTGGCCGAGTTTTGTTTTTTCGTTTTGCATTTTGTTCATGTCATGCATCTCATATCATGTCATCATGTGCATTGCATTTGCATACGTGTTCGTCTCATGCATCCGAGCATTTTCCCCGTTGTCCGTTTTGCAATCCGGCACTCCCACCTCCTCCGGCGGATCCCTCTTGTTTTCTTTTCATGAGCGGGTGTTGAACGTTCTCGGAACGGACCGAGGCTTGTCAAGTGGCCTTGGTATACCACCGGGAGACCACCGGTCAAGTTTCGTTCCATTTGGAGGTCGTTTGGTACTCCAACGGTTAACTTGGCAACCGCAAAGTCCGTTTGTGTGTTCCAGCAAAACCCCCTCCCTAAACAGCCCAAAACCCACCAAACTCCCTTCCATACTCTAGGTCGTTCGATCACAATCGTGTGGGCGAAAACCGCACTCCATTTGGAGTCTCCTAGCTCCCTCTACCTATATATACACCTCCCCTCCCGAAGCATTTTCGCAGATAAAACCCTAAAAATCGCCCTCTCCGCGGCCGGACGCGTCCGCCGCCGCCGGACGAACCCGTCGCCGCGCCCGCACTAGTACGAAGCCGCCACGTGTCCAGCACCGCCGCCTCCACCGCGCCGGCCCGCGAAGCCCATCGCGAGCCCACCGGGCCCGTGCCTCGCCTCCGCCCTCCGTCCCCGCGCGCGCGCCCTCCCGCGCCGGCGCCGCCGCACCCCGCCGCCTCCGTGCCTCCGCAGCCGCCTGGCCGCTCCGCCGCGCCGGCGTCCGCGCGCCGGCGACCTCGCCGCCGTCCGCCGCTCCGCCCGCGGCCTCCACTCCCTCCGACGCCCGCGCCGCCGTCTCCCCTCGCCGGACCCGCGTCCCCGGCCTCCTCTCGAGCTTCCCCCGACGCCGTCCGCCGTCTCCTTCTCCTCTCCCATCGCCGGCGACGAGCTCCCTCGGCCAGATCTCGATCCAGTCAAACGGGAGGTTGACTCTCCCCTCTCCCGAGATATTTCTAAGTCTTATTATTTTTGCAGTATGTACCTCTGTTCATTGCGTCATAACTCTCTGCATATAGCTCCGTTTCGCGCGTGTAATATATCGAATTGTTCGCCTCATGATGCTCTTCATTTTGTTCCATTTCACCATGTTCATTTGAGGCCATCTTGATGCCCAAATCTCTGGTGCAAGAGTGCTAGTTGCTGTTATCTGCTGTTACTTATCAGAACTTGAGGATTTGTTATTTTTGTATCATTTAATCTGTGCATCTTATGGGCATGAGCTTTATATGTGTTTTGTTGTATGACATGCCATCTTTACATAGGTGTATGCCATGTATTTTTGTGATCTCTGTGGTGACTAGCACAAGCATGCAAACTAGGCTTCATAATGTTTCTGATTTCAGAGACTTAGTATTTTCTCCAAGTCTGTGACTGTTGTTATTTTGTTGCTATGTATCCATGTGGCTACAGAGAGATCCATGCTTATTTTGAGGATGTTCAGTAAGGATGTTTTGTATATATTGTTGTAATTGATCCATTCCTGCCCTTATTTGCAATTATGGAGTGCCATTGCATGACTCAATCTTGCTCTACTTTTGCTATAAAAATTTTCTGGCAGATTGTATACGTGTTATTCAATTTTGCCAAGATTGTTGTAGTTGATCCATTCATGCTATGTACTTGCTCTTGCCATGGATAGCTTCATAAACATGCCATATTGCTGTAGGTATGCTTTTTTTGTCATGAATTGCTTTGTGGTGAGTGCATCAAGCTCACCAAGATGCCTTCATATTACTGTTTCTGCCAAGTCTGAAACCTGATAACGAAACTTGCTATGTTTACATGGTTTCCATCATATCTTCTGATCCTTTTTGGCTTATGGTCAGTAAAGGATTTTTGTCATATGCATTTAGTAGAATACTGCCATGCCTTTTTTTCCATGTTGAGTTCCTGTAGCATGCTGATTTCGTGCTCTGAACATTGCTACCTGATGCTGTTTCAGCCATGTCCAGTAATTTTCAGTCTATGAACCTGTTATCTTTTGCACTTTTGCCATGCTTGTTTGAACCTGCTGTGTTGTGATCTAGCCGTAGCTCACTGTTCATCTTTTGTCAAGCATCTCCTGTAGATTACTGCCATATGCTTTGTTGCTATGTTGGAGTGCTGTAGCATTGTTACTTGTTGCATTCTAAGTGCTATTATGCTGTTAATCGCAGATTCGTGTCATTCTTGTTTTGCTTGCCATTTGCAAACCGTGCATCCGTTTACGGTGATCTTTATATCGATTTCAACCGAAATCATCTCATCTTTATAGTGGCATGCTTGGTTTGCCAAGTTACTGCCTTGTTCATCATTTTTCTTCCGGAGCACGCATATGCGTCGCATATCATATCTTGCATATCATTCATGTATTGCATCATGTTGCTTGTGCATCTCCCGTGTTTGATTGTGGTTCCATTGCTTGTGTTCTTGTGTTGGGTAGAGCCGGGAGACGAGTTCGTGAACGAGGAACCTGTTGAGTACGCTTACGAGGATCAAGCTTTCACTAGTAGAAAACAGGGCTTTCGTTCGGGCCTGGCCAGCCCATTAGTCCCGGTTCCGCACGAACTGGGACCCATGGGGTGCATTAGTCCCGGTTCGTGAGCCCAGGGGGCCGGCCGGGCCACGTGGGCCACTGGTCCCGGTTCGTCTAGACCTTTTGGTCCCGGCTCAAGGCACGAACCGGGACCAATGCGCCTCGCCCCTGGCCCATGACCATTAGTCCCGGTTTGTGCCACAAACCGGGACTAAAGGGTTGGTCCTCGTGGTGCATTTTGAATGGTGCATTTTGAACACACAAAAAGTCCTCGTGGACTATAGCTCAAAATAATTAGTACATGCATGAAAAATAACAAATGAAGTCAGAAAGGGTTGAAAAATGATGATGTGGCTTTGAATGGTGCATTTTAAACACACAAAATGTCAGGAGTTCAAATAAGTTTTAAAAAATGAAATCCCTTTGTAACAGACGAGTTTCCGGATGAAATCCTGATACTTTGAAAGAGATTGTCCGTTTTGTACACGAAGTGCATCCAGTTTTTGCCGTAACCCTCTCAACTTTATTGCACATGCTATGTGGATGAAATGATGATACCATGCCAACTTTGAACCTTTTCAGAGTTCATTTGAAATGCTTTTCAATTTTAGGGTCTTATAGCTCAAAATAATTAGTAAATGCATGAAAAATAACAAATGAAGTCAGAAAGGATTGAAAAATGATGATGTGGCTTTGAATGGTGCATTTTGAACACACAAAAAGTCAGGAGTTCAAATAAGTTTTAGAAAATGAAATCCCTTTGTAACAGACGAGTTTCCGTATGAAATCCTGATACTTTGAAAGAGATTGTCCGTTTTGTACACGAAGTGCATCCAGTTTTTGCCGTAACCCTCTCAACTTTCTTGAACATGCTATGTGGATGAAATGATGATACCATGCAAACTTTCAACCTTTTCAGAGTTCATTTGATATGCTTTTATAAACTCTAATAGCAAAAGGAATCAACTAAAAAGCTTTTATAAACCTCTAGTATTTTCGTAAAGAATTAAAATTTAAACTATTCAAATTTGGAAACTAATGGAGTAACAGAAAGTTTATAATTATTCTGAGCTAAAAGCAAAAAGAATAAAAAAATAAAGCAAAAATCAAAAGAAAATAAATAATTCAAAAAACAAAAAAATACTGGAAAAAATAAAAAAATGCCGCCTAATGGGCCACACGGCCTGCATACGACTAGAAACCCATCTGCACATGGGCCAGGATGCAGGCCCGCAGGCCCAACATGGCAGTGACAAGGGTAGGCATGTAATGCCTGCATATTAGAGAGGAGCTCAGCACCTGAGCTGCAACGCAACTTATAAACAGGTGCTGAGCTCTCTCAGCTAGCGAGGTGGGACTAAACTTCCCACCGCACCGCGCCAGCACATTAGTCCCGGTTGGTGGCTCCAACCGGAACCAATGCTCCCCTTTGGTCCCGGTTGGTGCCACCAACCGGAACCAATGCCCACCCTTTAGTCCCAGTTGGTGCCACCAACCGGGACCAAAGCCCTCTGCTTCCCGCCCTTTGGGCTGGTGAAAAGAGGCCTTTGGTCCCGGTTGGTGCCACCAACCGGGACTAAAGGTGGCATCCGTCCCGGTTTGTGCGTTGAACCGGGACCAAAGCCTTTGCTATATAAGCCAGCACTTAGGAAATTTTCAGATTTCCATCGCCAGTTTCCCCCCGCCCGACGAAGCCGCAAGCTCGATCTACGCTGCCAGGCTGCCCCGCCGCCATCGCCGTCGCCCGTGCCCCCGAGCCCACGCCATCGCCCGTCGCCGTCGTCCTCCGCCCCCCGCCGTCGGCCTCCGCCGCGCGCCCCCGAGCCGTCGCCCGTACATCACCGTCGCCCTCCGCTCTCGGCCCGCCGCGGTCGCCGTCGCCCTCCGCCACACACGCCATCGCCCTCCGCCGCCCACGCCGTCGCCCTCCGTCGCCCGATGTGAGCCGCCGCCACACCACGGCTCTGTTTTTTTTCATATAATTTGTATTTTTTTTGTTCATTGCATTTTTTCATATATATAATGTATATATATATATATGTATGTGGTAGCTATATGATGAATGGATGTGGCTATGTATGTATGAATATAATGTTCATACAATTTTTTTGTTTATATACATTTTTTTCATATATGTATTAATTTTTTATTGAGGTTAATTATTAGTACATATCGATTTTAGGTTAGTGCTTAGTAGTTGAACTAGTTGATTTAATAAAACTATTTTATTAAATTTTACTATATATAGAAGTAGTTTATTTTTAGTAAGAACTACTTTATTTTATATATTTATAGTAAGTGCTTAGTAGTTGAACTAGTTGATTAATTAATAGAACTATTTTATTAAATTTTACTATATATAGAAGTAGTTTATTTTTAGTAAGAACTACTTTATTTTATTTATTTATAGTAAGTGCTTAGTAGTTGAACTAGTTGATTAATTAATAAAACTACTTTATTTTATTTATAGTAAGTGCTTAATTAGTAGTTGAACTAGTTGATTTAACAAAACTAGTTTATTTTACTATAGAAGTAGTTTATTTTTAGCAAGGAAATTAATAGAACTAGTTTGTTTTTTTAGTTGAAGCAATTATTCCCGCATCGACGTCGACGATGCCTATCCCGCATCCTCGTCGTCGACTCGGCAGAGGAGGCCGGCTTGATCAGAGGGGCCATGTCCGGGACTGGGCTCCGCCGGGCTGGTTTTGGGAGGTGCTACCTTCCGGTGGGCGTAGGTTGGTGAGGAACCAGCCCGTCGTTGACCCGATCCTTGTTTGGTGGCGCTCGCGTGGGACAGTGACGGTGCCGAGGCTTCCGGACACCGCGGAGGTGGTACGTCACCGTGTCAGCGAGGAGGACCAGCACGTCCGTCGCTACATAGTTGCGTTGGAGGGCAGGTTCGACAATACATGCCAGGTTCTTCAGGGATCTCACTGGAGCTATGATCCTGTGATGGTTCCGTCCCTTTGGGTATCCACCGCCCGCGCCGATACCCGTCGGGCGCTACTGTTCTAGCTGTACTAGCGATGCTATATGTATGATAGTATTCGAGGTGTATTAGTGATAATATTCGACGATGTACGGACGCATGGAGATGATGTAGTTTTGCTTATAATTGAATGCATCCTAATTTGAATACTACTTTATTTTGTGATTTGATTTTGCTTATTGAATGCTCAAAGTGGAAAACTACTCCGATCCTACTTTGAATGCTAAAATTGGAGAGCACTATGATTAGTTGATAGCTTATAGGGTTTTTGTTTTTGCAGAAATCTAGGAGCCCCCGGCCCCTCCATCATCCCCGCCGTCGTCCCCGTCACCGCCCCCTCCGACATCGAGGTGAGACCAGCCAAATCCTCTTTTAGAAAGATAATTAAACGATATTTCGGGTTGACTGTAAGTCTGTCGAGTCTCCACCATATATGAGAGGACGAAGAATCCCGACTGTTGTCGTGGGGGTAGCTTCTCCTTCGTTCCCGTGTGCTAGACAATTTGGTGTAATGCACTCGAGAATGAAAGGAGGAGCTACCATCACCGATGGTCGCAAATGTCAGAGAGGAATCAGTGAGGGAGAGTTCCACCATATATATATGAGAGGACGAAGAATCCCGACTGTCGTCGTGGGGGTCGGTTCTCCTTTGTTCCCGTGTGCTAGACATTTTGGTGTAATGCACACGGGGACAAATGGAGGAGCGACCATCACCAACGGTCAAATGTATACACCATGTGAGCTGTGAGTTTTCAAGAAAAGACTCGACAAACCGATAGTCAACCCATGATGAATAATAATGATCTAACTTAGGTTTTTTAGTACATATATTTAATTGTAGATGTTTAATATTTGAATTATGAACATAGGAAATGTCGTACTCGGACGACGAAAGTCTCCCGGGGGAGTGCGACTGGTGCCACGACGACCGAGGTCAGTGCCACAGGCCTCACCTGGACGAAGATCGGCGCTTCAGTATTAAGCTGGAGGAGACCTTCGATGTTGAAACGGTACGCAACGACGACAAGTGTTATTTTTTCGTAATTAAGCACGACTTCAACTATTTCAACGTGTACTTTTCATATTTTACAATTCGGCTAGCTTATCCCATGCCATGCAAGACGCTACGTCTTGGAGAGGATGGGTTTTGAAGACCATGAAAGTATGGAAACAAAGAAAATTCACCTAAGGACCCATCATGATATAGATTTTGAAGTAAAGCTGTATAATTCTGAGAGCGTAATCCATTTTGGTTGCATAAATTGGGAAGCATTTTGCAAGATGTATGGTTTTGATGAGGGTATGCTTGTCACCATGGATCTTGGTTATACTGACATCGAGCAAGACAATATGGACATTTGGGTCCTTGTTGATACGCCTCCAATTCTACCGCTATGTGAGTTTCTCAAACATAGTTATTAGCTAATTTATATTGTTCATTTCAAAATAGTTGACAGCTTATTTTCATTGACAGCTTATTTTGATTGTTCAAACAATGTGCGGAACATGGTAGACAGAACCTACTACACCGATGGCTCTGAGTTAACTTATAAGGAGAAAACTCATCTGGTCGGATTTTGTACTGATCTTGAGAATTACAATATCTATTGTAAAACTCCTCCGCATTATGGTCAATACGTGCCACTAGTGCACGTGTTGAACTACGGTAACTACTATGGAGATACCCTGGTAAGATTTCTTACTATTACGACATCCGTGCATATTTAGCATAGTTCTAAAACATGTACATCATTGCTAACTATGAAGTTATTACTATGTTTTTCAACAGATAATCCCAGAGGATTGTGTGCCTCATTTGATGTATCAGAATGGTAGGCTTGATGTTTTGAATATACAACCAGGTCATCCTACGAATCTCAACTGTCCATACCGAATTTCTAAAAGAAGTGGAGACATGCAAATCAAAGAATGGAATGTATGGACAGTCGCAAGGAGGTTCTTGGAAGCAAAAGAAAGCGAAGCGCAAGAATTGGAGACAGGATGATCTCCATTCTCCATAATGGAGAATCAGGGTCTATATTGTTTTATGCTATTTTACCTTAAAGAGGGTATTTCGGTCCTACCTAATACTGATGATCATGTGCTAAGAGCAATTAAGTAGGGTTGGTTCGATGACTGTGAGGATGATGATCGTATGACTTTTTATATATGATGATGCATGATGCGCGCATGAAGAGTTATTATATATCAGCGGCTGAAATGAACATGGATTGGATTGAAGTGAAGGCAACATGCATGTGGTGCGTGTCGAAAGTAGTACAATCCAAACTTGATCAAGTTAGGATTAGTATTACTTTTGACATGCACCACATGTTGCCTTCACTTGAATCTAAGCCATGTTTAGGCATAGCAGTACGTAGCATTGGTAAACCAAGCACGGAGATATAAGAGAGGACACTTCTCTCTAATAGCTACCTAATAACAACCTAAATTAACCCCCAAAACCCCTAAATCAGCCCCTTCAAAAAAATACAAAAACCTCAGCTCCAGCCAGATGCTGACGCGTCGATGCCTATTGGTCCCGGTTGGTGTCACCAACCGGGACCAAAGGCCCTCCGTCCTGGGCTGGCCGCAGCGGCCACGTGGAGGACCTTCTGTCCCGGTTCGTGTAAGAACCGGAACTAAAGGCCAAGGGCATTAGTAACGACCTTTTAGTCCCGGTTCACAAACCGGGACAGAAGGCCCTCACGAACCGGGACAATAGGCCCTTTTTCTACTAGTGTTTCGACAACTCTGAGAACCTTGCAGGCAAGATGACCATACCCTCGAAATCACTTCTATGTTTGCTTTGCTAGTTGTTCGTTCTATTGCCATGCTGCGCTACCTACCACTTGTTATATCATGCCTCCCATATTGCCATGTCAAGCCTCTAACCATCCTTTCCTAGCAAACCGTTGTTTGGCTAAGTTACCGCTTTTGCTCAGCCCTTCTTATAGCGTTGCTAGTTGCAGGTGAAGTTGAAGTTGGTTCCATGTTGGAACATGGATATGTTGGGATATCACAATATCTCTTATTATATTAATGCATCTATATATTTGGTAAAGGGTGGAAGGCTCGGCCTTATGCCTGGTGTTTTGTTCCACTCTTGCCGCCCTAGTTTCCGTCATACCGGTATTATGTTCCTTGAGTTTGCGTTCCTTACGCGGTTGGGTGATTTATGGGACCCCCTTGACAGTTTGCCTTGAATAAAACTCCTCCAGCAAGGCCCAACCTTGGTTTTACCATTTGCCACCTAAGCCTTTTTCCCCGGGTTTTTGCGAGCCCGAGGGTCATCTTTATTTAAACCCCCGGGCCAGTGTTCCTCTGAGTGCTGGTCCAAACTAGAGCCCTTTGCAGCGCCACCTTAGGGAAACTCGAGGATTGGTTTTAGTTGTACGGACTGCTCATCCGGTGTGCCCTGAGAACGAGATATGTGCAGCTCCTATCGGGATTTGTCGGCACATTCGGGTGGCTTTGCTGGTCTTGTTTTACCATTGTAGAAATGTCTTGTAAACTGGGATTCCAAGACTGATCGGGTCTTTACGGGAGAAGGTTTATCCTTCGTTGACCGTGAGAACTTATGATGGGCTAAGTTGGGACACCCCTGCAGGGTATTATCTTTCGAAAGCCGTGCCAGCGGTTATGAGGCAGATGGGAATTTGTTAATGTCCGGTTGTAGAGAACTTGTCACTTGACTTAATTAAAATACATCAACCGTGTGTGTAGCCATGATGGTCTCTTCTCGGCGGAGTCCGGGAAGTGAACACGGTTTGAGTTATGCATGAACGTAAGTAGGAGTTCAGGATCACTTCTGGGTCATTACTAGATGACGACCGTTCCGTTGCTTCTCTTCTCGCTCTCTTTTGCGTATGTTAGCCACCATATATGCTTAGTGCATGCTGCAGCTCCACCCCATTTCACCATTCTTTCCTATAAGCTTAAATAGTCTTGATCTCACGGGTGTGAGATTGCTGAGTCCTCGTGACTCATATATTCTACCGAAACAGTTGCAGGTGCCGACGATGCCAGTGCAGATGTTGGGATCGACCTCAAGTGGGAGTTCGATGAGGAACGTGGTCGTTACTATGTGTCTTTTCCTGATGATCAGTAGTGGAGCCCAGTTGGGACGATCGGGGATCTAGCATTTGGGGTTATCTTATTTTCATTTGGATCTTGACCGTAGTCGGTCTATGTGTGTATTTTGGATGATGTATGAATTATATTTATGTATTGTGTGAAGTGGTGATTGTAAGCCAACTCTCGTTATCCCATTTTTGTTCATTACATGGGATTGTGTGAAAATGACCCTTCTTGCGACAAAACCACAATACGGTTATGCCTCTAAGTCGTGCCTCGACACGTGGGAGATATAGCCGCATCGTGGGTGTTACAAGTTGGTAATCAGAGCCATCCCCGACTTAGGAGCCCCCTGCTTGATCGAATCGCTGGCGTTGTTGAGTCTAGAGCAAAAATGTTTTGAGTCTTAGGATTATATATATCGGAGAGTAGGATTATTTTTACTCCTCAGTCCCTTCGTCGCTCTGGTGAGGTCTCCTGACGTAGAATTTTTGACTCTTCTCTCCTCAAATTTCACTAAATTTTTTTAGGATCACGTGATCGTTCCAATGGTTTTGTGACGAGAACATTGTTCTTGGTGCCTCCTGACATTTAGGGGTTGTGGCAGTGTCCCGGGGAGTTGAGCTCCGAGCTGTTGTCGTCACAATTTTATCGATGCAGTTCTGGAATACCTGAGTTTCGCCGACATCGAAATCTCTTTTATGCAGTTGTTGGTGAGATCACCTCAACGCCACCCAGTACTGGGGCGGGAGTTCGGGAGTATTGCCATAACTCGTATAATGGATGTTTTTCGAAGGTTGAGGTACACGATTTCCGAAGGTTTCTTGGTTATGTGTTGACGGATGGATACAGCTGGATCTAGGGATTGCTAGTTTGGGTGATATATTTTGTGTCCCCTGTATCCCCAACACCAGATTGCATAACCGGAAAGTTTCGGGAGTTTATAGGTGGGATTCATGTAGCTCTTAGCATTTCTTCCCGCAGATATTTGGTTTGTGATTGGGTAATCCTTACCACTTATCTGTTCCACTCATACCTTTTTATTTTATTCATCAATCTCTTATCAAGTGGCTTCTCACCTTAACGGAAGTGTGATGATTTACTATAGAATTCATTCGTTCATCTTTGTTCGAATGTTTATTGCGAAGACTATATGTTGAAATTTCTATTCGTTGATTCAACTTGACTATTTGTCTTTCAAGATGCTAACGGATGTCACCCTCTTCAGGATGGCTCCGCCAACGCGTCAGAATCCGGATCGCAATGAAGGGAGTCAGGCGAACCCTCCGCCACCACCTCCGCATCCGGAGGCATGGCAAGCTATCATGGCAGCCACCAACGCCAATGCTCAGATGATTCTGCAACTCTTGCAATAACGCACCCAAGGGCAAGGCAATCAAGGAAATCAAGGTCAAGGCAACAATCAGCCTCACTTCGCTACCATCAACCAGTTTCTCACAAATCAGCCCAAGTCTTTCAGCTACTGTGCCGAGGCCACGGATGCCGATGATTGGCTCGTGGACATCAACAAGCATTTTGAATGTAGCAATGTCAGGCCTGAGGACTATGTCAAGTTCGCTTCTTTTCAGCTCAAGGACCAAGCTGCTGATTGGTATCAACAATACAAAGATTCCAGAGGAGGCCGTGTGATCACTTGGACTGACTTCTGTCGGGACTTCAAAGCGCACCACATTCCACAAAGTGTTGTTGAGAGCAAGCGTGAGGAGTTCCGCAATCTCAAGCAAGGCAACATGTCTGTGTATCAATTCAACATCCAGTTTCAGAAACTTTCTCGCTTCGCTAAACAAGACGTTCCTGATGAAAAGAGCATGATCTATCACTTCAGAGGTGGCCTTAGAGAGGATCTGCAGTTAGCTCTCATTCTTTTTGAGCCTAATCAGTTTGATCAATTCTATAACATGGCACTGAAGCAAGAGGCTACTCAGCTCAAGTGCGAGGCTTCTAAGAAGAGAGTCAGGGACGTAGTTCAGTCTTCTTCTTCCTCACTTGTGGCAGCTAAGCAGCAGAAGTTCTGGTTGCCTCCTCCTCCGTTTCGCCAGCCTTACCAGCAGAAGAACAAAGGTGGCCATGGTTCTTACCACTCTTCCAACTCTGGATATCAGAACAAGTCTCAGAATCAAGCTCCAAAGTCCAATGCTCCTTATCATCGTCCACTCTCAGAGGTGACTTGCAACAAGTGTCAGCAGAAAGGTCACTATGCTAACAAATGCTTCAACCAAAGGCGTCTTCCGCCTCCTCCTCCTGTCAGATCTTCCAGCAATGCAGTGGTCAAGCATAATCCCAAGTCAGCAAAGGTGAACATGATGAATGCAGCTCAAGCAGAGGAATCTACTGATGTGATAATGGGTAATATCTCAGTTAATGATATTCCTGCAAAAGTTTTATTTGATACTGGTGCATCGCATTCTTTCATTTCAAGACCTTTTGTGGCTATGCATGATCTGGTTACTGAAGTTTTGCCGAGTCCTTTTTCTATTGTTTCCCCGGCTCGACAAATGACTTCTCGAGCATTCGTTCGGGATTCCGTTATCAAGATGGGGAACTATAAATTTCTGTCTTCTCCAGTTGTTCTTGGTGACTCGGATATTGATCTAATTCTCGGGATGGACTGGCTTTCTAAGCACAAGGCTCAACTTGATTGTGCTGCCAGGGAAATTCAAGTGACACAATCTTCTGAGGATGTTATCATTTATGCCGCTCGTGATGAAACCATTCGGTTATTTTCTCTCAATGAGAAGGGTGAATTGAATGCCATCTCTCAGATTCCAGTCGTTTGTGAGTATCAAGATGTCTTTCCAGAAGAGCTTCCGGGTATGCCTCCTCACCGGCCAGTTGAGTTCGTTATCGATCTTGAGCCGGGCACTGAACCCATTTGCAAGCGTCCTTACAAGCTTGGACCCAAGGAGCTGAAGGAATTGAAGAAACAGCTTGATGAACAAGAGAGTCTGGGTTTGATCAGACGGAGTTCATCTCCATGGGGTTGTGGTGTTCTTTTCGTCTAGAAGAAGGATGGTACGGACCGACTTTGTGTTGATTACCGTCCATTGAACAAGAAGACAATCAAGAACAAGTATCCACTTCCCAACATCAATGAGCTTTTCGAGCAACTCAAAGGTGCCAAAGTATTCTCCAAGCTTTACCTTCGTATGGGTTATCATCAGATTCGCATTCGTGAAGAAGATATTCCCAAGACAGCATTCAGAACAAGCTTTGGTTCTTATGAATATACTGTCATGTCTTTCGGCCTTGTCAATGCTCCTCCAACATTCTCTCGGATGATGAATTTCATCTTCAACCCCTATACCAATGAATTCGTCCTGGTGTATCTCGATGATATATTGGTCTTCTCCCAGAATAAGAAGGATCATGCCAAACATTTGCGATTGGTGCTCGACAAGCTCAGAGAGTATCAATTCTATGCGAAGTTTTCCAAATGTGAGTTTTGGCTTGATGAAGTTCTTTACCTTGGTCACATCATCTCTGCCAAGGGCATCGCTGTTAACCCCGAGAAGGTGTCTACAACTGTGAATTGGGAACCTCCTCAGAATGTCAAGCAGCTTCGCAGTTTTCTTGGTCTTGCAAGCTATTGCCGAAGATTCATTGAGAATTTCTCTAAGATTGCAAAGCCTCTTTCCAACCTCCTCCAGAAGCATGTGAAGTATGTCTGGTCTCCTGAGTGTGACGTTGCTTTCAACACTCTCAAAGAGAAACTAGTCACAGCTCCTGTCTTAACTCCTCCTGACGAATCCAAGCCATTTGAAGTTTTCTGTGATGCTTCTCTCCAATGTCTTGGTGTTGTGTTAATGCAAGAGAAGAAAGTTGTGGCCTATACATCTCGTTAGTTGAAGCCCAAGGAGAAGAACTACCCCACTCACGATCTTGAGTTGGCGGCAGTTGTCCATGCATTAATAACGTGGAGACATCTCTTGTTGGGAAGACAAGTGGACATATTCACCGATCACAAGAGTCTCAAGTACATCTTCACTCAGCCCAACCTAAACCTCAGACAGACTAGATGGGTCGAAATGATTCAAGAGTACAATCCGAGTATTGAATATACTCCAGGCAAAGCCAATGTCATTGCAGATGCTTTGAGCAGGAAGGCTTATTGCAATAGCTTAATTCTCAAGCCATTCCAACCGGATCTTTGTGAAGCTTTCCGCAAGCTGAATCTCCAAGTTGTTCCTCAAGGCTTTCTTGCCAACCTCATAGTCACTCCTACTTTGGAAGATCAAATTCGTGAGGCACAACTCCTAGATACCATGGTGAAGAAGGTGAAACGTGGTATCGACAAGGGTCTTTCCAAATACAAGTGCTATCGCATTGATGACAGAGACACTTTATTCTTCAAGGACCGGATTGTGGTTCCTAAAGGTGATCTAAGGAAAGTCATAATGAACGAGGCGCACAATTCTCTCCTTTCCATTCATCCTGGAAGTACGAAGATGTACCATGACCTCAAGCAGTCGTATTGGTGGACTCGAATGAAGCGAGAAATTGCTCAATTCGTGAATGAATGTGATGTCTGTCGAAGAGTGAAAGCAGAACACCAACGACCAGCTGGTCTCCTCCAACCTCTTGCTATCCCAGAGTGGAAGTTTGATCATATCGAAATGGACTTCGTGACTGGTTTTCCAAAGTCCAAGCGCGGAAATGATGCTATCTTCGTTGTCATCGACAAGCTTTCTAAAGTGGCTCATTTCCTTCCAATCAAAGAATCTATCACAGCAGCTCAGTTGGCAGAGCTTTACACCTCCAGGATTGTCTCTTTGCACGGAATTCAACAATTGATATCTTCAGATCGTGGAAGCATCTTCACCTCTAAGTTCTGGGACTCCTTCCAGAAGGCCATGGGCACCAACATTCGTTTCAGCACAGCTTTCCATCCTCAAACTAGTGGCCAAGTCGAGCGAGTCAATCAAATTCTTGAAGATATGCTCAGGGTTTGTGTCATTTCCTTTGGCATGAAATGGGAAGATTGTCTTCCATATGCCGAATTCTCCTACAACAACAGCTTCCAAGCAAGTTCGGGCAAGGCCCCATTCGAGATTCTCTATGGCAGAAAGTGCCGTACTCCTCTCAATTGGTCAGAGACTGGTGAACGCCAACTTCTTGGCAATGAATTAATCACAGAGGCTGAAGAAATGTGTAAAGTCATCCGTGAAAATCTCAAAGCCACGCAATCGCGCCAGAAGAGTTACTATGATAGTAAGCACCGTGATTTGGCTTTCGAGATCGGAGACCATGTCTACCTCCGCGTCTCTCCAATGAAAGGCACTCATCGCTTCGGTATCAAAGGGAAGCTTGCCCCTAGATACGTGGGTCCTTTCAAGATCATTGGCAAAAGAGGCGACCTCGCCTATCAACTTGAGCTTCCTTCCAACTTTGCAAACGTGCATGACGTGTTCCACGTGTCACGGCGCCGCAAGTGCTTCAAGACGCTTGAGCGCACTATCAACTTCGAAGAGATTGACCTCCAAGAAGATTTGTCTTATCATGAGCACCCCGTTGCTATTCTTGACAAAACTGAGCGCAAGACTCGCAACAAGTCTATCAAATTCCTGAAAGTGAAGTGGTCGCACTATTCCGACCGAGAAGCCACCTAGGAACGCGAGGACCATCTCCGTTCCGAATATCCGGAGTTCTTTCAGTCCTAGATCTCGGGACGAGATCCTCTCGTAGTGGTGGAGTGTTGTAACACCCCGGATGTAACTTTCCATATTTGTAACTCCAACTCTTGCCATTTTCGGCCATGTGATATGATATTCCCTCCGTGGTCGAGTTTTGTTTTTTTCGTTTTGCATTTTGTTCATGTCATGCATCTCATATCATGTCATCATGTGCATTGCATTTGCATACGTGTTCGTCTCATGCATCCGAGCATTTTCCCCGTTGTCCGTTTTGCAATCCGGCACTCCCACCTCCTCCGGCGCACCCATCTTATTTTCTTTTCGTGAGCGGGTGTTGAACGTTCTCGGAATGGACCGAGGCTTGTCAAGTGGCCTTGGTATACCACCGGGAGACCACCGGTCAAGTTTCGTTCCATTTGGAGGTCGTTTGGTACTCCAACGGTTAACCGGGCAACCGCAAAGTCCGTTTGTGTGTTCCAGCAAAACCCCCTCTCTAAACAGCCCAAAACCCACCAAACTCCCTTCCATGCTCTAGGTCGTTCGATCACGATTGTGTGGGCGAAAACCGCACTCCATTTGGAGTCTCCTAGCTCCCTCTACCTATATATACACCTCCCCTCCCGAAGCATTTTCGCAGATAAAACCCTAAAAATCGCCCTCTCCGCGGCCGGACGCGTCCGCCGCCGCCGGACGAACCCGCCGCCACGCCCGCACCAGTACGAAGCCGCCACGTGTCCAGCGCCGCCGCCTCCACCGCGCCGGCCCGCGAAGCCCATTGCGAGCCCGTCGGGCCCGTGCCTCGCCGCAGCCCTCCGTCCCCGCCCGCGCGCGCCCTCCCGCGCCGGCGCCGCTGCACCCCGCCGCCTCCGCGCCTCCGCCGCCGCCTCGCCACTCCTCCGCGCTGGCGTCCATGCGCCGGCGACCTCGCCGCCGTCCGCCGCTCCGCCCGCGGCCTCCACTCCCTCCGACGCCCGCGCCGCCGTCTCCCCTCGCCGGACCCGCGTCCCCGGCCTCCTCTCGAGCTTCCCCCGACGCCGGCCGCCGTCTCCTTCTCCTCTCCCGTCGCCGGCGACGAGCTCCCTCGGCCAGATCTCGATCCAGTCAAACGGGAGGTTGACTCTCCCCTCTCTCGAGATATTTCCAAGTCTTGTTATTTTTGCAGTATGTACCTCTGTTCATCGCGTCATAACTCTCTGCATATAGCTCCGTTTCGCGCGTGTAATATATCGAATTGTTCGCCTCATGATGCTCTTCATTTTGTTCCATTGCACCATGTTCATTTGAGGCCATCTTGATGCCCAAATCTCTGGTTCAAGAGTGCTAGTTGCTGTTATCTGCTGTTACTTATCTGAACTTGAGGATTTGTTATTTTTGTATCACTTAATCTGTGCATCTTATGGGCATGAGCTCTACATGTGTTTTGTTGTATGCCATGCCATCTTTACAGAGGTATATCCCATGTATTTTTGTGATCTCTGTGGTGACTAGCACAAGCATGCAAACTAGGCTTCATAATGTTTCTGATTTCAGAGACTTAGTATTTTCTCCAAGTCTGTGACTGTTGTTATTTTGTTGCTATGTATCCATGTGGCTACAGAGAGATCCATGCTTATTTTGAGGATGTTCAGTAAGGATGTTTTGTATATATTGTTGTAATTGATCCATTCCTGCCCTTGTTTGCAATTATGGAGTGCCATTGCATGACTCAATCTTGCTCTACTTTTGCTATAAAAATTTTCTGGCAGATTGTATACGTGTTATTCAATTTTGCCAAGATTGTTGTAGTTGATCCATTCATGCTATGTACTTGCTCTTGCCATGGATAGCTTCATAAACATGCCATATTGCTGTAGGTATGCTTTTTTTGTCATGAATTGCTTTGTGGTGAGTGCATCAAGCTCACCAAGATGCCTTCATATTACTATTTACATGGTTGCCATCATATCTTCTGATCCTTTTTGGCTTATGGTCGGTAAGGGATTTTTCTTATATGCATATAGTAGAATACTGCCATGCCTTGTTTTGACATGTTAAGTTCCTGTAGCATGTTGGTTTCGTGCTCTGAACATTGCTACCTGATGCTGTTTTAGCCATGTCCAGTAATTTTCACCCAAGTCTGTGAACCTGTTATCTTTTGCACTTTTGCCATGCTTGTTTGAACCTGCTGTGGTGTGATCTAGCCGTAGCTCAGTGTTCATCTTTTGTCAAGCATCTCCTGTAGATTACTTCCATATGCTTTGTTGCTATGTTGGTGTGCTGTAGCATTGTTACTTGTTGCATTCTAAGTGCTATCATGCTGTTAATCGCAGATTCGTGTCATTCTTGTTTTGCTTGCCATTTGCAAACCGTGCATCCGTTTACGGTGATCTTTATATCGATTTCAACCGAAATCATCTCATCTTTACAGTGGCATGCTTGGTTTGCCAAGTTACTGCCTTGTTCATCATTTTTCTTCCGGAGCACGCATATGCATCGCATATCATATCTTGCATATCATTCATGTATTGCATCATGTTGCTTGTGCATCTCCCGTGTTTGATTGTGGTTCCATTGCTTGTGTTCTTGTGTTGGGTAGAGCCGGGAGACGAGTTCGTGAACGAGGAACCTGTTGAGTACGCTTATGAGGATCAAGCTTTCGACAACTCTGAGAACCTTGCAGGCAAGATGACCATACCCTCAAAATCACTTCTATCTTTGCTTTGCTAGTTGTTCGTTCTATTGCCATGCTGCGCTACCTACCACTTGTTATATCATGCCTCCCATATTGCCATGTCAAGCCTCTAACCATCCTTTCCTAGCAAACCATTGTTTGGCTAAGTTACCGCTTTTGCTCAGCCCTTCTTATAGCGTTGCTAGTTGCAAGTGAAGTTGAAGTTGGTTCCATGTTGGAACATGGATATGTTGGGATATCACAATATCTTTTATTATATTAATGCATCTATATATTTGGTAAAGGGTGGAAGGCTCGGCCTTATGCCTGGTGTTTTGTTCCACTCTTGCCGCCCTAGTTTCCGTCATACCGGTATTATGTTCCTTGAGTTTGCGTTCCTTACGCGGTTGGGTGATTTATGGGACCCCCTTGACAGTTCGCCTTGAATAAAACTCCTCCAGCAAGGCCCAACCTTGGTTTTACCATTTGCCGCCTAAGCCTTTTCCCCCGGGTTTTCGCGAGCCCGAGGGTCATCTTTATTTAAACCCCCGGGCCAGTGTTCCTCTGAGTGCTGGTCCAAACTAGAGCCCTTTGCAGCGCCACCTTGGGGAAACTGGAGGATTGGTTTTAGTTGTACAGACTGCTCATCCGGTGTGGCCTGAGAACGAGATATGTGCAGCTCCTATCAGGATTTGTCGGCACATTCGGGCGGCTTTGCTGGTCTTGTTACCATTGTCGAAATGTCTTGTAAACCGGGATTCCGAGACTGATCGGGTCTTTCCGGGAGAAGGTTTATCCTTCGTTGACCGTGAGAGCTTATGATGGGCTAAGTTGGGACACCCCTGCAGGGTATTATCTTTCAAAAGCCGTGCCCGCGGTTATAAGGCAGATGGGAATTTGTTAATGTCCGGTTGTAGAGAACTTGTCACTTGACTTAATTAAAATACATCAACCGTGTGTGTAGCCGTGATGGTCTCTTCTTGGCGGAGTCCGGGAAGTGAACACGGTTTGAGTTATGCTTGAACGTAAGTAGGAGTTCAGGATCACTTCTGGGTCATTACTAGATGACGACCGTTCCGTTGCTTCTCTTCTCGCTCTCTTTTGCGTATGTTAGCCACCATATATGCTTAGTGCATGCTGCAGCTCCACCCCATTTCACCATTCTTTCCTATAAGCTTAAATAGTCTTGATCTCGCAGGTGTGAGATTGCGGAGTCCTCGTGACTCACAGATTCTACCAAAACAGTTGCAGGTGCCGATGATGCCAGTGCAGATGTTGGGATCGACCTCAAGTGGGAGTTCGATGAGGAACGTGGTCGTTACTATGTGTCTTTTCCTGATGATCAGTAGTGGAGCCCAGTTGGGACGATCGGGGATCTAGCATTTGGGGTTATCTTATTTTCATTTGGATCTTGACCGTAGTCGGTCTATGTGTGTATTTTGGATGATGTATGAATTATATTTATGTATTGTGTGAAGTGGCGATTGTAAGCCAACTCTTGTTATCCCATTCTTGTTCATTACATGGGATTGTGTGAAGATGACCCTTCTTGCGACAAAACCACAATGCGGTTATGCCTCTAAGTCGTGCCTCGACACGTGGGAGATATAGCCGCATCGTGGGTGTTACAAACTACGCGTTGATCAGTCAAGAAATCAAAGTCAGCTTGCATGCGAGTTAATGCGTGGCCCTGCATGGTAGCTAAAACGGCATCTCTTAGTTGTTGTGATTAATTGTTGCGTTTAGAGACAAAAATCAGGGCTTTGATTGGAGGAAGGACCGGTCAAGTTTCTCCTTCTCCTCCAATATGCTTGCACCTTGGTCCCGCTGCACCTTCTAACGTGACTTATTACACCTAGACGGAGGGAGTAGTACGAGATACGGTGGCACACTGACTTAGGTTGAATACAAGTGCCCAAAATTATGTGCATGTTATAACAAGGATTCACTTAAAATAGTACGTGAGTGAACAGAGGGATCAATTGGATAGTGTTCACGAGCAGTAGCGAGATGTGTGAGGTAAGATACACCGCTGGCGCTTTTAATTTTTCTTATTAATTTGTTTGTTTCACCCTCTGACTGGTGGGGCCCAACGTACTACATGGATAGAGGTAAGGTGACTAAGGCTTCATTATTTCTGTACTACCAACACTGCTTTAAATCCCAAAAGACCTTACCACCAAAGCCACATGACACGATTATGATTTAAATCCCCATGACTCCCACGCAAAAAAATACGACATGCTTGTCACACGAATGCAGGAATGTATAAAAGGTTATTTTCCTCTCATTAAACATAACGTGAGGGTGGTGTAGCTGGTTAGCCTATTCGCTCATCAAACTTGCAGTCTCAGGTTCGATAACCACACTTGAGCATAATTTTGTTTTTGTTCGACTTCTTTCTTCCACCCAATGACAGGTAGGCCCCGCATGACAGAGAGAGAAAGTGATCTGGGGCGGTGCCAGGAGGATTCTTTGACTGGTCAAAATGGATGGATATAGAGCTATACGATCTCGTAGTGACCGGATAATCACCTCGTCACGTATACGCTGCAGCCTCGGCGCTTGTTTTCTAGGGTTTGCACTCTTCACACTCTCTCTCCACTATATATATACACGTTGGAGCCTCAATGCTTGTAGTTGCTCTCTTCAAACTCTCTCACCCTCTCCAGATCTAAACAAGACTTTGTTGGCCTCTCTCTCTCTCCCCTCACTACTGGTCAAAGAGCCGGCAGGATCCATCCACCGGGAAGGGAAGGAGGCTTAACACTGTCGCCGTCGGCGAGGGAGGGAATCCAGTACCTGCGCAGTTGTTCTCTTTCAGCTAGCGGCGGCGAGGGAGGGCCTCTGACCCCTTCTTCCTCGCCGCCGTACATAGTGTGGGCGGAACGGCCTCCGGTCGCCCAACGAACCACACCCCAAGAACCTTAAGGTATAATTTACTTATTCCACATGCATTGCTCTAGCTGCATGTGGGCTTTTTCCGCTTCTGCACTCAAATCTAGGTGTTGGATCAAATAGGAAAGTAGTGGGGAAAGTTGTATAACATGAATCTAGGACGTGGTTCAAAGAGGAAAGGAATGGGGGAAAGTAGTGGGGAAAGTTGTATAGCATGAATCTAGGACGTGGTTCAAAAAGGAAAGGAAGGGGGAAAGTAGTGGGGAAAGTTGTATACCATGAATCTAGGATGTGGTTCAAAGAGGAAAGGAAGGGGGAAAGTACTAGTACAGACTGGCTATCCAGCACCTACGTTGGTCGAAAAGGGAAAACAATGACAAACGCAGTACGCACATCTATAACGAACTGATCTTTTTGTTTTGGAAGATAAGGCTGTGGAGTTTGAGCAGGACTAGATTTGCTGCGCTCACATAGGGAAAGGTGTCTAAAGATAACAAAACTGGGACCAACACAAATATGCTCCTTGGTTGTTTGTTCTTTGTTGCAACAGACTGTGCATCACCCCTTCATACATCGGTAGATGCACATGGTGCTGGTGCGTCCACTGCCCTGTGCAACTCTTTAGCTGTTGTTAATCTAAGGCCTTGTTTGGTTAAAAAGTCCTAGGACTTATTTTAGTCCCAACTAAAAAGTCCCTAGTCCCTACCTGCTTGGTTCCAGGGACTAAACATGGACTAGAGGTTATTAAATGGCATGCTAAAAGACCATGTTACCTCTAGTAATGAACTAATAGAGATAAGGTGCGATGCGGGGCAGGGGCAACTATTGGAAAAAGTCCCAAAAAGACCCTCCCTCGGGGTCTTCTTTCTTTAGTCCCAAATGCCCACTTTTAGTCCCTAAAAGTCCCTCCTGTTTGGTTTAGATGGGACTGAAAGGGACTTTTTTTAGTCCCTACACCAAAAAAGTCCCTGTAAACAAACACCCTCTAATAATGTCGCTGGAAATTTGATGCAGTGCCACAGTTAAAAGCAAATTACATGTTTAACGAATTATATTGTTAATATAATCTCTTTGTTAATATGAATCAATGCCACCGTTTGAGAAATGCTACTGTCTTTCTTTCTTTCCCATTTAGATAAGTTAGATGCTTCTTTTTGTTGGCTTCTGTGTCATCCACCGTTATTGACCACTAGTTGTTTCCTTTGCACCTCTGTGTAAACAGGGTTATCTACTCCACCTCGTTGCTATTGTGACCTTTTGTTGCACTGCACAAAACACTTTTGTTTTAAGAGTGTTTTGTGCAGTTCAACCAAAATGTCACACCGACAACGTTGCTTGATTGCTTGATCTTAGTGGAACTGCACAAGAGGAGATCTTACTTCCTATCCGTGTTGGCAAATCTGGTTCAGACCTTCTTCTTGTGAGTTGTTTGAATTCCGCGTCATGAGAGGTCAGTACTAGACTTCTTTTACATGATTGTGCAGTGTGCTTTCATATGTTGTGCTACTTGTACGGTAATGTTGCTTGAATTTAGTGAACTGTACAAATGGAGACAAGACTTCCAATATGTATGTGCACCGTAATATCCCATTGAGGTAAGATAAGGATATTTCACAACTGTTGGCCTGTATTTTCCCACTTTCATCAGAAAATTAATGTCATTGTTTAGTGTTATACTTGTGCTCCCTAATTGACATGCCAAATCTTACATTGAAGGCGAAGCTTGTCTGTTATTGAACCAAGTGATGAAGGGGGAGAACAAGCGGAAGAAAAACAAAAATCAACTCCCTGTGCTGTAATGAAGCACTGGAACTATGATGACACAAGTAATGATATAGTTTTGCATCTTAATTTATTGCTATGGCTAGAACGAGCAATTTTTTTGCCACTGATTTGATGCCACTCTTAATGTAATATGTAATTATCTCTACTTGTGCAAACAGGGATCTTCTTCGAAGATACCATATATTTTAGTGGAACTGCACAAGAAGATGTTGGAAACATTAAACTAATCGAGGAGTATATAGTAAGCATGGCAACCATAGTAGATAACAACAGATGGTTCCAGAGAAGTGCTTGATCTGCATGCTCTACACAATAAGCCTCCTGACAAAGGTTGGTATTCGCCCACGGATTTCATCCATATGATTGAGCTTTGTCACCTCTATTGGTGTTGTGCTACTATTTAGGTACTGTCATGAGAAAGTGGTATTGTCCTTGAGAAGTGCTTCATTTGTGTTGTTTTAAATATTTCCTTTCCTTTTTTTTGAGCAAACAGGGATGCTAGCATTTAGTTGTCCTCTTGTCTTTGCACAACAGGATCATCCTCCTCTGAAGAAGAATATGGAGTACGTGAAGTGACTAGTTCCGATTATCCCAGGATGAAGAAGCCCTGTCTATCTTCTCATCAAAAGGAGCAGTTGAAGGATGGTTACATTACTCCCCACAAGACCAAACTAACTTCAGCTTAGAAGGACTGACAGATCTCCATCTTTTTTGCTGTGATGCGTAAGTACAATGTTGTTCTAGGATTATTTCGGGTGAGTTCCTTTTTTTTAAAGTGTGCTCTACATGGACCATGTAGGTGCCTGTTTAAACTGTCAATTCATAGTACAATTTGCTTTATACTAATCACTTATTTTGTATTAGTGCAAACAGGGGTGCTCAGCTTGATTTCAACGGGAACTGCACAAAATGTTCATGAATACATCGAATCATTCATTTCTACCACAAGAAAGGAGGTGCCAATACGTTCAAGGCGTTGCAACATATAAAGGCGAAATCATACAAGCTACGCGCGAATTTGGTTGATTTTGGTGGAACTGCACAGAAAGAACAGCTGGTTTATTTTGCACGAGGTGCCATGTCAATGTCTGAACTGATGGCAAACCTCGCCCATTCCACAATCGTAGGCATTTGATATTTTGGAATGGGAAAACCTTGTCAAAGTTTTCTCATTGATGTACGCACATTTGACATTTTGGAATGGGACAACCTTGTCAAATTTTGCTCATTGATGTTAGAAATAAGACATGCGTTTGATACTTTCGAATGGGACGCCCTTTGCTGTCAGCAGTATCAATCTATTTTCTTTATTCTTTAGTTGTGAAGTAAATATTGGCTTTGACATGTGAATCGCTGAGATGCATAATCATCAATTGTTTTGAATGTTCTCTATGAATTTCCAGTCCTGTGTGTTTGATTGCAATGTACAGGAACGCTAAAAAGCTGCTCAACTCTTTGTACTCCCTTTGTTCCTTTTTACTTCGCATATTAGATTTCTTTCAAGTCAGTTGATTTTACACTGTGAATGTTCATACTTTTTTCTATAAGATTGGTCAAAGTAGAGATACTCTGACTGGAGACAAAACTTGTATGCAGACTAAAAAGGACCGGATGGAGTACATGTGAAACTGCTGCAAACGAGGTGATCACCCTGGGAATAATGCTAGTACGTATTGTTTTGCATGTTCATCCAATGCCAGTGATATAAGAATTCGAACTAATCGAACTAAATGCATTCATACACGGTCGGATTTCAAATAAACATGCCGGATTTCATTACATTTCATACATTCTTCAACTAAAAAGGGGTGCGCTGGAGGTATAATTAATTAACCGAAGCTACCCACCTGTGTTCGGCTGAGCCGAACAGAAGCTTCTTCTCCAGCGGACTGAGCTTCAGTGACTTAACTGCAGGTGCAGTTGCGTAACTGACATGTGGCCCAGATGCAGCAGTTAAGTAACTGAAGCAGCGTCCTTCTCCAACATAGCTCTCCGACTCCACATCGCTGCCAAGAAGTTAATCGGCCGTCAATGCTCAACCCGCCTAGCTTGGCTTCAACCGGAGGGTAGCAGTGGTGGCCTTACTTGGACCCGAGCGGCGGCGACCTACCGTGTTCTACTCTTCCTCGTTTTCTGTGTGGCGCAGCCTCATTGGCAGCAGGGCAGCGCCTCGACAGAGCCAGCGATGTCCTTTGTCTCGTTGCCGGTGGGGCGGTGCCTCGGCTGAGCGGGGGAATCCTCCCCCTCATTGCCGGCAGGGTGGGGCCTCGGCTGAGCCGGCGGTGTCCTCTGCCTCGTTGTTGGTGGGGCGGGGCCTCGGCGAAGTAGGGCCTCGCCGAAGCCGGCGAGGTCCTCCGCCTTGGTGCCGGCGGGGTGGGGCCTCGGCGGAGCTGGCGGTGTCCTCTGCCTCGTTGTTGGCGCCGCGGGGCCTCAGTGGAGCAGGGCCTCGTCGACGCCAACGGAGCGGGGACTCGCCGGAGCCGGCATTGTCCTCTGCCTCGTCCTCGGTCTCGCCAAATAGCGCCTCGCCCGCTTCATCGCCCTCTTTGTAGGCGGCCGCAGCCTCCGCCACCCGCATGCGGTACCACCAGCGCTCGAGGTGGCCCTTGCGAGCGGAGCGGTACGAGTCGAGCAACGCCTCCTACTCCGCCCGCTCCACGGCGATCTGCTCCTCTGCCTGTAGGTGCTCCTGGAGGAGATGGTGGTTGTAGGCGGCGTCGGCCTGCGCCACCCGGAACTGCTCCTGACGCTTCTGCCTCACCGTGTCCATGTATTGGTCATGGTGCAATGCACCGGCGAGGATGGCGTGGAGGAGGGGGTTGGTGCCGGATCATCGACTACCATGTTCTTCATTGGGACGTCATAGTCCTCCAGCTGCCTGCCGGCCAGCCAGTCGGCAGCAATGGTTTCCATCTCCTTGTGGTCCATCATTTGCCCGTCCCGAAGAGTGCTGGAGCGCGAGGAAGCCATGGTGGGCAGTAGTGGTGTGGACAGGAGAAAGGGAACAGAGGTGGATGACTACGGCTATGGCCGGCGTAGCAGTTTATATAGCAATGGTGGTGGCGGAGGGACGAACATGTGGCGCCGGAGTAGCCGCCTCGGCAACCGCGTATCAGTAATGTGGGCGGCAGACGATGGACGGACGACACTTGTTCGTTTGAAAGCAGAGCAATCGCCTGCACCGGGAAGCGGGGCGGGCGGTGGTGACCGTTTCAGGCGGAAAGCGCGCACGGGCGAGGGTGGCAGTCTGGGTGGGCCAGGGCAGTCAGACTCTTGCTTGGCAGTAGTTCGGTCCAGCAGTCGGACATGCTGGCTCGCCAGCGAGCTCGCCGAGCTGAGCGACGATAATCAGATGATGGACATAGCTTCCGACTAGGAGCCGGCACCATTGTCCAAGTCGGTTCATGCCGTGTTCACCATACAGCAGGTGCAGATGCACTTCGACGCCCTAATGGCGGAAGAGCTACCAGCGCAGGAGGACCTGTGCTGCAACCTCCGTCTCCTCAACGAGCACCGGTGAACAAGCGAACGACAATGCCGTCATGGACATGTGGCCCTATGATCCTGGCTTCCCGAATGAGCAACGGGCGCTGTATCAGACCATCTTATGTCTACTACACAACCTACTTCTTGTAGACGTTGTTGGGCCTCCAAGTGCAGAGGTTTGTAGGACAATAACAAATTTCCCTCAAGTGGATGACCTAAGGTTTATCAATCCGTGGGAGACATAGGATGAAGATGGTCTCTCTCAAACAACCCTGCAACCAAATAACAAAGAGTCTCTTGTGTCCCCAACACACCCAATACAATGGTAAATTGTACAGGTGCACTAGTTCAGCGAAGAGATGGTAGATATAGGTTTTTGTAATCTGAAAATATTAAAACAGCAAGGTAGCAAGTGGTAAAAGTGAGCGTAAACGGTATTGCAATGCTAGGGGGATAGATTGGTAGGAAAAGACCATCGCTCGTCCCCGACCGCCACTCATAAGGAAGGCAATAAAAGAACACCTCATGCTTCAAATTTGTCACACAACGGTTAGCATATGTGCATGCTACTGGACTTGCAAACCTCAACACAAGTATTTCTCAATTTCACAAATACTCAAAACAATCATCAAGTATCAAACTTCTCATAGTATTCAATGCACTTATATGAAAGTTTTTATTATACCCATCTTGGATGCCTATCATATTAGGACTAGTTTCATAACCAAAGAAAATTACCATGCTGTTTAGGACTCTCAAAATAATATAAGTGAAGCATGAGAGTTCATCTATTTCTTCGAAATAAAACCACCGCCGTGCTCTAAAAAGATATAAGTGAAGCACTAGAGCAAACGACAAACTACTCCGAAAGATATAAGCGAAGATCTACGAGTAGTCGAATAATTATGCAACTATGTGAAGACTCTCTAACATTTAAGAATTTCAGATCTTGCTATTTTATTCAAAGAGCAAGCAAAACAAAAGAAAATAAAATTACGCTCCAAGCAAAACACATATCATGTGGTGAATAAAAATATAGCTCCAAGTAAAGTTACCGATGAACGAAGACGAAAGAGGGGATGCCATCTAGGGCATCCCCAAGCTTAGGCTCTTGGTTGTCCTTGAATATTATCTTGGGTTGCCTTGGGAATCCCAAAGCTTAGGCTCTTGCCACTCCTTATTCCATAGTCCATCGAATCCTTACCCAAAACTTGAAAACTTCACAACACAAAACTTAACAGAAAACTCGTAAGCTCCGTTAGTATAAGAAAATAAATCACCACCTAGGTACTGTTGTGAACTCATTATAAATTCATATTGTTGTAATATCTACTGTATTCCAACTTATCTATGGTTAATACCCTCCGATACTACTCATAGATTCATCAAAATAAGCAAACAACAAAATGAAAACATAATCTGTCAAAAACAGAACAGTCTGTAGCAATCTGTATCAAACGTATACTTCTTAAACTCCAAAAATTCTGAAATAAATTTTTGGACGTGAGGAATTTGTCTATTAATCATCTGCAAAAAGAATCAACCTAAAATCACCCTCCAGTAAAAAATGGCAGCTAATCTCGTCAGTGCTAAAGTTTCTGTTTTTTACAGCAAGATCGCAAAGACTTCACCCAAGTCTTCCCACAGGTTCTACTTGGCACAAACACTAAATAAAACAATAAAACCACATATAAACAGAGGCTAGATGAATTATTTATAACTAAACAGGAGCAAAAGGCAAAGAACAAAAATAATATTGGGTTGCCCCCCAACAAGCGCTAACGTTTAACGCCCCTAGCTAGGCATGATGATTTCAATGATGCTCACATAAAAGATAAGAATTGAAACATAAAGAGAGCATCATGAAGAATAGCCTAACCCACATCCTATGCATAGGGATTTTGTGAGCAAACAAATTATGAGAACAATAATCAACTAGCATAGGAAGGCAAAACAAGCATAACTTCAAAACTTTTAACACATAGAGAGGAAACTTGATATTATTGCAATTCCTACAAGCATATGTTCCTCCCTCATAATAATTTTCAGTAGCATCATGAATGAATTCAACAATATAACCATCACATAAAGCATTCTTTTCATGATCTACAAGCATATAATTTTTATTACTCTCCACATAAGCAAATTTCTTCTCATGAATAGTAGTGGGAGCAAACTCAACAAAATAACTATCATGCGAGGCATAATCCAATTGAAAATTAAAATAATGATGACAAGTTTCATGGTTATCATTATTATTTATAGCATACATGTCATCACAATAATCATCATAGATAGAAACTTTGTTCTCATAATCAATTGTAACCTCTTCCAAAATAGTGGATTCATCACTAAATAAAGTCATGACCTCTCCAAATCCACTTTAATAATTATCAAAATAAGATTCAACACCCTCCAAAATAGTGGGATCATTACTTCCTAAAGTTGGCACTCTTCCAAACCCACTTTCATCAATATAATCATCATAAATAGGAGGCATGCTTTCATCATAATAAATATTCTCATCAAAACTTGGGGGACTAAAACTATCATCTTCATCAAACATAGCTTCCCCAAGCTTGTGGCTTTGCATATCATTAGCATCATGGATATTCAAGGAGTTCATACTAACAACATTGCAATCATGCTCATCATTCAAAGATTTAGTGCCAAGCATTTTAATGCATTCTTCTTCTAGCACTTGGGCATAATTATCGGAATCCTTATTTTCACGAAAGATATTAAAAAGATGAAGCATATGAGGCACCACTACTAGAAAAAGGCTTACTAGTGGCGCACCAGTTTTGCCTACTAATGGCACACTACTGGTGCGCCACTAGCACCACGCCACTAGAATATTTTAGTAATGGCGCACCACAGGTGCGCCATTAGTATCTGGTATACTAATGGCGCACCATGGGTGCGCGATTAGTATCCCACAGGTGCGCCATTAGTAACTGGTATACTAATGGCGCACCAGATGGAAGTGCGCCATTAGTAACAATTTTTTTTTAAAAAATTCGTTTTTTCTTAATCTCAGGTCACTATTTCACATATGAGATATCCAACACATATATATACAACAAGCATCCATATAACAATCATATCCAACACACAAGTTTCATCATATATACATACATAGCCAACACATAGTTCCATCGTTACATATTACAAAAGTTTCACATTGTTCATCCAACACCGTTATCCATCCAACACCATATTACCAAAGTTTCACATAGTTCAGTTCTCATTGTTCTTCTCCTTCTCCTTCCTCAGCCTGATGCGCCAAGAGCGGCGAGGCGGTGGAGGCAGCTGTGGGATGTAGTCTTCTACCACAATTGGCGTGGTCATGTCGCCCAGCTGTGGGATCGCCGGCGCCACCACCGGTGCGTGGTCATTGTCAGGCACCACCACCATCGCGAGGCCACCTTCAGGCAGGACGGGCACGACCATCGCTAGGTCATCCTCAGCCACCACCATCTCTTGCCCATGGTCAGCCACCACCATCTCTTGCCCATGGTCAGCCACCACCATCTCTTGCCCTTGGTCAGCCACCACCAGCGCTAGGTCATCCTCAGCCTGATGCCCATCGTCATCCTGCAGCTCCTCATCCCCACTCTGCTCCTCTTCTCCCCCACTCCAGTCCGGATCATCCTTCTTGCTGTCTTTGCTGCTGCCAGAATCGCTGCTGCTTTCGCTAAAGCCAGAATCGCTGTTGCTTTTGCTACAGCCATAATCGCTGCTGCTTTGGCTGTAGCCAGTGTCGCTGCTGCTGCCCCCATTGCCTGTCCAAATGCAACAATGGCCGTTAACGATCGATGTGAGACAAAGCCAAATGTAGAGGAATAAGAAGAGGCAGAACGCACTGGCATCTTCGTCGTCAGCGTAGCGCATGCGACACATAGTCGTGTTGAAAACCTTCACGATGAGCATTGTGGCGTCATCGTCGTACCTGAAGAGAAGAAAGTACCCGGTCTGCAGGTCGTAGGCACTGTAGAACTTCTCCCAGCCACGGCACAAGTACATGTGTCCCTCCTCGATCACCAACTCCACATCCCACAGCCTGCGAACCCCGCTGCCGGCCTGTCGGAGCTTCACATTATCTGGCGGATCTTCACCCAGCATGTTCATAAAAGTGTCAGGCAGCCTCTGCAATTTGGGACAAGGAGTGATGTAGCAAACAACAGAGTTATCATAATGAGATGGGTGAAGGGGAGATCTCTCATTTTATATACCTGCCTCGTGGCTGATACTGAAGTCCCAAGTATGACACTGAAGAACTCGAAAGCATCCAACTCGTACTCCGGTGAGGCAGAGCGGCGGTGGCTGCTTCCCCCCATCTCTGATAAGCAGCAGAAGAGACCAATTAGTACCCTTACAACATCACATTGCAAATAGATGAATTGTGTAGGTATGCATGGATTTAAGATTATTTGTTCAAAGCCAATTTGTCAATGATTAATATGATATCTCAATTTCCACCAAATAATACATTTGTTATACACCACATTTTCTTTTCCTTTGGAAAAGAAAAAAGCACACTGCATTCAAGTGAATGTATCTTTTATTGCAAAGCCACAACTTAGCAATAGATTCAAAGTTAACGATTGGCACCTAGAAAAGCATTTCAACATCTTCACAGATTTTACTAGCTACAATACATTCAAAAAATAAATGATATACAGTTTGTATCTCTTTGCAATGAACACACTCTAGGGGTTTTGCCATCCCCCTTTTCCTTAGATTGTCACAAGTCATGATTTTGTTCTGGGAGAACATCCAAATGAAACCTTATACCCTAGGGGGCAATTTAATACTCCATACTACAGGAAGATACAAAGGTTGCACCCCCCCTAAAATTCACTAGAACATATAGAGATTTATAAGAGCAGGTCCCTTTAGATTCATGCTAGCTAGGCAGGACCTAATTGGGGTAATTTTTTCCAAATAAGAAAGAAGTCTGCCTCTCCATCTAGCTATTTTGGCTAAAATTTTATCAATAAAAGCTAGCAGATCTTCTCTGCCAATCTTGTCAAAATGCAAAGGAATTCCTAAAATACTTAATAGGGAAATCCCCAACTATGCATTGGAAAATGTCCACAAATGGAGTGAGATCATTAACTGTCAAGTTAATAGGGATAAGAGTACACTTATGATAGTTAATTGTCATCCCAGCAATTTGTTCAAAACAGGTTAGAATCCATTTCAGATTCAGAGCAATTCCAGCATCATTTTCCAACAATAAAAGGGTATCATTAGCATATTGTACTCTTATAATAGCACTCTTATAATGGAACTATTCTATGACCAGTTGAAGAGTAATATGCATGTTCAAACAGGAATAATAAAATTACAGTACTCGTAGGAGTAGAATATTTTGTACTTCTAGGATGTTTACTCTGTACAGGATTTTGTACTCCTAGGCCATACTCTGACGAAACTGAATTAAAAAAAGGGCTCCAGAGATTGCACTTGCACGCACAGATTGTGTACCACGGTCGAGGGGAGGGAGGGAGGGAATGGGGAGGAAGGGTGGAGAGGGAGGAAGGAGGAAGGAGGAGGGGTACCTGGGCGGGCGCGGCTGGTCGCCGGGTGGCGGAGGACGGCAGGGGCAGGCGGGGTGTGGGCACGTCGGAGGAGGAGGAGGCCCTCGCTCGCCGGCTGCTGCAGGGGCCGGAGGAGGCCCTCGCTCGTCGGAGGGAGGAGGAGAGGAGAGGAGCGCTCGGCCGATCTCGTTCGGGGGGCGCGGGGGCGGCGGGGGTGGAGTCCCGCGGGGGTCGGGGCGGCGGCGTCGGGGCAGCGCAAGACCACAGCGGCGGCGGCGTCGCCGACGGCGTGCAGGCGCGGCGGACGGAGGGGGCGGAGCAAGGGGGCGGCGGCGTACGGTTGGGGTCGAGTGGGGGATCTGGCGAGGGAGGGAGGGAGGCCACAGTGCGAGGGAATAGGTGGAGTGCGGGATGTCTATCTAATGGCGCACCTCCCCCAAGTGCGCCATAAGTACGACGATAGCAATGGCGCACCTCACCCTGGTGCGCCATTAGAAATTACTAGCCCGACTGCTCAGGTTATATTCCACCTAACCCTATCTCCATCAGAACACGCCCACTAGCCGGACTGGTCAGCACGCAGCACACACACTAGGAGGTCCTGGGTTCGATTCCCAGGCTCCCCAATTTTTGTTTTTATGCATTTAAAATGCTGTTTGATATTTATTTGTGTTTAAATATGTTCAAACTTGTTTAAATCATAACAGTAATATTTTTTTTATAAAAACAGTAATAATTTTTTAAAAAATATCATCAAATTTATTATTTGAAAATATCACCAAATTTATTTTTTGAAAATATCATCAAATTTGTTATTTGAAAATATAATCAAGTTTTTTTTTGCAATTTTAGTTGCATTCATTTGTGACGGTGGAGCGGGCCGGGGGAGGGTGCGGGTGGTGCTCGGCGGCGGTGGAGCGGGGGAGGGTGCGGTGGGTCGTCGGGGGTGCGGGGGGTGCTTTGTCCTTGTCGTTACCGGTGTAGGATTCCATCGTTACCCCGGAGTTCTGATAACCATCGCTCTTCATGTCCTTGTCCTCGGTGTAGAATGTGTAGCCATTGAATGCGAGGCGGAGGTTGCGGCGCGCGGGGGCGAGGGCGAGGTTGGTGTCGGCCCTGCGGCGCTGCTCCGGCGAGAGTGGGGTGGGGTCGGAGGGGAGGATGGGGAGAGGGAGGCGGCGGGGGCGCGGATTGGGAGCGGACGGAGAGGAACTGGCGCGAGGGAGAGGGACGAAGGGGAACTGGCGAGGGAGAGGGAGGAATTAGCTATAGGGGGGAACTGGCGAGGGAGAGGGAGGAATTAGCTATAGCATTCATTTGTGACGGTGGAGCAGGCCGGAGAGGGTGCAGGGGGTCGTCGGCGGCGGTGGAGCGGGCCGGGGAGGGTGCGGTGGGTCATCGGCGGCGGTGGAGCAGGGGAGCTAGGGTGCGGTGGGTCGTCGGCGGCGGTGGAGCGGGGGAGGGTGCGGTGGGTCGTCGGCGGCGGTGGAGCAGGGAAGGGTGCGGTGGGTCGTCGGCGGCGGTGGAGCGGGGGAGGGTGCGGGGGGTCGGCGGCGGCGCCCGGTGGAGCGGGGTAGAGGGTGCGGGGGTGCTCGGCGGCGAGGAGGACCGGATCTGGCGAGGTGGGATAGCGATCGAGATGGAGGGGGATCGCTAGTAATGGCGCACTGTTCCCTGGTGCGCCATTAGTAGTTTTGCAAAAAAATAAAAAATAAAAAAATATAGTAGTGGCGCACTATGTGGCTAGTGCGCCATTACTAACTAGTAATGGCGCACTGTGCCCTGGTGCGCCATTAGTATGTTTGGAAAAATAAAAAAAATTGTTACTAATGGCGCACCTTGTGTCTGGTGCGCCATTAGTGTCTTTCACACTAATGGCGCACCAGCACATGGTGCGCCACTGCTATATAGCAATGGCGCACCACATGTCTGGTGCGCCATTAGTGGCCATTCCATCTATAGCCCTTTTCCTAGTAGTGCACCCTCAATTCCATTTTTTGTAGTTTTCTTTTATAGACTAAACTAGTGATAAAACAAGAAACAAAAAGATTTGATTGCAAGATCTAAAGATATACCTTCAAGCACTAACCTCCCCGGTAATGGCGCCAGAAATTGCTTAGTTGACGGGGTGTTAGTGCCGCTTACCTAGCCTCCCCGGCAACGGCACCAGAAATTGCTTGATGTCTACTACACAACCTTCTTCTTGTAGACGTTGTTGGGCCTCCAAGTGCAGAGGTTTGTAGGACAGTAACAAATTTCCATCAAGTGGATGACCTAAGGTTTATCAATCCGTGGGAGGCGTAGGATGAAGATGGTCTCTCTCAAACAACCCTGCAACCAAATAACAAAGAGTCTCTTGTGTCCCCAACACACCAATACAATGGTAAATTGTATAGGTGCACTAGTTCGGCGAAGAGATGGTGATACAAGTGCAATATGGATGGTAGATATAGGTTTTTGTAATCTGAAAATATTAAAACAGCAAGGTAGCAAATGGTAAAAGTGAGCGTAAACGGTATTGCAATGCTAGGAAACAAGGCCTAGGGTTCATACTTTCACTAGTGCAAGTTCTCTCAACAATAATAACATAATTAGATCATATAAGAATCCCTCAACATGCAACAAAGAGTCACTCCAAAGTCACTTATAGCGGAGAACAAACGAAGAGATTATTGTAGGGTACGAAACCACCTCAAAGTTATTTTTTCTAATCGATCTATTCAAGAGTCCGTAGTAAAATAACACAAAGCTATTCTTTCTGTTCGATCTATCCTAGAGTTCGTACTAGAATAACACCTTAAGACACATATCAACCAAAACCCTAATGTCACCTAGACACTCCAATGTCACCTCAAGTATCCGTGGGTATGATTATATGATATGCATCACACAATCTCATATTCATCTATTCAACCAACACAAAGAACTTCAAAGAGCGCCCCAAAGTTTCTACCGGAGAGTCAAGATGAAAACGTGTGCCAACCCCTATGCATAAGTTCACAAGGTCACTGAACCCGCAAGTTGATCACCAAAACATACATCAAGTAGATCACGTGAATATCCCATTGTCACCACAGATAAGCACATGCAAGACATACATCAAGTGTTCTCAAATCCTTAAAGATTCAATCCGATAAGATAACTTCAAAGGGAAAACTCAATCCATTACAAGAGATAGAGGGGGAGAAACATCATAAGATCCAACTATAATAACAAAGCTCGCGATACATCAAGATCGTGCCGAATCAAGAACACGAGAGAGAGAGAGATCAAACACATAGCTACTGGTACATACCCTCAGCCCCGAGGGTGATCTACTCCCTCCTCGTCATGGAGAGCGCCGGGATGATGAATATGGCCACCGGTGATGGATCCCCCTCTGGCAGGGTGCCGAAACAGGGTCCCGATTGGTTTTTGGTGGCTATAGAGGCTTGCGGCCGCGGAACTCCCGATCTAGGTTATGTTCTGGGGGTTTCTGTATTTATAGGAGAGGTTGGCATCAAGAACAAGTCAGGGGGCCCCACAGAGAGTCCACGAGGCAGGGGGCGCCCCAGGGGGTGGGCCCGCCCTCCACCCTCGTGGGGCCCACGGGACTCCCCTCCGGTAACTCTTTGTTCAAGTATTTTTTATATTTTCCAGAAAAAATCTCCGTTGATTTTCAACGCATTCCGAGAACTTTTCTTTCTGCACAAAAAGAACACCACGGTAGTTATGCTGAAAACAGCGTTAGTCCGGGTTAGTTCTAACCAAATCATACCAAAATCATGTAAAAAAATTATAAACATGGCATGAATACATAAAAAATTACAGATACGTTGGAGACGTATCAACATCCGTAGGGCTCGCGAGGCCCTCTCTGTCGTCCTTCGAGTTGTGGCACGCGCCGTGGCGCCGCCGTCTCGCGTTGTCAACATGGTCAATAGACATGAGGAATGAGGAGATGACTTTACTTGGAGAGGATGACAGTGGGGACCCCGCCAAGGCCATAGCCGCACGTACGCAAGTGCCTCCTTATTATATACAACTCTAATTTTTTGTGCTTCCTCCTGGTTTCCTGACATCACGGTCCCACACCATTGTCAACCTATGTAGTCAATAAACGAGAGAATTGCACAAGGAGCGACCGACAGCTGGGACCAAGCAGCTTGAGCAGCATTTGTGTTTTTGAGGTGTGAGCACTGCAGAGTTTTTTTAGCGATGTTTTCGTTGTTGTTCAGAGCAGAGCAGGGTATTAACTGGGCGGGTTGTGGCCCGTCTAGCCCAGGCTAGATATCCAGCCCAGATATTAATTTTTTTCAAGCTAAAAATGGCTAGCCTAGCTATACTTTTTTTGAGGAATACCCAGGCAAGGTCAATTTGTTATTCTCCGCCCGCTGGGCTGCAAATCTTTCCTAGAAGGGATGCATTAAGCTTAACAACAAAATGGGCTTTAAGAAATAATAAATGGGATGTAATTATAAAAACTGGGCAGTAACTATAAAAAGTGCACCAAACACGTAATTAGTTTATAAAATATTATTTTTGGATTTTGAAAATTTTAATTTCATTAATTGTTGCGCGCGCAATGTTTCGTTGGATTTTTACGTAATACAAATTTATATTGAAATTGTATTTAATTTGACTAGAAATTTCAGGATAAAAATATTTCGGATCCCATCAAAATGTGGGAAATTTTATTGAATTCTGTTTTGAATGGTTGGTTGAAATTATTAATCGTTGTCCTAGCTAGAAAATGGGTTGTACTTTTAACAAACTATAAATGGGTTGTAGTAAATTCCATTAGAATTCAAAAATGGGCTGTACATTCTTACAAATCACAAATAGGCTATAAGTTCTCTGCCACACACTTGCTGCCCTACTAAGTTGACACGTCCCCTAAAAAAAGTAAGTTGACGCGTATGGAAGGCTTTGTCAACTTATAGTCAACACACGGTTCTAGCAGCAGTGGCCGTTGGATGTCCATCCAACGTATGTCGTGCTTCTTCTTCAATCTTGGATATTCTAGCTTCAGCCGCCCAAAAAATGATTCCTCCCCTTGACATTTGGGGCGCACCGTTTCGGAGGCTGACCTGTGGGCCTACTAAGTTGACGTGTACCAAGGGCTTTGTCAACGAATGACATCCATCGGAAGTGGACTGTACGTGGAGAGGCTGACAGCTGGGTCCATGGCCGCACGCAAGGAAATGCATCCTTATTACGCACAAAATAATGATTCCTCCACCTGACAGCTGGGACCCACCAGAAGGGCCTTTGTATTTCGCGAAATAAACGTTCCCCCACTGACAGGTCGGGCCCACCAGCTATATCTTCGCACGCAAGGAAGTGCCTCCTTATTACGCACACAAAAATGAATACTCCCCCTACTAGCTGGGACCCACCATAGTGGGAGGCTGACTTGTGGGTCTACTAAGATGACGGGGACGGAGGGATTTGTCAACTTAGTTAATATGAATGATTCTAGCTCCAGTGGTCGTACGATGTCCATCCAACGGTCGTAGTGCTTCTTCAACCTCTGGTTTTCTTGCTCCAGCCGCCCAAAGCAGCGCCGGTCGTGCTGCCTGCTCCTGCCTCCCGTGGCCGGCTGTGCTACCGCGGAGGCCTCACCGCCCCCTACTACTCCCACCGCTGGCTAGGCCATCCCTCTACTCACTCACACCCCCTGTTATTCTGCGGCGATGGCAGCTTCACACAGCAGCCGAAGCAATGAACCCTAGTACTCCTCTCCGTGTGGGCATCCACTGCCGCGTCTTCCCCGGCTCCGCGTCGTCCCCTTCCTAGGCCTCGCCGTCGTCCACCGCCTTGGTACTCTCGGTGCGGTGTGGTCAATGTGGTCAACGAACGACTTCCGTCGGAAGAGTACTGTACGTGGAGAGGCTGATAGCTGGGTCCATGGCCGCAGCAAGGAAGTGCCTCCTTATTACGCGGAAAATAATGATTCCTCCACCTAACAGGAGGGACCCACCGGACGGGCCACCGTATTTTGCAACAACAAAAAACGTTTCCCCCTGACTGCTGGGACCCACCAGCTATATCTTCGCACGCAAGGAAGTGCGTCCATATTACGGGCAAAAAAACATTTCCCCCTAGCTGCTGGGACCCACCAGCTACATCTTCGCACACAAGGAAGTGCCTGACAGTCGGGACCCACCTGGTCGAAGTGTACGTAGCGTTGTCATTCTGGTCGCGAACATGTACGTACATACTGGTCGATCGGTCTGTCAGCAGGCTGCAGCGATGAACCATGGCCGTGTAAGGAAGGGCACGTGTCATAGTAGAGGCACGCACGTAGCATGTACACGTACGTATAGCCAGGGTGCAAGAAAGTAAATACGGCCACATATGTACATACGGGCGGGGTCTCGGACGCCTACTCGCGCATACGTACGGCCAGGGCTCGTGTACATGGCTGGGTCGGAACGGAGAAACTGCATCGTCATCGTGTTCATGGGGAGGCAACGGAATGCGTTCTGTTCATAGGGAGGCAACGGAATACGTCATGTTCATCGGGAGCCAACCGGCTTGGACGAAACAGCCGATCGAAACGAGGCCTGGCGTACCGCAGAACGGAGGAAACGGCCTTGTGTTCGACCGGCCATGGTCGAAACGGGATTCTGTTCATCGGGAGGGGTCTAGCGTACCGAAAAACGGAGGAAACGGTCTTCTCATGGACCTTCTACGGTCGAAACAGGGTCCTGTTGATCGGGAGAACTGTGGCATACCGTAAAATGGAGGAAACGGACTTGTGTTGGAGCGCTATGGTCGAAACGGGGGTCCTGTTCATCGGGAGGGGTGTGGCGTACCGCAAAACGGGACTCCACGTGATACTGTTCATCTCCACCGCCGACCTCCTCTAGCCTCCATGGGCTACTGTTCATCCACCGTCGACCTCCTCCAGCCTCCACCTGCGACTGTTCATCCACGGGCTCCTGTTCATCCAGCCTCCACCGCTCCTCCACTGGCTACTGTTCAACGAGCCCTCTCCTCGGGGTCCTGTTCAACCACCCCTCCACGGGCTACTATTCATCCAGCCCTCCATCGGCTATTGTTCAACCAGCCCTCCACGGGGTCCTGTTCATCCACCCCCAACCGGCTTGATCGATCGGGGTCCTGTTCATCCAGCGGCAACACCACGGGGTCCTGTTCATCCAACCCCCCACCAGGAACTGTTCATCCAAACCCCCAACAACGCTCAATATTCATCAAGAGGCAGCATCGATCGGCTTCAGTTAGCAGCAGTAGCGAAGGAATCACTCGTGTTCAGTTAATAGCAAGGGATCGATCGCTCGGGTTCAGTAATGTAGCTAGTGCAATCGCTCGAGTTCAGTTAGAGCCCAACGCCTCGCTCGGGTTTAGTTAGAGCGCAACGCCTCGCACACACGCGCGTACGTATACAAGAGAAATGCGCATCGCTCGGCCCCCGACCACCAACCGTAACCGGGAACTCCCCGATATTTTCCTCGCCCTCGCTTCTACCACGGTTTTTTTCCATCATGAACGGCCCAAAGAATGTCATGCAGCTGCGTCTCCGGGCCGCCCAGGACGAAAAGCCCATTTTCTGTCATGATTTTTTGTCATAGAAGTAGGAGCCCACCACATCTATGATGATACCGGGTTTTGGCATAGTTAACGTCACGTAAGTGTCATAAGCATGATAGGAAAAAAATCGTTCGGCCCAAAATGTCACGGATGTGTCTTTTTTTGTAGTGGTTGCTTGGGATACACTGCCAAATGCTGCCAATTCACAGTGCAATATCTTACCCCGTTGTACTGAGGATGACTGGATAGCTTATGCTGGAAACCATCGGGAGTATCTTGCTGGGGAATACTGGGTATCATGCTTCAGAAGCTTCCCCCCCTTAAAGACTTGCTCGCGAAGACCCAGTACCTTATGCTGGAAGCTTTTGTGGTTGCTTACTGAAGAAGACATAGTATCTTGCACCGGAAGTCATCCAGGTATCGTACTGAGGAAGATAGATGAATCTTGCCTTGGAAGCTTCTCTGGTAGCTTGCGAGGGAAGATTGGGTTGCTTACACCAGAACCTTCTCATTGTGATATACGGACCGGTTACCACATATGCATACCATCTTAATATTTCTACTGTTGATTACTTGCATGAAACAGGGTTTGCTGGACTATCCTCCTTTCTGAGTATTGAATACATGGCACATTCTTGCTTTCTTCCAGGTATATCATGTTTCATAATCATCCTCAAAGAAGAATCAAACCTTGCATCTAAACCATACCTTTGACTGATAATATACTGTCGATCTTGCACACAATTTATCTCCTTGCTGATTTGATCATTTCTGCTATGATGAATGCACACTGAGGGGGACTTGATTATCCGTACTGTTGTGAGAAGTGCACGCTAATGCAAACTTGATTATCAGCATCAAGATAAGATATTCCCCATTTCACTACAGTCGGCTGAGAAATCCACTCTGTTTAGCTGAGTTTCCAAATATTTGAACTCCTTGTTGATTCTTCGGGTCCAGTATCGGTGACGAGCAACTTTAATAAGGGGAAACAATATGTAAAACCGAAGGCCCAAAGAAAAAAGCAAAAGAAACGACGAAATGAAAGCACACAAGCATACAAATAATAAAATTAATCAAGCAACATCACATATTACTGCTACTCACAACAATAATATGCATGCATACCTAAGCACACAAATCTCGCGGAAACTCCAGTATTACGGTCTAATATGTTGTGGCGGTGTGCACGAAAAGTGAATCCTAGTGTGGAAAGAGTTGGTGTAACCAAGGCTACACCAAGCGCTGGCTGAACACCGGCTGGATCTGGATGGATACACAGGTGAGGACGGACTTGGTGATCATGTAGCGAGACACAAGGTCATGACCACATCATCATCAAGCGTACGGAAGGAAACCGTACACGTCCAAAGAATGGGATGACAGGGTAGGGTAGTGGTGGAAAAGCAAGGCTTGCTGGCATTGCCCTTTTCTGATAACCAAGATCAGTAAGGGTTGCCAAAGGGATGAGATGAAGGGCACGGTTCGGGATAGACACAAGTCTATCACCGAAACGATATGGGTGGGTGATGAAAAAGATATTGACGCGATATCTGAGCATAACTCCTGCAAATGGTGTCTGGAACACTTGGTACCAGGGCATCACTCTGCCGGGACAGAGATGATGTCGAACACCGAAAAGCAGGGATGCAAAGAAGAAGGGTGCAGGTAGTGGATCAAAACCGAGACCACCTACACTCACAAGATCACTATTAGCGGCCAGATAAAATCTATATGGATGCTATGCAACAAACAAATGCAGCAAACAAGTGCAACAAACCAACTGGGCTCTATACTACCGCTTTCTAACGCTTGCACAAGCTAGGGCGTCCTACAGCCAGACCTACTCTGATACTAAGCCTGTGGCACCCCGGCTTAGAGAAACCGAAATGCCCCGTATTCTAGCCCAGAGATCGAGGAGAAGTCTTCTGGAATACGGCACTGCTTAGCATAGAACAAACTAGCTCTTTATTACAGTCTATATGGGTACAAGGGGATTACATCGGCATGACGACAGTACGTGTGCCACGGTTGCTCCATGCAAGAAGCAGAACAACACGAAGCAGTGGAATAACTCTTGCAGCAGAACATCGACGACGGTGATGAACTCCACTCCGCATGGGACTTTGGCTGGAACGCTTATCCTAGCTCGCAAATAAGGGATACACGATAAACAGGCAATCAAATCCGGCATGACCTACAAACTAGCATGACAGACTAGGTCAGTACATTGAATGTACCTGCAAGCTCACAGCAACCAAGAGCAATCAAGACAGACAACAGCATGGCAATTACATGTTAACAAGGATTAACATGATACTATCAGAACAACATGGCATATACAACATGATACAACTAGAACAATACGAGCATGGCATGAACATATAAACATGATGATACAAGCATGCAACATGATAACGCTATCATGCACCAACTTACTCTGCTCGGTTTATCTTATAATCATCACTTGCATAAGCTTACCATCACGGACATCATACGATCATTTCAGGATCCAATTAAGCTTGGTATTACAATACCGTAGTAATCATTAATGACCACATGGAGCTTGACCTTAACCCTTGACTCTCGCATAACACCACAAAATATCCAACAACTCGGTATCCTCGATACCATGGTGATCATCCCATGATCACAAACAACCTCTTTCTCATCATCGAACCAGGGTTGTTATTAAGCACATTATTATTATTACTGTTGACCCATAGTGTGACCAACTACGAACTGGGCCCTTATCCGCAGGCGCGGTTATCGATAGATTTAATACACACTCTACAGAGGTTAGCACACTGTACCCATACCACGGAACCCATGGCCTCGCACTCCCATTCGGGTGGACCAACGGCGTTCCGACAAAACCGATCTACTGCCATGACACTCTCCCGGTCACTCTAACAAACTCCCCTCTGGGCTAAGCCATGGGTGGCCCCGTGCCTACCAAAGGCATCAACGGCCACCGTCGTGGCAAAACAAACAACGGTCCCAAATGCGGAGAAGGATCCTTACAACAATAATGGGCACACAAGGCTTATGCCGTCCTACCTGATCAGGGTAGCGCCCGCGCATAACCTTCCCTCCTTGGAGGCACTGGCGAGAGGCATGACAATAGACCAAGTTAGGCCCTTCCCATTAAAGGCAAATGTGGCTGCACTGGTTAGCTTGATATTGTGGCACCATGACTCAGCCAACGGTTGTTCAAGTTCATTATAATCCGGTTAAACTTGAATGCAATAAGCTGAGTCATATTAAAATAACATGATGCAACTATAATGCATGAGCATGATATCAATATAAGCATGGAGGTGCAACATAATCATCGAGCATAACCACAATGAAGCATTAAACCAAATGAGCATGGCATACTGACGAGCATAAGCATAACATTACCCATGAACATAGCATGACTACTAGCATCTTAAATAAATACCATGCAAGAACATAACAAGGATAATACCAAGCAAGCATGTAACCAGCTAGATGCAATGGAACATGCATCGCAATGGTACTGAATAACAGACGGTAAACATGCATCAGAATGAACATCACTACTATTAGAATGTACTACTACTATCAAGCATAATAGGTGACAATAATACTAGCAAGTAGTACAAGACAACAAGATGCATCGGCACATAGCATGAAGGTGGACATGAATCCACGAACATAACCGAAACAACGACAGCAGAAGCAAACAAGCAGATGGATAACGAGCAATTTTTTACTAAATATTCAAGTAGAAACCATGGCTACTGCATGGCTATCATGCAAGTGGCTGTTGTGGCTTGCCTGGGGGTGACAGAGACTCCGGGAAGAAGTGCGGTGAAGCCGCGGAACGAAACGCCGGACGGTTCTCTCTCGGAGGGGGCTGATTAGAGACAAGGGCAAAATGGTCATTTTCACTGTAGGACCACCTAGTAAAAATGACACCAACATAAAGAGCTCGATGAGACAAAGAAGTGAGCGTTGGTTTCACCTCAATCGGAGTTATGGTCGAAAAGTTATGAGGTGTTGAAGATCAAGGACTAATCTGTGAAAAGATCGTCACAAACAGGTCCCTGGCGAGGAAAAACAGAACACGCCTTCGGGCAGATTACGTTTTGATTAAAGGAAAACGTATTTTCAGCCGCAATAGATTGGTAATACACTTTCTCGAAACGAAAACATATTTCCGTAAAAGACGTTTCCACTTATCCACGTGGACCAGGGGGAGGAGAGGCTTACAGGTGGGGTCCAGGCACAGGGGGAGGGGCCAGGCTCGGTCGTCTCCTGTGCCTCGCGTGAAGCAGAGCAGCGGCAGGGGAGGGAAGAGGCCAAGGGGCCGGCCGGCTCAGGCCACATCCGGCCGAGCCGAGGCCACCAGCGGGTGATCGGGACCGGGGTGCCTCCGTTAAGAGGAGACACGACTGCCGGGGAGGAGCGGAGAGGCGGCGAGGCGCGGCGCCAGGAGGTGGACAGAGAGGTGGGGGCAGTGGTGGTCTCCGGTGACGCGGGCATCTCCGGCAAGGGGAGAGGGGGTGGGGCGGCTGAGTGGAACGAGGGGGATCTAGTGGACGTGGTTAGAGGAGCGGAGGGGGCCTGTGGTGGTCGGAACCAAGCCGAGGCCGAGGCCGCCATGGAGGATGACGGCGAACCGAGGCGAGATGAGGCGACTCCGGTGACCAAATAACGTGAGATAGGAGTGGGTGAGGTGCGGGAGGACTCGAGGCATCCTTATATAGGCGCGAGGAGGGCTCAGGGATGCTCTAGAGAGCTCCATCTCGACGCCAATGGAGGATACAGACGAGGCAGGTCACGGGCAAGCTCGACGGAGAGAAAACGACGGCTAAACAGAAGGGGTCCCGAGCACGGGATAACTATGTCGATCACGGGGAAGCTCCTGGACAAGGTTTAAAGTTGAGACGACGAGGGCACTACTAGGAAAAGGCTTATTAGTGGCGCACCTGTTTTGGCCATTAATGGCGCACTACACGTGCGCCACTAGTAACATATACTAATGGCGCACCCCTGGTGCGCCATTAGTATACCAGACTATAGTGGCGCACCAGGCAGTGCGCCATTAGTAAGTCACACGGTGCGCCATTAGTGTGCCTCCCAAGGGGGCCATATTTACCTTGTGCTTTGGGTTACTAATGGCGCACTAACAGATAATGCGCCACTAGTATTTTTTATAGCAGTGCGCCACTAATGTGTTGTATGGTGCGCCACTAGTATGAATATTAGGAATTATTATTTTTTCTTTTCTGATATTTGCACAGGTTACAAAATATATTAGTGCACAGAATATAGACAGCACAACATATAAACAGCAGATTCATCAAATACAATAGAAGATTAGTCTCCGAATACAATTCATCATATTAGTCTCCGAATTCAAAAGACCGAACAAAGTTAGAACATTAGAAGTCTCGAGACCGCGAGTAGCGAGTTTGTCGAAAGTAATACTGCATTCGGAGATAATTAAGAGATGTGTCCTCTCTTATCTCTGTGCTACTGCTACTGCTATGCCTAAACATGACTTAGATTGAACTGAGGCAACATGTGGTGCATGTCGAAAGTAATACTAATCCTAACTTGATCAAGTTTGGATTGTACTACTTTCGACATGCACCACATGCATGTTACCTTCACCTCAATCCAATCCATGTTCATTTCACCCACAGATATATAATAACTCTTCATGCTCGCATCATGCATCATCATAATAACAAGTCCTACTAATCATCATCATACAACTTCTACTCGTTATAATAACAAGTCATACGATCGTCATCCCGATAGTCATCGAACCAACCCTACTTAATTGTTCTTAGCACATGATCATCAGTATTAGGCAGGACCTAAATACCCTACTTAAGGTAAAATAGCATAAAACAATATAGACCCTGACTCTCCATTATGGAGAATGGAGATCATCCTGTCTCCAATTCTTGCGCGGCGCTTCCTTTTGCTTCCAAGAACCTCCTTACGACTGTCCATACATTTTTTCCATTCTCTGATTAGCATGTCTCCACTTCTTTTAGAAATCCGGTATGGACAGTTGAGATTTGTAGGATGACCTGGATATATGTTCAAAACACGAAGGCTACCATTCTGATACATCAAATGAGGCACACAATCCTCTGGGATTCTCTGTTGAAAAACATAGTAATAACTTCATAGTTAGCAATGATGTACTAGTTTTAGAAGTATGCAAAAGATGCACGGATGTCGTAATAGTAAAAAATCTTACGAGGGTATCTCCATGGTAGTTACCGTAGTTCAACACGTGCACTAGTGGCACGTATTGACCATAATGTTGAGGAGTTTGATTGTAGATATTGTAATTCTCAAGATCAGTACAAAATCCGACCAGATGATTTTTCTCCTGATAAGTTAACTCGGGGCCATCGGTGTAGTGGGTTTTGTCTACCATGTTCCGCACATTGTTTGAACAATCAAAATAAGCTGTCAATGGAAATAAGCTGTCAACTATTTTGAAATGAAAAATATAAATTAGTTAATAATTAACTATGTTTGAGAAACTCACATAGCGATAGAACTGGAGGCGTATCAACAAGGACCCAAATGTCCATATTGTCTTGGTCGATGTCAGGATCACTAAGATCCATGGTGACAAGCATACCCTCATAAAAACCATACATCTTGCAAAATGCTTCCCAATTTTTGCAACCAAAATGGGTTACGCTCCCAGAATTATACAGATTTACTTCAAAATCCACATCATGAAGAGTCCTTAGGTGAATTTTCTTTGTTTCATAATTTTCATGGTCTTCAAAATCCATCCTCTCCAAGACATAGCGTCTTGCATGGCATGGGATAAGCTATACTCGAATTGTAAAAGATGAAAATTACACGTTGAAATAGTTGAAGTCATGCTTAATTATGAAAAAAACACTTGTCGTCGTTGCGTACCGTTTCAACTTTGAAGGTCTCCTCGAGCTTAATGCTGAAGCGCTGATCATCGTCCAGGTGAGGCCTGTCGCACAGACCTCGATCGTCGTGGCACCAGCCGCACTCCCCCGGGAGACTTTCGTCGTCCGATGATGACATTTCCTACGTTCATAATTCAAAACTACATCATCTCTTGCGTCCGTACATCGTCGAATATTATCACTAATACACCTCGAATACTATCATACATATAGCATCGCTAGTACAGCTAGAACCATAGCGCCTGACTGGTATCTAATTAGAAATGGAGGGTGGAGAAATGGAGAAATGGAACTGGTTAAGAGTTGAAAGAAAGGTATCTAATTAGAAACATAGGTGGAGGGTCTTGTAGAGGATAGATCGGTAGATAGGTAGCAGGGCCATCCAAATAGATGCCCAGTGGAGTTGGCCTAAAAACATTTCTTTCTTTAAGCTACTACTTCCATCTCAAGTATTTATGGTCAAGGGTTAGCAGGGCCATCCAAATAGAATATGTGGTATGGGCTTTTTTAGTAGGTCATCCTACCAGATTAGGGTTTCTCGATGACGAGCAACTGACATTAGTAATAACTATGAGTTGATATCACGCTTCTATATGTATAACACAAGTGGCAGTTGATCCTACTTAATTAAGTACTAAGATACCCCGGCCCATGCATTAGTCGCAAGTGCCCAATATGTCCTATTTTTAGCAAAGTCATGCTAAAATTCACGGAAAATTTCAGCATGACCTTTGCTGAAAATAGGACATATGGAGTACCCGAATTTGTCGGAACGGAAGTTAATCGACATTCCGGCAAACTCAAGGGCCTCTCGGGGTACCTGCAAAATCATTATCCCCGCGTAATGAAGTCGCCAATGGGTCATTTCAGAAGATCACAAGTAGCATCATCACAAGTACAACATCATCACAAGTACAACAGCAACAGCAGTGAATACAGGCATAACAGCAGCAGCAGGTTTATTCTTCTTTTTCATAAACACTAATTGTTGCCAACATCATCACAAGTAGCATCATCACAAGTACAACATCATCACAAGTTTAATTTTATATATACTAGGTATATACTATACATACCAGCCCATCCAAAAACTTTGCTAGCCGTGTGTGTGACAATAATAATAATAATAATAATAAAGAGATAAAAGAAAAAACCAAAGCTAGTCAGCCGTGTGTACATCTTTCCCATCCTTTTATTCCCTCAAAAAACGTTCCCGGGCCAATCAACCTGCTGCGTGGGCGCCGACCTCCCACAACATACAGCCATGCTATGTATGATATGATTTACTAAAGCAGAACCCACCCAGGTGCTGAACATATATGAGATGCTTGTCTCAACAAATAAATCCGAAGGATCATCTTTTATTTCGTTCTTGGTAAGCACACCAAAGATCTAACAAAATGTTCTGACAATAGATCACACATCTTGTAGCTTCGCATAATACTCTAAAGCTAGAGTTAAAAAAATCTGAAGATAAACAGCAACCAGTGTAACATTTCAGAGTACTCTGAATCTGAAGACACATTGATCCTTCCACTGTCTGCCCAAATATGAGCTGAAAGACTTTTTTGATTCAGAACTTCAATGCGTTTTGTTTCAGTTTTGGCTAGGAGAGACTATAACAGAGTAACAGATGCCTTAGAAAATTAAGTGTGTTCACTCAGTGTAAATGATGGTGTTAATGCAGAAAGCGTAGCAATCCCTTAGTACTTGGAACTAGTGGCGAGCAGAGTGAGCTTGGACCAGTATGTAACTTATGCAACTCTGCACTTTTCTCTCAAAAGAACACAATCCAGCCATTCAGATGCTCACCGTGGAGGAGTGGAGGACTGGATGATCTGCAGCTTCGGGACGGAGGCGCCGTGGGCAGCCGGTGCAGAGGGGCTCGATCTGCTGCTTCGGGGGCTTCTGGAGGAGGCGGACCCGTGCTCGGTGAAGCCTGCTCGGGGAGGAAACGCATGATTCGGGGCGATGACAGCAGTGGCTTGCGATCCAGTGGAGGGTGGTGGATGGTTGGGAGGAGGGGGAGGGGGCGGCGTCGGTGGATGGTTGGTTGGGGGTGGCGGCGGCTGTGGTGGATGCTTGGGAGCGGCGGCAACGGTGGATGCTCGGGGGTGGCGGTGGCTTGCGGTGGTGAGGGGTGGAAGAGCTGCGGTGGTGATGGGTGGAGGAGCGCTGGAGGTGGGGGCGGGGCGCGCTGGAAAGGGGTCATCGGCGGCGAGGGGGAAAGGGATCTGGCGCGCGGGGGGCGAGGGGGCTAGGGATTTGATCTGGTGCGGGGGGCGAGGGGGAAAGGGATAGAGGGGGGAAAGGGATAGCAATGGCGCACCTCCAAGGGGTGCGCCATAAGTACATCCATAGCAATGGCGCACCACCGTGGGGTGCGGCATAAGTAACTTTTTTTATTGATAACAATGGCGCACCCACTCCTGGTGCGCCATTAGTAACTTTTTTTTTATTTTTTATTGATAAAAATTATTACACTATATAGAGGAGAGGAGTAGAGGAGGGAGGGAGGGAGGGAGCATTTACATTCGTTGACGAGGCGGTGGTTGGCGTCGCATCGGAGATGCAGACCGTAGAAGGAGGAGGAGGCCGATCGTGGTCGTGGTCGTGGGCCAGCCTTGTCACTTCGCGTCGGCGTTCGTTGTCAGCCGTCGATGGACTGCGAGTAGCCCCGCCGAAGTCTCCACCTCCGGGCTTCGGCTTCCTCATCACGGCGGCGGAACAAGGTGTAGCTGCCGGTGGGGTGGGGTGGGGCGGCTGCGGCGAATGGGGTTGAGGAGCGACGCGACCTAGCCTAAGCTAGGTTGGAGCGAGGGAGGGTGCGGGGGGTCGTCGGCGGCGGTGGAGCGGGGGAGGGTGCGGGGGGTCGTCGGTGGCGGTGGAGCGGGGGAGGGTGCGGGGGGTCGTCGGCAGCGAGGGGGTCTGGCGAGGGGGATCGAGATGGAGGGGGATCTGGCGCGGGGGGCGAGGGGAAAAGGAATAGAGGGGGGAAGAATAGCAATGGCGCACCACCCAGGGGTGCGCCATAAGTACATCCATAGCAATGGCGCACCACCGAGGGGTGCGCCATTAGTAACTTTTTTTATTTTTGAAAATATCATCAAATTTGTTATTTGAAAATATCATCAAATTTTTTATTTGAAAATATCATCAAATTTTTTTTTGGATTTTTAATTGCATTCATTTGTGAATTGGTAAAACATTTACGAATATGAAAAAATATCATCAAATTTAAAAAAATATTCATGAATTCAAAAGGTGCCCATGAAATTTAAAAATATTCATGAGTTCAAAAAATATTAACAAATTCAATAATTTTTCTGAGTTAGAAATTCAATACCAGAATAAACACATAAATAAATATTCATGAGGACTAGAATAGAAGAAATATCATTACTAGTTTTGCAAAAAAAATTGTTAGTAGTGGCGCACCTTGTTTGTGGTGCGCCATTACTAGTTTGAACTAGTAATGGCGCACTTTACCCAAGTGCGCATTACAAGTTTTGGAAAAATAAAATAAAAATTGCTAGTAATGGCGCACCGTGTGTGTGGTGCGCCATTACTAGTTAAAACTATTAATGGCGCACTATGCCCTGGTGCGCCATTAGTAATTTTGGAAAAATAAAATAAAATTTGCTAGTAATGGCGCACCGTGTGTCTGGTGCGCCATTAGTAATGAGGACACTAATGGCGCACCTGTAACTGGTGCGCCACTGCTATATAGCAGTGGCGCACCACATACATGGTGTGCCATTAATGTCCGTATCAGCTATAGCCCTTTTAATAGTAGTGGGGAGACGATGGGTACAGTGCCGAGGTCTTGCCAGAGCACGAGTTTGGCTGGTCGTGACCCGTGGTCACCGCGTGAACTGGCATACCAGGTGCCAGGTGATCACCCACATCATGTATGGTAGATAAACCCTGCTACCGTTAGTATAAATGAAGAAATAAATCGGTCCAGGGGCAAAGAAGAGATTTGGAGGAGGACCCAAAACATTTTGGCAGCAAGATGTTTGTGCTGCGGGGAGACAAACACAGAAGAATATAGACTCGGGGCTTTGTCATGGTGTGATCACACAGTAAGATGATCACTTCTGCAAATTTTCAGCTCATTAGGATGAAGATACATGGTACTTGCTGTAGAAACCACCATTATGACCAGAATTAGAGATTTGGATGATGCACTCATATGGAGAGGCAAGTTGAGCTGAAATTGGGCATGTCCCAATGATTCGAAGATATGAGGATGCCCAAAAAGTTTCATGCCATTTGGACGTGCCAAAGTAGCACTTGCTTCATATAGCTTTGTTGTGGACAGAAACTTGAAAAATAGCACATGGCAAATGGTGTAATGGATTGAGCCAAATTTTGGTGGAGGCAGTTTATGTAGTTAGGGTAATGTCCTGGTAAATTTTAAACTTAAATGAAGCAATATAAAATATACTTGCTTCACTAACTAAAAATTTGGACAGAAACAAAGATTTGAAGGTATGCTCACATGGATGCATTGCATGCTCTCAAATCTTGAGGAGGGTGATGATTTGGTGATACGAAGGGCCATGCAAAATTTCAACTCAATTGGATTAACCTAGATAGTACTTCCTTTACAATGAATCCCCTCAGACAGGAACTTTCAAAAATTGCTCAGGAATATTTACTAGGTAAATTAAGTTGAATTTTGGCATGAGGCAAGGATTTGGACATGAAAAGGTGTCCACAAAGTTTGGGGTCAATTGGGAAAAGGTAAATGGCACTTGCTTCACAAACTGCCATTTAGGACAGAATATGAAAGGAATTAATTGAGCAAGCGGACGTGAGGTAAATTGTTGTAGATTGATAGATCGAACGCCAAATAAAATAAATAAATATAAAACAGAACACGGTATTTTTGTATTTTTTGGTTTAATAGATCTGAATAAAAATGCAAAGGAAAAGTAGATCGCAAGGCAAATATATGAGGAAAAAGACCCGAGGGCCGTTGGTTTCACTAGTGGCTTCTCTCGAGAAAAATAGCAAACGGTGGGTAAAAAAATTACTGTTGGGCAATTGATAGAACTTCAAATAATCATGACGATATCCAGGCAATGATCATTGTTGGAAATATGCCCTAGAGGCAATAATAAAGTGGTTATTATTATATTTCCTTGTTCATGATAATTGTCTATTGTTCATGCTATAATTGTATTAACCGGAAACCGTAATACTTGTGTGAATACATAGATCGTAATATGTCCCTAGTAAGCCTCTAGTTGACTAGCTCGTTGACCAATAGATGGTCATGGTTTCCTGACCATGGACATTGGATGTCATTGATAACGGGATCACATCATTAGGAGAATGATGTGATGGACAAGACCCAATCCTAAGCATAGCACAAGATCGTGTAGTTCGTTTTACCAGAGCTTTTCTAATGTCAAGTATCGTTTCCTTAGACCATGAGATTGTGCAACTCTCGGATACCGTAGGAATGCTTTGGGTGTACCAAACGTCACAACGTAACTGGGTGGCTATAAAGGTACATTACAGGTATCTCCGAAAGTGTCTGTTGGGTTGGCACGAATCGAGACTGGGATTTGTCACTCCGTATGACGGAGAGGTATCTCTGGGCCCACTCAGTAATCCATCATCATAATGAGCTCAATGTGACTAAGGAGTTAGTCACGGGATCATGCGTTACGGAACGAGTAAAGAGACTTGTCAGTAACGAGATTGAACGAGGTATAGAGATACCGACGATCGAATCTCGGGCAAGGAACATACCTATGGACAAAGGGAATTGTATACGGGATTGATTGAATCCTCAACATCGTGGTTCATCCGATGAGATCATCGTGGAACATGTGGGAGCCAACATGGGTATCCAGATCCCGCTGTTGGTAATTGACCGGAGAGATGTCTCGATCATGTCTGCATGGTTCCCGAACCCATAAGGTCTACACACTTAAGGTTCGGTGACGCTAGAGTTGTTATGGGAAATAGTATGTGGTTACCGAAGGTTGTTCAGAGTCCCCAGATGAGATCCCGGATGTCACGAGGAGTTTCGGAATGGTCCGAAGATGAAGATTTATATATGGGAAGTCCTTATTCAGTCGCCGGAAGTGTTCGGGGGGTTACCGGTATTGTACCGGGACCACCGAAGGGGTTCCGGGGGTCCACCGGGAGGGTCCACCTGCCCCGGAGGGCCCTATGGGCTGAATATGGAGGGGAACCAGCCCCTAGGTGGGCTGGGCGCCAACTCCCCCTAGGGACCATGCGCCTAGGGTTGGGGGAAACCCTAGAGGGGGCGCCCCACCTAACTTGGGGGGCAAGCCTCCCCCATTGGCCGCCCCCCTCTAGATGCATCTAGGGGGGTCGGCCCCTTCTCCCTTGCCCCTATATATAGTGGGGGTTGGGAGGGCAGCCGCACCCTTCCCCTGGCGTAGCCCTCCCCCCTCTCCAACACCTCCTCCTCCTCCTCCTCCGTAGTGCTTGGCGAAGCCCTGCCGGAGAACTACAAGCTCCACCACCACGCCGTCGTGCTGCCGGAGCTCTCCCTCAACTTCTCTCCCCTTGCTGGATCAAGAAGGAGGAGACGTCCCCGGGCTGTACGTGTGTTGAATGCGGAGGCGCCGTCCGTTCGGCGCTTGATCGGATCTTCCGCGATTTGAATCGCCGCGAGTACGACTTCATCAACCGTGTTCTTCACTACAAAAAAAATACACTTCCGTGATGATACGTGTTTGTCACAGTAGGTCGCATTTTTTGTCATGCATGTACATCCATGACAAATTTATGACAGAATCAAGATAGTCATACCTGTGCTGTCGTAGAAGTGTTCCATGACATTACCAAAATTATCATCACGGAAGTGTCCACTTCCATGACGATAAATCACGCGTCACAGAAGTGCTTTCGTCAAGGGTGACCGACGCGTGGCATTCACCGTAATGGAACGCCGTTAAGCTATCGGGTCGGGTTTTGGATCCGATAACCCGTTAACAGCCCCGACCAATGGGGATTTTCCACGTGTAAAATCATCATTGGCTGGAGGAGACACGTGCCAGGTCCGCGTTGGCACAGGTGTCACTCATCCAATGGGCGAGACGCGCCTATGATATGTTGACACGTGGACCGGCCCATCAAGTTTAAATGGGCCGGCCCAACTAAAGGCCCACAAGATTTTGCGCACCATAATGGGCCGGCCCAGCTAAAGGCCCACAAGATTTTGTGGACCATAATGGGCTGGCCCAGCTAAAGGCCCACAAGATTTTGCGGGCCATAATGGGCCGACCCAGGTAAAGGCCCACAAGATTTTTGTGTGCCATAATGGACCGGCCCAGGTAAAGGCCCACAAGATTCTTGCGGATCATAATGGGCCGGCCCAGCTGTAGGCCCACAAGATTTTGAGGACCCTAGTAGGCCGACCCATTAACTAGCTGCCATGTTTTGGGCCAAATGCCGGCCCATATTTGATCTGGTCCATTAATGGCCTGCCACGCTCCGGGCCTAATAGTGGCCCATATGAGATCCGGCCCGTTAAAAGCCTACCACGTTCTATGCCAAATTACGGCCCAGATCAGGTCCGACCCTTTAAGAGGCTTTGGGCTCAATTATGGCCCATATCAGATTCGACCCGTCAACTGGACACTATGCTTTTGGGCCCACTTGCTAAAGGCCCACTTAGTAATTCGGCCTGATATTAGTTTTGGCCTGTTAAGGGCCCGTTTAACATTTCGGCCCTATATTAATTTCGGCCTGTTAAAAGCCCGTCATATAGTTGGGCCTAACTACGGCCCGGTTTGCATCCAGCCTGCTCGCAGCCGATATCTGATTGGGCCAAACAAGGACCGAGACAATTTGGCCTGTTAAAAGCCCGTGATTTTATTCGCACAATCATGGGTCGGGGTTCATTTCGGGCTGTTGCCGGCCTGTGAGCTGTTCGGCACGTTTCAGGCCCAACCTACATCGTGATTGCATGACGGCACAATTATGTACCGTAATTTTACGGTTTGGCCGGTTTACTGCGAAGACAGGATAAATATACAGTAAAATAACTGCAGCATCGTGAATAAGAAAAACCTAGACTATACAATAAAGAAATTACGGCATATTACATCCACTGGGCATCAAAGTTCGCCACTATTATAATAAAGCACAAGCAGACAGCAGATTACATACACTGGGCATCAAAGATCGCCACCAGTGCAAATAAACACGCCAACAAAATAATATACAAAACCGATAGCACTTCAATATAGTTCAAGAAAGGTTAGCCTTGCTGGGGAGCTGCAACGCAAGCAGCTGAGCAAGATGATGAGACTGCGCGTGTTCAACACTTATATCTTCCTCACTCTGGAAGATAAACAAGCAGACAGATGACAGGTTTTGCACATAAAAGTATCAGTGCTGACAATTCATCACATTTCTTACTGACGAATAAAGTGACACAGTTTAAAATTGCATTAACACAATATGGTATTGTTCAGGTCAAGACATGGCAGGAAATGACATTGTGAAGGAGTTGGTAGCTTCACGACACCACTGGATTACAGATCAAGAACCCATAAGTATCAATGGTTAGTGTGCTATCAATTTATACCATTTCAGATTGGCAAATAAAGAGACGGTTTAAATAATAGTAGAATGATATGACATTGTTCATAGTTAAGACATTGCAGAATATGACATTGTGCTGTAGTGGGTAGGTTCACCACACCACTGGATTACGGATGAAGAACAGAAGCATACATGCAGTGCAAAAGAAGATCACTTGCTCTGTATAGTTTAATTTACATGGTATGAAGAAGGAACTTGGTTGTACAACTGAAAACTTAAATTGTGAAAGGACAAACTTTTGTTTATGAACTACATAATAAACTTTAAACAAGCAATTTGATGCAAACACCAAAAATAAACAGCTGTTGCAGTCATGCCTAACCAAATATATACAACAAAGTTTGAAGGCTTGAGATGGACAAACTTACATTATTGGTGAAGACAGGCTCTATAAAGGCCTTGTCCATGCTGAGGGGGGGGGGGCAATTCAAGAAGTTTACCACAGAATCTTCTTCAAAAGCATTGCCTTTATTCTACATTTTGTTAAGAGTAAATATAGATGTGATAATATACGAAAAAATGGAGAATATTTAAGATAAGATGAAGAGTGATGCTACATAACCAAGTAGCTATAAATGTAAGTGCAGCGATACAGGCAAAAGGTACAGCCAAGAGCAATGCACAGCTAAACTTCTTCAGTACCAACCTTATGGTAAGAGTAAATATAGATCTGATGTGTAGAAAATGGAGGGCAAAGGAAAATAAGCTGCAGAGTGATGGTACATGAACAACTACCTGTCATTATAAGTACACTGGAAAAGGAAAGCATGTACTTACAAGAACAATGCAGAGCTAAAAAAACATTGGCATTGGATATATTCTACACGAATGTAACCATTCATACAGATCAGATAATTTGGAGCGAACAATTGATAAGCAAGCTATCATGCATACTGCTGTCACATAATGAACCAAGTATGTGTGCAAGTACAGTGATACAGGACAACAGGTACTAACAAGAGCAAAGCAGCGGGCAACATATTTGCGATATCCTGTCGTTCTTGTCAAACCGGAATTCTTCTTCGCGCAGATTTCCTGCAAAAAAGATCCGTAAGGCACATGCGGAAAAGTAGAAGTTCAAATTGTCATGTGATTTCATAGACAGTACCTCATCCTGGGAACGAGACCAGTGCATAACAAGGTTTTTCCATTCAATGTCTTCTAAATTTAGCAGAGGAGACTTCACCAGAAATTCGTTTATAGACTTGCCATCAAAGTGTGATTTCCTCAGGTAAGACCGATACTGCTGCAATGCTTCCTTGAAAAGCACAAGCAAGCTTTGCTCGTCATGACTATCCAGATTGACCCTCGCCTAGTTACAACAATGTAATGTAAATCATTGATGTGTTCAATCAGCAGAAAACAGGAAAATAATAACCATGAATAATAGCACTTACACGTAAGTTGGACAGGAAGATGTGAAAATGGTGTTTGTCTTCACAATAATCTTCCCATGATGGGAATATATGCACGTAGTCCCTAACAACATTGAAAGCATTGTCTTTTAAACTATGAATAAATGGAATGGGGTTCCAATCTGCAGGAATTGGCCGTCTCTGCAGTTGGGATAGGTCTTCGGCCGGTGGACTTGTTGTACTTTTTGCTGGAGTGGGATTTTTATGTGGTACAGCTGGTGCTATGGCAAATGAAATCGGTATACCTTTTGCTAGAGTGCAGGTCCTGTGTGGTGGGGCTAGTGGTGTGGCCAGTGAAGTATGGGTACAGTCTGCTGGAGTCGGTCCTACGTTTTGTGTCACTGGTTGTACAGTCAATATAAGTGGGGTGCTGTCTGATTTCTCCGGCACCACCACGTTTTTGAAGGACTTTGCTGGTGCTCCTTCAGGTTCGGCAATCACCCTCTTCCTTTTTGATGTCTGATGCACAAGAACAACATTTGAGTGGAAAAACATGGTATGATGACAGATGGAATATGTATTGATAATGGATGGGCATGGCATCTCGACATATATGATGAGTAAACTAAGCAGATGGCGGTGCAACAAAGTAGAAGAAATGCAAGACAACATATGCAAGATACCCGCAATCAATAAAACATTGCCAAATTAGAACAGGAACCTTGATGGGTGAACAGGACAGGCCATCTGCCTTTGACTCCTCGAGGTTAGAATAGTCATTAGGATCATATTCTGAACAAGAATCAACAGGTGGGGAGCGTATGAGTTTCATTGCATCCAGAATGGCACTCAATGCCTTGGTGCCAATTTTGTAAGTCATTGCAGTGTTTAGCTTCAAGAGTGGACTGCTGCTAGTGCGACACAAAGCAGCTACACAGATCATAGTGTAGATATAGCGGGAAAACCTTAAGCATCAGAGTAAAATCAGCAAAGTGGAACTTGCTGGAATATATGTGCTAGTATTGCCGGTACGGCTAGAAAGGCTTCGGATACCAGCTCTCTTCAAGTGAAGGTGCGGTACTGTTAATATGAGTGTAACTCTCAAAGGCGACACAACTCCCCGCATTTCCTTGCTATTCTTATAGGATTCAAGTGGGCAGGCCACTACAAATCCTATTCCTATGTTTACAAGATCCTACGAATCAAAGAGACTCAAAGTGTCCATCACAACCGACTGTATAGACCTCTACACTGCAAATGTCCCTGCTCATCTTCAGTACAAGGAACATACTGTACTACTATCATACTCCCTCCGTTCCAAAATATAAGTCTTGGTAGAGATTTCCACTATGGATCACATACAGATGTATCCAGATACATTATAGAGTGTAGGTTCACTCATTTTGCTCCATATGTAGTCCATGGTGGAATCTATACAAAGACTTCTATTGAGGAACGGAGAGAGTACATATTAAAGAAGAACGGAAGAGGAACATGGTAAAGAAGAGCAAGCAGATTTTGGATAATAAAATGTTGGTTGCGCAGTGCCCACACATGATGAACTAGAGCGCATTAAGAATGCAACTCCCAGCTGTCTCTCGACCATTTCAGGCGGTTGGATGAAGATCCTACGTCTCCTAACCCTTCTTCTTCCTCGTCTCTGATTCTTCCCATACAAAACACCGCACGAGCCGCCGGCCGGACCATCGGCCCCCACCGCCTGTGTTCCTCCGCCACCCCCACCCCGCCCCAACCCCCACCCGCGTCGAGTTTTCTTTGTTCGGCGAGGCCCCACAACCACCCGAGCCCCTTCGATCGCACCGGCGAACTCCGGCAAGCTCTGAAAAATCGACTGACCCAATTTTGAAATTTAGTCTACTGTGATTTAACTAGTGTGGAATATAAAAG
>NC_057811.1:295268191-295269853 GCF_018294505.1 Triticum aestivum
TCTGAAAAGTCTGCAACATGAAACGTTGCAGCCCGAAAACGGGTCAGCACATAGAATATGCTGGCAATGTAACACATAGAGAATAATGAACATAGTGATGCTATACTACATGCATAATTGGCTGGTGGAAAGCTCTATGGTTATGGTTTTGCGAAAAGCCAATTTTTCCCTACTGCAAAGGAATAAATTTTATTTAACTATCATGGTGGTTGTTAAACATTGAGATGGTTGACAGCATCTCAATCCCAATTAAGAATCATCATTAACCCAGCAAAATTAATTAAAAGTAACATGGTGATGAGATTCAAATGATAATCCAGGTACTAGATACTCAAGTTGTCCATAACCGGGGACACGGCTAACCATGATTAGTTTGTACACTCTGCAGAGGTTTGCGCACTTTTCCCCACAAGACTCGATCGCCTCCGCTTGATTCTCGCACTACATGATGTTTGACAAACGGATGACCGAGACACAGTCTTTCAGAAACAATCACTCTTTACTTTGGATGGACAGTTACACCTACTTTCCCCTACATCTGCTAGCCCACCTCTTCAAGAGATCATGTAACCTACTCAACTATGCTAGAGCCCATAATAGCTTGTGGCTGCACACGGAAGTTTCTAGCATGAATGATCTTATGATACCTTTGAGCCTGGGTGGCGGTCCTTATACAAACAGACAACACTGGATTCTCCAGGTGCCTCAATCCACCCAGATGTGATTATTAGTTGCCACCTTAGGTAAACCATTATTAACAATCTCACAACTGTCAGGAATTTCACTCAAACCCAATCCACGTCTACGAGCATAGCATGGCAATATAATAGCAACGTAGAAGTAACTCCCAAGGGTTTGATAAATAAAACAGGTAATGGGTACTACCTCAACTACTTCCCAATTCCCACAATTTAATTAGATCCTAATCATGCAATGTTTGAGGAAATAGATCTAATGCAATAAAAACTGGGTATGGAAGGTATGATCAAAGTGTTACTTGCCTTGCTGATGATCCGCGAAAACTAGCGATTCGAAGTAACAAGCGGCACACTCCGGGTACTCTATCGCAAACAAACAAGCAAACAATAAGTACTCATCTAATGCACAGGTAAAACTCGAATGAAGAATCCAACCAGAAAGTTCAACTTAAGAACTCCGGTTTGCAAAAAGAATCAACTCGAACGAAGCAATGAAAGTCAAACGGCGAAAGAAACAAGCTTAGTTTACTAATCTGAATCTTGGTCAAATTTTACAGTAGCAAAAACTTGTTTGAGTAGGTTAAACGGAAAGAGAATTTCGAGACGAAATTCTAGGCGCTTGAATCGCCTGATTCCGATAAACGAGCGAAAAGTTAAACAGAAACGAAGATTCGATCAGAAATCGAGATCTGAGAAAATCGCGGAAAAATCCGACGAAAAAGAAAAATGGACGAACTGTTAAAGAACGGACGTTCGTTAACAGAGAAAATCCGACGAACGCGTTCATTAAAACGAACGAGTCGGTGAACGCTCACAAAATAACAAAACCGAAGAAATAAACCGATCTAGGTTTTTTTTTAAATGAACGGTTTTTTTTAAAACCGGCAAACGGCATCGGATCGGTACCTCGTCGGAACGGAACTCCGGCGGGGTCGGCGGGCTCCGGCGGGGCTCGGCGAGGGGC
>NC_057811.1:295271291-295278716 GCF_018294505.1 Triticum aestivum
TTTGGGATGTTACAAACCTACCCCCCTTAAGATGAATCTCGCCCTCGAGATTCGGGTTGGCTAGAAAACAGGTGGGAGTGGTCCTTCCGTAGATCTTCCTCTCGCTCCCAGGTGGCTTCATCCTCCGTGTGGTGACTCCACTGGACTTTGCAAAACTTGATAACCTTACTGCGGGTAACTCGGCTGGCATACTCAAGAATCTTAACTGGTTTCTCCTCATAGGTCAAATCACTTTCCAGCTGAATCGCTTCCAGCGGCACAGTATCTCTCAGTGGTATCTCAGCCATTTCTGCGTGGCACTTCTTCAACTGGGAAACGTGAAATACATCATGAACTCCAGACAATCCTTCGGGCAATTCCAGCTTGTAGGCAACCTCTCCCATACGTTCCAAAACTCTGTATGGTCCGATAAAACGGGGTGCTAACTTTCCCTTAACTCCAAAACGCTTCACTCCTCGAAGTGGTGATACTCGAAGATAAACTCTGTCTCTGACTTCGTGAACTGTCTCCTTCCGTTTAGAATTAGCATAACTCTTCTGCCTGGACTGGGCTACTTTGAGCCTATCGTGAATCAACCTCACTTTCTGTTCAGACTCCTTAATCAAATCTGGTCCAAACAACTGACGGTCTCCAACTTCGTCCCATAACAACGGTGTTCTACACCTCCTTCCGTACAAAGCTTCGAAAGGGGCCATCTTCAAACTGGTTTGATAACTGTTGTTATAAGAAAACTCCGCATATGGCAAGTTGTCGTCCCAACTAGATCCATAATCTAGTGCACAAGCTCTCAACATGTCCTCCAGAATCTGGTTGACTCTCTTGGTCTGTCCATCTGTCTGTGGGTGAAAAGCTGTACTAAATTCTAGCCTGGTTCCCAATGTTTCATGTAACTGCTTCCAAAACTTCGAGGTAAACTGGGTTCCTCTGTCGGATACAATGGTCCTCGGAACTCCATGCAAACATACGATCCTGGTCATGTATATCTTTGCCAACTTAGCACTGGTGTAAGTGGTCTTCACTGGAATGAAATGAGCCACTTTCGTCAAACGGTCGACTACAACCCATATTGAGTCATAGCCTGAACAAGTCCTGGGTAATCCTGTGATAAAATCCATGCCTATTTTATCCCACTTCCATTCGAGTATCGGCAATGGTTGTAGCAATCCTGCTGGCTTCTGATGCTCTGCCTTCACTCTCTGACATACATCACAAACTGCTACATACTCTGCAATATCCTTCTTTATTCCTGTCCACCAGAAAGTATTCTTCAGATCCAAATACATCTTGGTATTTCCTGGGTGAATCGAGTACGGTGAATCATGGGCTTCTTGCAAAATCAACTTCCTGATCTCCGGATCTTTTGGCACATACACGCGGTCCTCAAACCATAAGGTATCGTGCTCATCCTCACGAAATCCCTTGGCTTTTCCTTTGCTCATCTTCTCCTTTATCATCTCAATCTCCTTGTCTGTCTTCTGAGCTTCTCTGATCCTTTCCATCAAGGTAGACTGAATCTCCAGTGTCGCTAAATAGCCTCTGGGGACTATTTCCAAACATAGTTCGCGAAGGTCCTCGGCTAACTCCTGAGGTAACTCTCCTGTCATGAGGGTGTTGGCATGACTCTTGCGGCTCAACGCGTCTGCTACTACGTTAGCCTTCCCTGGGTGATAATGCAATCTCATATCATAGTCCTTTATGAGCTCCAACCATCTCCTCTGTCTGAGATTTAACTCCTTCTGCGTGAAAATATACTTCAAACTCTTGTGATCCGTATACACCTCACAATGGTTTCTGATGAGGAAATGTCTCCATGTCTTCAACGCATGCACCACGGCTGCTAACTCCAAATCATGTGTAGCATAATTTTTCTCATGGGGTTTAAGTTTTCGTGAAGCATATGACACAACTCTTCCTTCCTGCATAAGCACTGCTCCCAGTCCTCGACGAGAAGCGTCGCAATAAACTTCATAGTCCTTGCGTTGATCTGGTAGAATCAACACTGGTGATGTAACCAATCATTTCTTCAACTCCTGGAAACTAGCTTCACATTCCTCAGTCCAATTGAATTTGGTGTCCTTCTTCAATAGCTCAGTCATGGGCTTAGCAATCTTCGAGAAATTCTCGATGAATCTCCGGTAGTATACTACAAGTCCAAGAAAACTCCGGATTTCTCAAACTGTCGTGGGTGATTCCCAACTTGTCACTGTATCAACCTTGGCAGGGTCTACTGCTATTCCTTCTCCAGAAATAACATGTCCAAGAAATCCCACTTCCTTCAGCCAAAATTCACACTTGCTGAACTTGGCATATAACTGATGTTCTCTGAGCTTCTCAAGTACCAATCGCAAATGCTCCTCATGCTCTTCCTCATTCTGGGAAAAGACTAAAATATCATCAATGAACACCACGACGAACTTATCCAAAAACTCCATAAACACTTTGTTCATCAGGTTCATGAAATAGGCAGGTGCGTTAGTCAGACCAAATGACATAACGGTATACTCATACAATCCATATCTGGTGGTAAAAGCCGTCTTAGGTATATCCTGCTCTCGAATCTTTAACTGATGGTATCTTGATCGTAGATCGATCTTGGAAAATACTTTAGCTCCCTGTAGGCGGTGAAACAAATCATTGATCATCGGCAGTGGGTACTTGTTTTTGATGGTTACTTCATTCAATCCACGGTAATCAACAACCATCCTCAGCGATCCATCTTTCTTTTCCACTAGAAGTACTGGTGATCCCCAAGGTGACGAACTTGGGCGAACATAGCCTTTATCCAGTAACTCCTTGATCTGCTTCTTAATTTCCTCCAAATCTTTTGCGGGCATCCAGTACGGTCTCTTAGATATTGGCCCTGTGCCTGGCAAAAGTTCAATCAAGAACTCAATGTCTCTATCTGGTGGCATGCCTGGCAACTCTTCTGGGAATACATCCGGGTAATCCTTCACCACTAGTACTTCCTCCTGTACAACACCTGATAAGGAATTTACTTGGGTCCTCTTCGGCATATGCCTGGATACATACTTGATCCTTTTTCCTGCTGGGGTGGTAAGCAAAGTCGACTTGCTGGCGCAATCGATGTTTCCTCCATACAACGATAGCCAATCCATTCCCAAAATCACATCCAAACCTTGCGACTCCAAAACTATGAGGTCTGAGGGGAAAACATGCCTACCAATGGACAATGGCATCTGAAAACATCCTTGGCTTGCCATATACTCTGCTCCTGGCGAGGTTACTAACATAGGTGTTCTGAGAACTTTGGTGGGCAACTTAAACTTATCCACAAATCCCCTTGATATGAATGAATGCGATGCACCAGTATCGAAAAGAACGGTTGCAGTAAATGACTTAACTAAAAACTTACCTATTACTGCATCAGGCTGAGCTTCAACCTCCTCCACGCTCACGTGGTTCACGTGTCCTTTGTTGAACGGGTTCGGCTTCTTCCCAGAGCTTCCATTACCATTGCCATTCCGGGCTTCAGGACAATCAGTTGCATAATGTCCAGTCTTCTGGCACTTGAAACAAGTAACGTGACTTAGATCCCTCTTGGCTGGGGTCGATGGGTTGGTGCGGTTATGTCCGTTGGTTCCTCCATTTCCATTACCATTCTTGGAGCCATTATGATTGTGCGAACTACCTCCTCCATGGGTATGCTGAAACTGTCCTCCCGGTTTCGGGGCAAATCGTGGCTTCTGCTGAGCTCCAGAATTGTACTTCCCTTGTCCATACTTCCTCTTACGGTTTTCAATCTGCTGTTGCTTCCCTTCAATCATGAGAGCTCTATCTACCAGCTCCTGGTAGTTGTTGAAAGTAGCTACCATCAACTGCATACTCAGTTCATCATTCAGTCCTTCCAAAAATTTCTCCTGCTTGGCAGCATCTGTAGCAACGTCATCTGGTGCATAACGTGCTAACTTACTGAAATCCTCCACATACTGGCCTACGGTGCGTCCTCCTTGGCGTAGGTTGCGAAACTCACGCTTCTTCATAGCCATAGCTCCTGCTGAAACATGAGCTGTACGGAAAGCTTGCTGAAACTGGTCCCATGTGACAGTGTCAATAGGGTGTGTGGTTGTGTAATTGTCCCACCATGATGCTGCGGGTCCATCAAGCTGGTGTGCGGCAAAACGCACTCTTTCCGCATCTATGCATCCTGCAGTGGTCAACTCCCTTCCAACTTTGTGGAGCCAATCATCTGCAACAATCGGCTCGGTGCTACTGGAGAACACCGGCGGGTTTAGCCTTAAGAAACGGGCTAAGTGAGCAACAGGTGGTGGTGGCGGTGGGTTGTTGTTGTTATTGTTGTTGCCTTGGTTCTGCACTAACACTTGCATCAGGGCATTCTGTTGCTGAATCAACTCGGTGATCTCTGGTGGGAAAACAAATCCGGTGTCGCGTCTCGGAGGCATCTGATGGGTTAGAAAAGATGAGGGTTAAGAATAGAATGAGGTCTAGAGGGAAAAACACTACCCATATGCTCATGAGACAAATACAATCAATATCACTCAATCAATTCAAACAAGGCATAACAATCGATCTAACTAGCGTTACAAAGTGCTTGAACTATACTATTAAATGGGGGAAAACTACTACTGATATGGTGGTCTACTAGAAATTCTGATCCGTTGAAGACTCCATGATGTCTGCTCCAGCTTCGTCAACAAAGTCATCTTCACTTGGTTCCGAGTCGGTGTCGTCGATGATGATGTAGTTATCCGGACAAGTGCATTCATCATCTTTTGCTTTTGGCACTGGATTTCCCATGAATACTCCAATCTTCTTCTCCAGGTCGTCATTCTTCCCTACTAGTGCGATGATTTCCTCCATATAATCCTCGCGTGTAGCCTTGAGTTCTTCCTCCAGCTCCTTGATCTTGGTTAATGCCTTCTTCAGTTCTTCCTTGTCCGTGCATATCTGGTTCTCCTGGCGACGAATGTGTTGGTTTTGCTCCTGGATGAAAGCTGCAATTGATCCATCCTTCTTGGTTCTGATCATCTCCCATTGCTCGTCTCGGCGTCCACAAATCTGATAAATAGTATCCTTAAGCTCCTTGTGGTAGACTTCTCCAATGCGTCCCATAGCGATGTGGGCGGCCCTGCTCTTCCCTAAACTCCAGGTTGGTGCTTCGAAAACCAATCTTATGGGTTCAGTAATTGGCATAAACGTCCTTCCTCGAATGTGAACTTGAATCTTCCAGCTCTCCTCTTCGGGTAATGTGGCGTTGTAGGTTCCGGTGATGCTTGGTATTCCTATGTTCAAATACTTATTGACTTCCTTCAAGTGTCGTCCAAAAGGCGTGTCTTCATCTGGTTGCATGAACTTGCTCCTTGCATCCGCCATTCCTAAAGAGTAGAAAGTGGAGAGGGGTCAGAAATGAGAAGAGAGAAGTGTTCTAGGGCTTAGGCTTAGTGGTCGTGTCCTACAGTCACCGTGTGCTCTGATACCACCTTTGTAGCGACCAGACCTCAAATGGTCTGTGCTGCTGTGCACCAGTGTCATCCCTGGATCAGTAATGCTGACACACACAGTACAAATGGAGGATTTATAACAGAGTAGCAATCACACACTTATTACATCGAATATCTCCAAAGAGAATAAGTATGATAAATATGGCTTAAGGCCATCTAAATATGATAACAGCGGAAGACTTGGAAGATAAGTGAGTCCATCAACTCCAGCGGCATCACTGAGTATAAGACCACGACCTAAGGCACCTTACTCGTCGTCTGAAAAGTCTGCAACATGAAACGTTGCAGCCCGAAAACGGGTCAGCACATAGAATATGCTGGCAATGTAACACATAGAGAATAATGAACATAGTGATGCTATACTACATGCATAATTGGCTGGTGGAAAGCTCTATGGTTATGGTTTTGCGAAAAGCCAATTTTTCCCTACTGCAAAGGAATAAATTTTATTTAACTATCATGGTGGTTGTTAAACATTGAGATGGTTGACAGCATCTCAATCCCAATTAAGAATCATCATTAACCCAGCAAAATTAATTAAAAGTAACATGGTGATGAGATTCAAATGATAATCCAGGTACTAGATACTCAAGTTGTCCATAACCGGGGACACGGCTAACCATGATTAGTTTGTACACTCTGCAGAGGTTTGCGCACTTTTCCCCACAAGACTCGATCGCCTCCACTTGATTCTCGCACTACATGATGTTTGAGAAACGGATGACCGAGACACAGTCTTTCAGAAACAATCACTCTTTACTCTGGATGGACAGTTACACCTACTTTCCCCTACATCTGCTAGCCCACCTCTTCAAGAGATCATGTAACCTACTCAACTATGCTAGAGCCCATAATAGCTTGTGGCTGCACACGGAAGTTTCTAGCATGAATGATCTTATGATACCTTTGAGCCTGGGTGGCGGTCCTTATACAAACAGACAACACTGGATTCTCCAGGTGCCTCAATCCACGCAGATGTGATTTTTAGTTGCCACCTTAGGTAAACCATTATTAACAATCTCACAACTGTCATGAATTTCACTCAAACCCAATCCACGTCTACGAGCATAGCATGGCAATATAATAGCAACGTAGAAGTAATTCCCAAGGGTTTGATAAATAAAACAGGTAATGGGTACTACCTCAACTACTTCCCAATTCCCACAATTTAATTAGATCCTAATCATGCAATGTTTGAGGAAATAGATCTAATGCAATAAAAACTGGGTATGGAAGGTACGATCGAAGTGTTACTTGCCTTGCTGATGATCCGCGAAAACTAGCGATTCGAAGTAACAAGCGGCACTCTCCGGGTACTCTATCACAAACAAACAAGCAAACAATAAGTACTCATCTAATGCACAGGTAAAACTCGAATGAAGAATCCAACCAGAAAGTTCAACTTAAGAACTCCGGTTTGCAAAAAGAATCAACTCGAACGAAGCAACGAAAGTCAAACGGCGAAAGAAACAAGCTTTGTTTACTAATCTGAATCTAGGTCAAATTTTACAGTAGCAAAAACTTGTTTGAGTAGGTTAAACGGAAAGAGAATTTCGAGGCGAAATTCTAGGCGCTTGAATCGCCTGATTCCGATAAACGAGCGAAAAGTTAAACAGAAACGAAGATTCGATCAGAAATCGAGACCTGAGAAAATCGCGGAAAAATCCGACGAAAAAGAAAAACTGACGAACGGTTAAAGAACGGACGTTCGTTAACAAAGAAAATCCGACGAACACGTTCGTTAAAACGAACGAGTCGGTGAACGCTCACAAAATAACAAAACCGAAGAAATAAACTGATCTAGGGTTTTTTTAAAACGAACGTTTTTTTTAAACCGGCAAACGGCATCGGATCAGTGCCTCGTCGGAACGGAACTCTGGCGGGGTCGGCGGGCTCCGGCGGGGCTCGGCGAGGGGCGGCGGGGTGTGGAGGGGCTCGGGCGGTG
>NC_057811.1:295279421-295282460 GCF_018294505.1 Triticum aestivum
CGTGGGGGAGGGGCAAGGCGGCGGTGGCTGTGCTCGTGGCGGACTCGGGCGCGGTGGCGGTGGCGGCTGCGCGAGGGAGACGCGGGGGTGGGCCGCCGCTCGGCTGGGCCTCGGCCCGGTCGGGCACGGCGCGGTTTTTTTTAAACGTTCCGCCGAAAAATTTGTAGAAAAATAAATAAAAATCCAACAAAATAAAACAAATTTTCCCCGTCTAGTTCGAATATTTAAAACAGGGTGAACATTTTTTTGACACAAAATAAATTTTTGAAAACATGCTATATTTTTAATGCAATTAAAATTGCAAATAAACTCCGAATAAAATCCAATAAATGATTTTAACACTTTTCCTCCAATATTTCAATTATTTTGGAGAAGTCATATTTTCTCCTCTCATTTATTTTTAATGAAATATTTTTCCGGAGAGAAAATAATTAAAACCAAAAATCCTCGTTTTATTATTTGATGAAAATCAAATATGAAAATTCGAGAAAATCCCCAACTCTCTCCGAGGGTCCTTGAGTTGCTTAGGATTTATCGAGGATTTGTCAAAATGCAATAAAATATGATATGCAAGATGATCTATGTATAACATACCAAATTGAAAATTTTGGGATGTTACAGTCGATTTCGGCTGAGGACACACTGTGTTTTGGCGCCCACCGTGTATGAATCCGGGTGAGAGGCGGTTACGTCATGTTTGGGTGAAATTACAAACCTACCCCTATCGAAACCTATAGAAATCCAGCAGATAGGCTTTGCGTGGCAGGGATAGGCAGTAGTGATTTCCATCTCGCAGATTTTGGTTTCGGTCGGTTACTGCGACTTTCCCCGCTTCGTTCAAATTTTGCAGAGTGCACGTTTACCGTGCCAACTCAATTCGAATCCCGTTTGTATTCTATTTTTTTCGGGCGGGATCCATTTTCAATTGGAATTACATTCTATATACATCATTTTTTATATATACTCTCAAAAGCACAACACCATTTATACATAAATATGGTTTACAAATGGCATGATCTCAGATTCATAAGGTTGTATCCATCAATTTGGATTTTCAAATATTTGAAACCACTTTATGTTGAAATCCAATGTATGCATTCCTCGCTAACTGTCTCCAATTAATGTGTGTTTCATGCAGGTTTTTTTACTTCTCAAACATGTATAATTTGTTTCACACACGCAACATATAGTGTAATCTCGTTTACACATTAATTGCATATAAACCATGCATTGTTTGTAATTGAAGAATATATGGATCACCAATATTGATAAACTATATAACATTACACGTGTGCCCAAATTCAAATGAATATGCATGTTTGATACACCAATTTGCATTATGATATTATCGATGTCGTGATCTCCAGTTTAAATATTTGAATCCCCTTTAATCTAGATATTCGTCTCATATAGCTATCACTCATGCTTATATAGGACTATCTCTATGGACCTATACGCGTTCATCGTCTCTCAGGTATCTCTCGTGCTACCTGTATGTCGATAATGATCTTTTATATTTGTAACACACTGACGATTCCCCCTCCCTCGACCTTCATCACTCTATCTCTCTCTAAGTATATCTCGCTCCCTGCTATGTGTCTCTAACTATGATTCTCCATGTGGAATCTCTTTCTCTCACACAAACACAAAACTTTGTCTCCCGGGGTCTCATTTCTCTCTACTATTCCCATGTGTGCCACTCGCACACCCCTCATACAGAGATGTCTTTCGCTCCTTAGATATGAGAACCTACGACTCTTCCTCTTCAATATCTCTTTCTCACACACAAACACAAACTCTGTCTCCCAGGGTCTCATATTTCTCCATTGTTCTCTTGTATGTCGCTCACACACACCCTTTCTCCCTAGAGATATCTTGCGTTCCCTCGTATGTCTCTCTAGCTATCATCTCGTTGTGAAATATCTTTCTCTCTCGCAGACACAAAACTCCGTCTCTCTGGATCTCATTTCTCTCTAATATCTGTTTGTATGTGACTCACATGCACCCTCTCTCTATCTCTCTCACACCCACACACATAACCCAGCCTTCTGATCCACTCAACTCCTATCTCTAACGCACACTAGCTAGCATCTTTATCTTTCTATTTATCTATTTCTCCATCAACCTTCTTTCTTGCCCTCACTCTTGATTCCTATCACACACACTACATATGTTTCTCTCTACATGCAGTCAAGTGCCCTCTCACACACATATATAACTTCACCCTTTGAACCACCCGACGGTCATCTCCAACACCCAAACTAGCGGATGTCCCTCTAGCTAGCATCTCCATCTCTGTATCTATCTATAGTTTCTCCGTCAACATTTCTTTCTCGCACGGAGTCTTGCTTCCTATCACCCACACTATATATGTCTCTCCATACATATGCATTTATAGGTTGGTCTCTTTTGCACAATCGTTGCGCCTCACTCCCTCTGCTCGCCATAGATGCATGCTCCAGCCCACACCACTATCTCTTAAAGACAAAAACACATGCTCAATTGTCGGGCCTTCTTCCGTGCATTCGCAGATGCATGCATATTGTCATACCGATCCGTCTCTCCCATGTCGTTGATCTTATGACTTATGTCTTCTTTCTTTTATCTCGATCATGCGTGCGCGCACACACACACATCCCACGTATACATGTATACCTCTCACACATGCACGTTCAAGGTCTCTATGTCTCCATACGTAGTTAATTACCCTCAATCCTAACGCCACATCGAATCGTTCTCCTCTTTTGTGCACATAACTTCCGCCTGGATGGGTAAAACACACACTCACACTTAACAATCTCCTTCTAGCTACCCCCCCCCCCGCCTCCCACTCTTCCCCTATATCCCCGAAACCAATAAGACCATCCCTTTGTTTAATTCCCGCCTACATGCACCATCGATATATATTAGTCTTCCTCGGTGTCTCTCGAACAAACACGTTCTCTCGATGTCGACTCCTCTCACGCGCACACACCTTCTCTTCCCTCTCTACGAGCATTTTCTCTCTCGCACCCCATCGTTGGTGGCCTCTGCCATACG
>NC_057811.1:295282470-295282888 GCF_018294505.1 Triticum aestivum
GTATACATGTATACCTCTCACACATGCACGTTCAAGGTCTCTATGTCTCCATACGTAGTTAATTACCCTCAATCCTAACGCCACATCGAATCGTTCTCCTCTTTTGTGCACATAACTTCCGCCTGGATGGGTAAAACACACACTCACACTTAACAATCTCCTTCTAGCTACCCCCCCCCCCTCCTCTCACTCTTCCTCGGTGTCTCTCGAACAAACACGTTCTCTCGATGTCGACTCCTCTCACGCGCACGCACCTTCTCTTCCCTCTCTACGGGCATTTTCTCTCTCGCACCCCATCGCTGGTGGCCTCTGCCATACACATCACCTCTCTATGATGAAGCCATGCACACTTAAATTACATCCGCCACAGAGGACCCCGCGACAGACACACACACACGCACACGCACACACACATACG
>NC_057811.1:295283094-295302536 GCF_018294505.1 Triticum aestivum
CACCTTTATTTACTTGCATAACATGGACAAATTCCACTTTACTTTAGTAGTCAGCAAACTTATCATCTGTACCCTTATAAAAAAACGAGTTGGCGGTGATGGTGTGCCTGCCATCTTGTAATACAGACCGTATGATCTATATCTGAGGATAGAAAGCAAACTATGATAATTTTACAAAAGATACCCGCACCTCTCTCCACATCATTATCCCCCGCAACCTCATTGCTTAGCAATTAAAAAAGGAATAAGTCTCTGGAACAATCTAGCATGCATGGTGGCCGCTGCCGCCTGCCGGCGCCGTCCATCCCCATGCCTCCGCCCATTCCGACCACCAGTCACCACCACGCTCCACTCCTCCTCGCCTTATCTCTCATCTTTCATTTTTTTGATGACATTCTCGAGATACCAGTTTTCCGATAAAATTCTTGAGATATCATTAGTTTTTACACATGGGATTACTCCTGCATGGGTCAATCACAACAGGTGTTCTGTAAAAAAATGCATATTGATGTTCCGTGCAATGCACGAGAATCTTGCTTGTAATTATATAATGCAAATCACAAGCAGGAAGTGACATTTTTTTGACACAACCACGTTAACATGGCCACATAAATCACTAGCTAAAGTAAATACCATTATACTTATAACCCGATGCAAAAGGTTGAGTACATGTCCGAAGAGTAGAGTCGCACACACGCACTCTGTCTCTCAGAATCTCTCTCTCACACACACACCAGTTACGTGACGCCCACTTAAGGAGACACGTATGTTACAATTTGTGCACCCGCGGGTACATGTGATGCTGCGCATTTATTTAAGCCGGAAGGCGAACCCAAACAGTAGCTGCATTCATTCCCCTCCTGCCGCCTCTTCTCTGCTCGCCGTCGCCCGGTAGCCATGGGCCGGCCGAAGGTAACAACATACGCCATACTCCCGCCGGAGCGGCACTTTAATATGGAAATTTTAGTGGTCATGCATGCATATTTTTGTGCTAGCACTCCTATATAAGGGTTGACCGGTCGCTTCCCGTGGACGTGCGCGGGCGGTGGAAGAGGAAGGAGAAGGGAAGAGGGCTGTGGAGTAACGTTTTTACCACAATTTCTTAGGAAACTGAGTGCAATAATTGAGTAGTTTTGCAAACTACCAGTACTACACCTGAAACGGTTCAAAACCTATACTCCCTTGCCAGCGCACGCTTCCCGCGTGAAACGGTCAGCGTCGCCCTGGAGCGTCAGTGCCGCATTAATGCCCGGCCAGAGCGGAGGCGACCTCTCACTGGCGCCGGCTTTGAAGTGGCGCGACGGCCGAGAGAGCGCCGCTTCCCGGTGCACGCGACTGCTCCGCGTCGAGACTGGCCATAGGCCCTGTTTGGATCCATGGGTTAGAGTTAGTTTGAGCTAGTGGGGGCTCAAATAGCCCTAAAGTATCCAAGCATGAGGGTTTAAATTGGAGCAAGTTGCACCGAACCCACCAAAAAAACTATCCCACCCAAGAGGTGCTAACTGGAGATAGTTCTCATTGGGACCACTGAAAAATCACTTTTCTCTCTCCATGAAGTGCATTTATTGTCAATCTAACCCTGTCACCCAAACACCTTTTTGGCTACAGTTAGTTCAGGGTTAGTCATGAGTTAGTCTAACCTCTAGCTAAGTTAGAGTATCAAACAAGAGCAGTATAGGACATGCAAGTTGCTCAAAGCATACATGCAAATTCGTACATGAAAGGATTTTTTTCTTTTTGAAAATGGAACGTGAAAGGAATTTTTTTTTAGAATGCTCTTGGCATGTCGCTAACATCTGATAGTTAACCGACCTCAATAGACGGCAGAAACGCCAGCCCGCCGCACTTTGATAGAGACGAGGAGGGAGAAGCGATACAGGCTGCTGGATTACTAGAGATAGGTATCGCATGGAAGCCAAGAAATATGGTGATAGCGTGGGTTAGCCATGTACTAGTATGATGTAACTACACTGGGCTGCCGTGTTTCGTACTCTTCCAGTCCACTATGGAGATGATTGGTTAATTTTATATCACTAAATAATATTAAATATTATGAGTGCAGACGCTCCACCACGAGGTTCCTTGCTCCTTCTCGGTCGTCCGGAATCTATGTTCTTCCACTCTATTTTTTTTACATGAGCTTTGTTCATCCTTTTGCCAACACGTGAGGCATCTAGCATCAAGGTGCACGTGTTATGCAAGGATCTTCCATCTATATGAAGAACACGTGGGACTGGAACTACGAGACGGACAAGTACCCAGGAGTGGACGTACGAACCTGAGTAATGTAGCGCAGTAAGTGAAGTAGAAAGGCACAAATGGTATGAACATGTGTGGCATATAGGGTGTGCTTGGTTGCGTTCTCGTCTCAGCATAGTTGTTCCCTCTTCATGCATGCTCAACTCAACACCCCTCTTCATGCATGCTCTCTTCATGCATGCTCTCTTCATGCATGCTTCTAGTGTATTTGTGCTAAACTAGTGTGGACTCATGCACCCTCCATACACTCTACCAAACACCCAAAAGTAGGTCGAGAAGGGAACTCTTGGGCGGCATTTGTCTCTTACTACGTACTACCACTAAATGTTGTACGTGCAATGCACGGTGATGTTATGGAGTACGTGCCTAAGTACTCTACTATTACTATATTAGTTGGAGGCACATATTAACTTTTATATTTGTTTACGTGTATGCCCCGAGACCTTCCAACTAGACGTGTCTTTCTCTCCAGGTCACACTTTGTATCGTTCATACCACTAAGTACTACTACGTGTGGTCTCCGACCCAGAAGTGGAAGAAGTGGAGACGCTCTACCACGCTGTTTTTTTACGCTGGGCTCTACCACTTTGTTCATGTCCCACTCCTTTCGCTGACGTGTGGGACATCCAGCACGTGCCGTGTTTGGCACCCTTCGTCGTAAGAGTTGAAACGCTAGCATTCATCAGAAATAAAAAATAATTATAAATCGGTAGTGATACTATTTTTTTGCGAACCAATCAGCAGTGATACTATACCACACGGTTTCCTTGCTCCTCGATATCGGAAATAATACTTCCATTCGCCAACATGTGGGACGTCGACCATCCTGGTCCACTTGCCATGCACGCAGAACTCCAAGGGAGAGTCACCGAGGTTGTCGCGCCGCAGTAACAATGACTAATGAGCCGTCAAATCACAGGCCCACTTCCCACTTTGAAGTTGCTCGGACGAAGGAACCATCATGACTTCGTTGAATTCCGCTTCTTGAAGAAAACTACTGTACCAGCAGTACTGCTAGCTAGAGTAGTTACTCCAACAGAGGCCTCCTTTCGTTCATAGGATAGGAATATGAAAATCATAGGAAGTGAGATGACATGCATCTCAATTCCTATAGAGAAAGATATGCCATTTGATGCTTAGGATAGGAATTTTTCCATTTAGTCTAGGCTAATGTACTGGTAATTTGCTCTAAAAACTATAGTAGTAACTAGTAGTATTGGTACATGCTCGTACTCAGACACAGACACACACACTAACTACTAGTACTACTACTTCTCACATGCTGGCCAGACGCCGTCGTTCTCCTTCCCGGCTTTGTCGGCGACACCCCACCGTGCTTGGATCTCCGCCGACCTCTCCGCAGCAGCGCGTGCGTCATTTTCTTTCTTGCGGCAGCGGGCCTCTCTTTTCTTGAGTGCTTTCTGACTTTTCCGCTCCCTCTGTGCGGCTTTGGCCGCCTCTTGCTCTACTGCCCATTCGGCCTTGGCATCTTCAAATTCCTCCCACATAGTTGTGAGGTCGCGAGCGGCGATGAACTCGGCACGGCGGGATGCCATCGCTTCCCTACCATTTTGTGTGCGGTCGTGGGCGGCGAGGAACTCGGCGCGGCAGGATGCCATCGCTGCCTTACCGGTTTGTGTGCGGCGCGGTGGCATGAACGACGCTTGGTGAGAGCTCTGGGGTGGAGTGGCCGGACAACCGTATAGTGCATTGGTTTGTCAAGAGCTCAAGGACAGAAGACGAAGCAAATTTGGATTCCCCTTCAATCCTGGTCATTTATTACCGAGTAAAATGCATTGGCGGTCATCGAACTTGTCTTGATAGCTCACTTTGATCATTGTATACGAGATATGGTGATTATATGGTGACTGGCTCAGCATATAGCTCCGTATTTGTCTGGTTGACCAGTCAAACAGTCCGCATGCACCTCATCAGCTCGTGTTCTTTATCTATCTACGCGGGCCTACCTGTCAATGGAGAAAGAAATACTGTAAAAACCAAAATTATGCGTATGTGGGGAATCAAACCATGGACTCGTCGCTGCAACGCACCCTCGTCAGCCAAATGAAAATGAAATACTTCACGTCAAACACTCACGCTCACGCTGGCAAAGCATGCTAATGCATGCACGTCGCCCTCTAAATCAAAGTCCTGCTCATGGCGCAACGCAAACGGCGAGCCCATCACCTGCGCGCCCCGGTGGTGCCTGACATTACTGTTTAGAGGTTTGATGGAGGCCTACGCGAACGCCGAGCATGTATTCACCTGGCTCAACACCAACGGTCATACTCGGACCGCCTTGCTCATGTATATCGTGCAGTACAACGACAATCTATAAAATAGCCTAAGCTAGAGAGGGTACTATGGTAGTATGGTACAGAGTATGTACTATCGTGAGCGAATGATCTTAGTGCCACTGCACACCGAAACCCCTTCCAGAATGTCAATGCCGCATTCACCGGACTTAACTGCAGGTGCAATTGGTGTGTCACTGACATGCGGGCCAGATGCCCGTTGGGCCCACATGTCAGTAACCCAAATGCATCTGCAGTTAAGTAACTGAAGCAGCGTCCGCATTCACGCCCGACGAACCTACTCCGGCGCTAGTTGTCCATTCGTCTGCCGCGGCTCATTGCCATTCGCCCGCTATATTAACTTGAGCCCCAGCTCCCAGCCATAGCCAAAGACCCACACTTATTCTCCTCCGGTCCCTTCCTTCTGTTGGCACCACTTCAACCATGGCCTCCTGGCGCTCCGAAGCTCTCTTGGACGTACTGTCACAGGAGCAGACGAGGGACATCGGCGGCTCCGCTCCGGGCGCGCTCCAAATCTCTCTTCGACGTACTGTCGCAGGAGCAAACGAAGGAGATCGCCAGCACCCCCCCGGCCGCCCTCCGCCGCCACGACCACGAAGCCGGCGTGCGTGCGCGGGCGCAGCCGGCAGCGAGGAAGAGTAGTACACGGTAGGTTGCCGCCGCTCTGGAGGAGGAGGTTATCGAGGCGGATGAGGAGGAGGCAAAGGCAATGGCCGGCTTTCTCGGGTTCATGGCCGGACATGGTGGTCGGGCGCCGGCAATCGTTTAGATTAGGTTCACAGTAGGTTTTAGTATGGTTTGTGCAAAATATGTAATGAATTTCGTCCAGTTTGTAGGAAAAGTTTTCGAAATGTAATGAATTTCATCCGGTTAATTTGAAATTTGCTTTGTTTGCACGAATTTCGTCCGGTTAGTTCATATAGTTGTCGAAAGGTATGCGGGCAGCATCGGATGGCATCCATCAGTGTCGTCGGACAGATGCCGGTGTAAATTTGTGGGCCAGCGCTGGAGATGCCCTAACTATCATGCTATAATCGCTAACAATCCTCCATTATTTGGCAGGGAACAATAATCCCTCGATCAAAATCAGATCCGCGGTGTTTCGCACTCCTCCTGCGTAAGAGTGTAAACTCTTGCTTACATAAAAATGGAGCAAGTGGATGGCACTGTAGCACGTCATATCACTCGAACTAGCCCGCCTAACGAGCGGGAAAGCACCGGCCTCGTCATTTTGTTCTGGATTTCTATCGATCGACCGTGCGAAAATGTTACACTTCGCAAGTTCTAAAGGAAAAGGCGGCACACCTACGACTCGTACGCATCGCAACCCCGACAGTCTGGCTCGCACGCCGCTCACCAGAGGGGACACGCATTGTCTTGCAATTTCACTGACATGTGGGACCATAATTGAATAAACCGTCGATAGCCGAAATCTAATCGCTCGGCGAGCGTCGGCTGAGAAGAGAGAAACGGGGGAGGGAGAAGAGATCGCCCGCCCGCCGCGCACGGACTCCATGATATATATGGTGATAATGTGAGGTGGGCCATGCTGGAGTCCGGACCGCTTCCGGAGTCCGCTCTCACCGCCCTGGCCCCTCAAGACGCCAGCTGCCCGCCGCATGCATGCATAGCAAGTAGTACTCCTTATGTGGAGGAGAGAGAGGCATTGACAAAGTCAAGGAGTGGGCTCTGCAAGAGCCCGTCTCTACACGTGCTCCTGGGTATAAAAAATAATTCTAAAAAAGGCATAAAAACAATTGTGTCTTAAAAAAAGAAAGGTAAAAATATTTGAGAGGAAATAGATAGGGAGAAAGTGAGAAAAAGCTGTAACCTAGGCATTACATGAGGAAGGAGGGAGTGGTGCACATGCCAAGTTCAATGGGCTGCCGTGTTTCACACTCCTCCGTCGTAACAGTGGAGAAAATAACTTTCATAAAAAATAAACAATGAATACTCGTTGCTCGTCCTCTATATCGGAAAGAATACTTTCATTCGCCGACATGTGGGACGTCGACCATCCTGGTCCACCTGCCATGCACAAAATTATCCTGGTCTACCCCGGTCGTATCGCAGGCCCAACCTTTCCCACTGTAAGTTGTTCGGACAAAGGAACCATCATGACTTCGTTGAATTCCGCTTCTTCAAGAAAACTTACTGTACCCGCAGTACTGCTACCACACGCGAAGACTGGACGGCACTGTACCACGTCATATCACTGAAACCCACTAGGCCAAACTAGCCCGCCTAGGTCATCTATTTTGGAACGGAGGGAGTACGTCTCTGCACTGCTATGATTTTGTGTTGCACGTTCTCTGTACTTTTGCTATGATTTTCCTACCCTATGAACCAAATGAGGCCTGAATGTATGTCGACTATTGTCTGATCGATCGCTAAGCCTACAATTTTAGGAGCTAGGGCTATTGGTCAATCGACGAGGGATAAGTATAAGCGTACCACGAGTTCATCAGCCCCAACATTTCTCTTCGTTGAGTGTTTTGCAAGTACTATAGCTTGCACAGTAGCTAGCCTACTAACACCAAGAATCATCAAACAAGCCCTGCTGATATGATAAACAGTTCAAACTTACATCTAAGCATGCCATATATTACATCAAAAGCTGGTGAGGATACATCTGTTTCCATAACTCGGAGAGGGTTCGCATGATTCATCGCATGATTCACTATCAAACAAAAGTAGCAAGATCCTCCCACACAAGACAGTGCACTAGCCCTAAGATGGTTTGATAACACACATCATTCTGGTAATTAAACACAGGGCAATGCAAACTACCTTGAAGGATTAGCGCGACCAACTATTTCTTGTCATCGATCTCTCGGGCAATGACCACAGCACGGACAGCGGCATGGGAATCGATTTCTGGGGCGATGTCCATATGACTGACCGCGACATCAGAATCGATCTCTGGGGCGATGTCCACAGGATGGACAGCGGCATCGGAATCAATCTCCGGGGCAATGCCAACAGGACGGGCCACGACATCGGAATCATCAAGGACGTCCACCGGCACCTGCACAACCCTAACATATTAGCAAGCACATTGCAAATAATCAAAAACCACAACTATGGTAATAAGCCATTATTTTTTACCTTGTGCAGCTCACCGGGGGATCTCATCCCTCCGAGGGCCATCTCCTCATCCTCGATGGGGGCCATCACCTTGCCAGGGGAATACTGCTTCTCAACGGCGACTATCTCCTCAAACTCGGTCTTGAGCCTCACATAGGTGGCAATCAGAGTTCCTGGGGTAGGCATGGTGGGGCCCTTGCTATTCTTCCAACTTTCTTTGAGGAGTTCGTCCGCCAACGTCCTCAACTCTTTGGCCAGTGCTTGTTTCTTGGAGTTCTTCGTCTCCATGGGTTGGCCCGCCAACATGGTCAACTCGTTGGTCGGTGCTCGCTTCCTGGAGATCGCTGTCTCCAGTGGGTTGTCCGCCGGCAACTCTTTGCCTAGTGCTCCAGGATCAATCAATGAACTGACAAACAAAAAGCAATCGAAAGGAAACCACAATCGCAATGAAAACGGGAAAAGAATAGGATGTGAGAATCGGTTGGTGCTTCGCAAAAAGAAGATTCTTGGAATGAAAATATAGCAGCATAACTGATTCGCCCACCTTTCCTTTGTCGGTACAGAAGAAAAATGGCAGAAGTGAGTAGCCTGGAGTGAGGTTTTCTTCAAGAAAGGGAAGAAAGGGCTTGAACGAGCGTTCCAGTGAAATGACGGTTGCTTCGTCTAGTCCAACTTGGAGGCCACCTTACCACTGCTGGTAAAGGTGTGGGTTTTGTGATATGACGGGTCATGACGGCCACACCGGGGTGACAGGTGAGTCTCGACTGTAGCACCTCGCTGTGATTTGGTGGATGGCACATGGGCCCGAATGCTTTGAAATGTCCCGCATGTAGATAGAGCGGCTAGTCATATAGGAGTGCTCAATATTGTGCACCGCGACCAAGGCGGAGAGGAAAACGAGAGAACTACGTAATTAATGCATGAGTTTAATTAGGGTAGTTTTGTAAAGTACGAGATACATTCCTCCAATCGCAAAATGCCTTGGTTCATGAGATTTGAGATTTGAGCCCGATAAACCGGAAGGGAGGGAGTACTGCACACGGTGTAGTCTAGTCACTTGTTGAAATCTCTAGAAAGGCAAATACTCCTTTCCGGTTTACAGGGCTATACTACTCCCTCCATCTAGGTGTGTAAGTCATCTTACGAAAACCAAATAGTCCCAAAACACTTAGGAGCGGTGCATTAACTTCTACCTTGTTTCTTGTTTCTTGACATATCAACCAATAAGAGATGAGAGGTGTGCATGCTTTTAATGACTTGCAATGGCTAGTTCATTGCATGCAATGCTATTAATTAGCAAATAAACATTGGTGACCCCAGGAGGAAACGGTGCTAAGCGCGTGGACCTATGCAGAATGAGTATCAACCAATGGATAATGGAGTTTAATTGTTAAACAATAGCAATTTTGTCTCATGCAAGAGCCTGGCTAGTACTCCAAGGAACCGCACCACGCGAGCGTTCGCAATTGCCATGTTCGGGTTGCGCTTGGCTCTTCGCCTCTTCGAGAAGATGAACAATGATGTTACTCCTACTTCTAAAGTATCGAATGCACTGCTGCATGTCCGTCCACCTCATGCGGGAGGGATAGCGTGTAGCGAAAGCTTCTACTTACTGCTCCTGCTTTTGCGTCTATGAAAGGAGGGCCCAACAGGTGGTTGGCCCTCCTGTCATGCAGCCAAAGGCAGGTGCACTTAAGGCACCGGAGCTCGGTCCGCGAGGGAGAGGGCGTTGTAGTAATCAAATTTCTCGGTCTTGTACGAGTTGACGCGACACATCAAAGCACTGCACTCGATATATGTCTTTTTACACATTTCAAATGGGCTACTTCGTATGTAGGAGTAGACATATTCTGTTTCGTATGTAGTCACTTGTTGCAATCTCTAAAAAGACTTATATTTGGAAACGGAGGGAGTACAACACATGCATGCATGCCGTGACTTTCCTTTTGATACTTGCATGTGTTGATTTGATGCACCTTTCCAAACTTTGACTATAAATTTAACTAACCAAATTTTCATGCATGTCACAAAAATTACTGGGCTGTTTGGATTGTGACTATGTTTGTCTTATGTTGCCACATTATTTTTCCCACACTTGCCACATTTGCCTAACCTGAGTTGCTCAAATTGTTAGACACACTTTGGCTTGCCTAAGGGAATCTTGACACAATTTTTGTGTCTATGACATGTGGGGTTCACTGCTAATAAAAAAATTCTTGTCTTAGGTGTGGCTAATAAAAAAAGACTTATATTTAGGAACGGAGGGAGTAGAAAATATAAATAATAATGCATGTTGGGGCAACCGACGTTTCCGCTAATTTTAGCCATGGGCTTGTTCACAATTTTTACGAGGGGGTGGTTTTTCATTTAATGGAGGGACTTGTAGTACCAGACTTGAATGATACAAAGTGCGACCTGGCACACCGTAACACCACTTGGAACAAGCGGGTAGCTATCTCAAAAAACAATCAACAACTAAGAAAAACCGCGACCTGGCATGTAGTAGTACACAATTTTAAACGATTGTTTTGATGGAGTGAAAAAGGAAAACTACCCCACTATGTATATATAGGCCGGAGCCTCCGCGCTTGCTTGCTAGGGTTGCTCTATTCACACACTCTCATCCTCTCCAGATCTAAACAAGATGGGGGTAGTAACACTGTCTTTCTCCCTTCAAAAAGCACTGGCTTTCTATCCTCACCGCTGGTTACAGATCCGGACGTATCCCCCTCCGCCGGTGAAGGGGAGGAGGGGCAGCGTTTAGGCCATCATCGACAGCGAGGGAGGAGACCCACTGCCGGCCGCACCGTTATCTCTGGCCGAGCGCCGACGCGGGAGGTCCTCCGATCCCTTTGTCGTTGCCTATGGGCGGATCCGGCCTCCCGCCGCCCACCTATCCACATCCCGACGACCTTCAGGTATATCTTCGTTCGAAACCGCCTTAGCTCTACTTCCCCATCTCGCTACGTCGCTGCATGTGCATCATTTTTTACCTCTCAGCCCCTCTTGATCGTATGGTTTAACGTCACATATTTTTTCTTCTTCTATTGTTAGAGGTAAAGCTACTTCATGGAGTTGAATCTTGTACTCCCTCCGTCCGAAAATACTTGTCATTAAAATGGATGTATCTAGATGTATTTTAGTTCTAGACACATCCATTTTGATGACAAGTAATTCCGGACGAAGGGAGTACTTGGTTCAAACAAGAAATAAAGTGGGGGTGGGGGAATTTAGTATGTACATCGGACTTGGTACAAACAGGAAGGAAAGGGGGTGAAAGTAGTACAGACTGGTCATCCAACCGGTCTCTTGGTCGAAAAGGGAAATATAGGGGTAACGCTGTACACAGTGGTATGACCAGGACTAGATTTGCTATCCACACATAGGAGTAGGTGGCTAGAGTGAACAAAAATGGGACCAACCCAGATATGTTTCTTGGATGTTTGTTTCTCGGGGCAACAAACTATGAATCACCACTTTATGCCCCTGTTTACGTACATGGTGCTGGACTGCTGGTGCACCCACTGTCCCATGCCCTTATACCAAATATTTAGGCTCCGTTCGGAATAAAGGGGCAGAAAACATATATCTTGATGAAAATAGAGGAATAGGAAAGGAATGTAGGTATAAAACTATGGAATAGCGAACCGGAGGAAACTCTCAAGAGAATGTGTTCGGATGGACTACGAAATGTACAGATTTGTTTTTTTAGAGTAGCATGCTTGGCAGTATGAGATGCTATTTGTTTATTCAGCTGCACAGTGACTATTGTTGTCCTCACCTCACGTACCACACATAGGATGATTTTTTATTCCGGCAACACAGCACAGCAACCTGTCTAATGCATGGCAGCGAGCGCCTGCCTTGGGCTTCCGCCCAAAAAATGAGCAGTGCGTGGATGTTTCTAATCCTATGGAATCAGTACTACCAGACCAGCTTTCCTATGAAACACTATTCACCTTTCTCGTGTTCCGAACGGTTGGAAGGGAAAGAATACCGTAGGAATTGTGTTCCTACGAAAATCCTGCACCAAACCTGTGAACCGAACGCAGCCTTAGCTGTTCTTAATCTAATTTCACTGGTAAAAATGAAGCCATGCCACTATTATAAGCCATGACAAGTTTAGCCAAATGTTTTTGCCTGTAATTGTTTGAGACTCTGACTGTTTCCTTTGTGCCTTTTTGTGCAAACAGGGATATCCAATTCACCTGGTTGCTGTTGTGACCTTTTGGTGCACTGCACAAAACTCTTCTTAAAAGAAGTGACTTCTGTGCTGTTTAACTGGAATGTCAGAATGGAACAGTTGGTTCATTTTGGTGGAACTGCACAAAGGGAGATCTGTGTTCCAATCCTCATCATCCATATTGGCGCCATAACCTTCCTTTAGGTAAGAATGATATTTAATGCATGTGTTCATCTCTATTTTCCGACTGCCATGAGAAAATAATGTTGTTTTTTACTAGTACACTTGTACTTCCTCAATGACAAAACCAATTCTGAATTAGAAGGCCAATCATGTACTTGGTTTCACCAACTGGTGAGGAGAAAGAGAAACAGAGCATGAAGAGGAAGAAGAAGAAGAATAACCAGTGCCAAGACAATCTTGCTGAAGCCAGAGGCCTTAGTCGAGGCCATTCAAGGGCTCTGGCAACGACTACCTTACATGTGAGACGATCCTCCAGGGAGCCCTTCCACTTCTGCTGTCTCACTTAATTAATTAGGAGTACTTAAGTACCACTAATTTATTACTGCCTAATTTTCCTGTTGGAGTTAAACAAATCTTTAGTAGGACCCTATGCTGAATCATGTACGTGTGTATGTTTGTCTATGGAGGTGAATCATGTGGTGGAGCAGGGAGGGAATATTATTAGTGTCATGACATAATAGTGCTATTGTTTTGCATGTTAATTTATTGCCATTGGTTCAATGAGGTAATGTTTTGCGTATTGTCCATCATGAATTTGATGCTACTGTTTGAGTAATATGCTAATGTCTTCCTATCCTTTCTCACTAAGCTAATGAAGGTTTCACCTTGTTCCTACTTGTGCAAACAGGGATCATGTTGTGCCAATCATACATTTTAGTGGAACTACACAAGACAATACAATGAACTGTATCCCGGCCAGTGCTTTAACTCTGCTGGAAGTTCTTGATAATCTTTCGATATAATCTCAGCACTGGTAAACAAGAGTGATTTCAACCATACATTTGAAGTGCACAAAAATATATACTATTGTGTGATTCCAGTGAGTGCTTTATCATCTCTTATGGGACTACATGAATAAGCTTTTTTCTCAGGTTGGTACGGGCCTAAGGCCTTTATCCATATTAGTTTGCTGTCATCTCTATTTGTATCGTGCTACTGTCATGAGAAACTCCTTTATCTTTGCATGTTAAAGTTTTGCAACCTATGATAAATGGCAATGCTTTGAGTGTTGAGTTGAGCTAATTGGCACTGATTAAATAAACTAATACCTCTCTTTAAGCAAGACGACTATGTTGCTAACTTTACCCATTAAGATAATGAGGGTGCTTCTATTTGTTAGTGTATGTTTCATCAACTAGTCCCACTATTACAGTAATCTCACTCTCTCAATATATGTGCCAACAGGGATGATCGATTTTGGTGGAACTGCACAAAAACTTTGGGTGCTTCACTGCCTCGACAGCTTCCGTCCTTTCCTGTCAGTCGCTAATCTCCGCTTGCTTTCTTCCTTTGCTGTCAGTCGCTTGGCTTATCTCGGCTTCCAGTCAAAGGAAATAGTAATTGATATGCTACCTCACACAGGTTGGTACTGGTCTTTATCCTGATTATTGTGCCTGTCATATGTATTGGTAATTTGGTATTGTGCTACTATTTGCCGATTTCATAAAGGAGTAATTTGGAGCCTGAACTCGCAGGCAAATCATTACATCGGGTGATTTCAGTAGAACTGCACAAAATGATCAGATGGACAGGTACTTATGCTGCTGCTATGTACTCCAAAGTTCACTCAGACAAGCATCGATGTTGACAAGAAGTGCCTATATTCATTCGAGTATCAACCGGCGTCAACCAATTGTCAAACTCCAAGTATTAGGAGAGTGAACGCCAAAAATATTGCTTGGTGCATAGCCCAGAAAAACACAGTCCAGTCTTTGGTCCCAACTTGTGCCTTTTGGTTATCGGCACATATGGTAGCGAACTATATGGCATGGAGTCTAAAGATTCCAGACAAGTTGGTTGACGCGTATATTCATCTGGCACTTAATCAGTCTGCACGCCAAGGATGCTCCATTTCAGTTGAACTGCACAAAAAATTTGGGTGGTTCATTTTCTCAACCGCCTCCTTTCTCGTCTGCAATGTAGAATTTTGGCGAGATACAGGACCAAGATGAGCCAGTAAACTAGTTGGATGAAAGTAGTGGCCAAGTTGCTCAAACCTCCCTTGGCACGAGGCCACTATTTGAGGATAAACCTACAAGCAAAGTTCAGATTGTCTATGCTGCCTCTTATGTACTCGAAAGTTTACTCGTACAAGAACTAATTTTAGCAAGAAGTACCTCCGATTGAACACCATTTACCAGTCTGTACCCTAGGTAATTAAAGTTCGTCCATGGATCATATTGGATGTGATCTCAATCATTTGGATGCATAAACATACTGAACATGTGTATATCTGAACCTTTTTGTGAATTATGTATGAATATTGTCGTGTGATCTATCAATCATTTGGATGCATAGATATGTTGAGCTTGTGTATATATCAATATTTTGAGTTGTTGATAGTGAATGTTGGCTATGAATATGAACGTGTCCTGTGAACCTGAGTTTGATATGAATGTTTACCTTTTCTGTTGTATTTGTGTGTGAACTTGTTAGTATGCCTACTGTGGGGTATAAAACGCAGGTCTCTTATAAAAGTAATGCTGTGTCCAATTTATGTTTTCCCTTCTAACCACATTATATATTTATATTATTACTATTATCGTATATTTTATAGAGACTTATATAGACATTATAAAAACATCCCACATGTTATTAACTTATAAAGGTAAATGTTTAACGGAAGTTGGTAAGGAAAATCCTGGTTGTTTTTGACTCACAGGTAAGGAAAATCCTGGTGATTGCGTACAAAAGCTTGCGAAGATTTTAAGGACCAATTTAATAATAACGCGCTCATTTTTATTTTGAGCAATAACTCGCTAATTTCTTAATTATATATATAAAAAATGTGCCTCCGGTTTATTCTTTGATATTAATTGCTCCTTCTAACATAACATTATATATATAATGAGCCCACCTAATACGTGTATTTCAAGGAAGTGCAAATGGGCTGGGATTTCTTAGAAAATATAAATGGGCCTGATTGACGCGAAATTATTTGTTCACCCAGCCCAGCAAATGGACTGTACATTCTAGAAAACATGGGTTAAATATATGCCACATTTTTGCAGGCTGACATGTGGGCCAATAGGTCGAAGCCTACACAGGGCGTTGTCAACTTGGTCAAAAAATGATTGTGTCATCCACAGCCATTGGATTTATATCCAACGGCCGGCATGCACCTTTAATCTCTCGTCTTCTTCCTCCATCGTCGCCGGGACCACCTGGTCGGGCCTCCGGTGGCTAGCGGCTCTGCTTAGCACGCATCGCTGCGAAGCGCTACCCCACCGCCGGCCACGCTATCCCTCCACCCCTCGACACCTCCTGTTATTCTCCACAGACAACAGCCCCACGCCGCAACAGAACCAATTATAACCCTTCTCCTCCTCTCAATCTGCGACTCCACTGCCGCGTTTTCCCATCTCCGAGTCGTTCCCGTCCGGGGCCTCGCCGTCGTCCACCGCCTCGCTGCGTTCGATGCGGCGTGGTCAACAAACGAGAGTCATCGAAAGAGGACTGTACGTGGAGAGCCTGACGGCTGGGACCCACGAGGTCCATGGTCGCACGCAAGGAAAGTGCCTCCTTATTAAGCTGAAAAAATGTTTCCTCCACCTGACAGCTGGGACCCACCGGCTATATCTTTGCATGGAAGGAAGTGCCTCCTTGTTTTGCGAAAAAAATTATTCATCCCGTTGACAGCTGGGACCCGTCAGATTTGGTGACTGACTCGTGGGCCTACTAAGCGGACATGTACGCACGACTTTGTCAACTTAATCAACAAATGATTCTAGCAGCTGGACCGTTGGGTGTTAATCCAACAGCCGTGCTCCTTCTTCAACCTCTGTTCTTGCTCCTGTCTCCCGTGGGCGGCACCGCAGCTGTGCTGCCGCACACCCGAACCAGTGAAGTTTCCCACTCCTCTCCATCTGCGACTCCACTGCCCCGTCTTCCCCATCTCCAGGTCGTTCCAGTTTGGGTGCGCTCGGCACGGTGTGGTCAACGTGGTCAACAACCAAGAGTCATCGGAAGATGACTGTACGTGAGAGGCTGACAGTGGGGACGCACCACGCCCATGGACGCATGCATGCAACGGAACGCGGCGAGGTCAACATGGTCAAGGAACGACTTCCATCGGAAGTATACTATACGTGGAGAGTCTCAGTTGGGTCCACGGCCGCAGGAAGTAAGTGCCTCCTTATTACGCGGAAAATAATGATTCCTCCAACTGAGAGCAGGGACCCACTGGACGGGCCACCGTATTTTGCGAAAAAATGTTTGCCCCCTGACTACTGGGACCCACCTGACGGGCCACCGTATTTCGCGCAAAAAACGTTCCCCCCGCTGTCAGCTCGGACCCACCGGAAAGTGCCTCCTTATTACGCACAAAAAAATGAATACTCCCCCGGCTAGCTGGGACCCACCTTGGTGGGAGGCTGACTTGTGTGCCTACTAAGTTCACGGGGACGAAGGGCTTTGTCAACTTAGTCAATATGAACGATTCTAGCTCCAGTGACCGTACGATGTCCATCCAACGGCCATAGTGCTTCTTCAACCTCTGGTCTTCTTGCTCCAGCCGCCCAAAGTAGCGCCGGTCATGCCGCATGCTCCTGCCTCCCGTGGCCGGCTGTGCTGCCGCGGAGGCCTCACCGCCCCCTACTATTCCCACCGCTGGCTAGGCCCTGGGGCGACAGCAGCCTCACACCGCAGCCGAACCAGTGAACCCTCGTACTCCTCTCCGCGCGGGCTTCCACCGCCGCGTCTTCCCCGGCTCCGTGTCGTCCCCTTCCTAGGCCTCGCCGTCGTCCACCGCCGTGGTGCTCTCCGCGCGGCGTGGTCAAAGTGGTCAAGGAATGACTTCCATCGGAAGAGTACTGTACGTGGAGAGGCTGACAGCTGGGTCCACGGCCACAGCCCAGTTTTTTGTGATTTGCCAAGTAAGTCGCTTTGTCAGGCCTGTTGGGCTGCAAATCTTTCAAGACGAGGAGAGCTTTCATTCGGCTGGCCGAGAAAATGGCCCATCAGTAATGAGAAATGGGCTGTACATTTTTAAAACACACCAAACCGGCAATTAGTTTCAAATATCTTTTTTTTTCATTTCGAGATTTTAAATTACATTAATTTTTATGCGTGGAGAGTTTGTTGGATTTTATATTGATATACATTTATTTTTAAAATTAGTTTGAATGTGAGTCGAAATTTCGGGATTAAAAACAGTTCGGACCGCACCGAAATATGCAAAATTTCGTATAATTTTTTAACCGTGGCCACAATATGGGCTGTAATGCTAACAAAAAGAATATGGGCTCCAAAAAAACCTTAATAATTAGCAAATGGGCTGTAAATTATTAGAAATAATGGCAGATGGGTTGTATGCTGTTTTCCACAGATTCGAGGCTTTCCTAAAAAAAGGTTGACGCACAAGCAGTGACTGTTGGATGGCCATCCAATGGCCGTCGTGCTTCTTCGATCTCTGTTCTTCCTGCTCCAGCCGCTCCAATAAGCGCCGGCGGGACTGTTTGCTCCCTCCTCCCCGCGCCCGGCTCTGCTGCCACGCAGGCCTTACCGCCCCACCGTACTCCCATCGCTGGCCTAGCCATCCCTCTACTCACCCACACCTGCTGTTATTCTCCGGCGACGGCAGACGAACCAGTAAACCCTCGTACAGTCGTACTCCCCTCCGCGTGGGAAACAACTGCTGAGTCTTCCCTGCCTCCGTGTCGTTCCCTTCCTAGGCCTCGCCGTCGTCCACCGCCCTGGTCCTCTCGGCGCGGCCTGGTCAACGTGGTCAACGACCGACATGCATCTGAAGTGACTGTACGTGGAGAGGCCGACAGCTGGGTCCACGGCCGCACGCAAGGAAATGCCTCCTTATTACGCGCAAAATAATGATTCCTCCACCTGACATCAGGGACCCACCGAAAGGGCCTCTGTATTTCGCGAAAAAAACGTTACCGCCGCTGACAGCTCGGACCCACCAGCTATATCTTCGCACGCAAGGAAGTGCCTCCTTATTACGCAAAAAAAATGAATACTCCCCCTATTAGCTGGGACCCAGTATAGTGGCAGGCTGACTTGTGGGCCTACTAAGTTGACGGGGACGGAGGGCTTTGTCAACTTAGTCAATATGCACGATTCTAGCTCCAGTGACCGTACGATGTCCATCCAACGGTCGTAGTGCTTCTTCAACCTCTGGTCTTCTTGCTCCAGCCGCCCAAACCAGCGCCGGTCGTGCCTCGTGCTCCTGCCTCCCATGGCCGGCTGCGATGCGGCGGAGGCCTCACCGCCCCCTGCTACTCCCACCGCTGGCCAGGCCATCCCTCTACTCACCCACACCCCCTGTTATTCTGCGGCGACGGCAGCCTCACACCGCAGCGAACCAGTGAACCCTCATACTCCTCTACGTGTGGGCATCCACTGCCGCGTCTTCCCCGGCTCCGCGTCGTCCCCTTCCTAGGCCTCGCCGTTTTCCACCGCCCTGGTGCTCTCGGCGCGGCGTGGTCAACGTGGTCAAGGAATGGCTTCCATCGGATGTGGACTGTACGTGGAGAGGCTGACAGCTGGGTCCATGGCCGCAGCAAGGAAGTGCCTCCTTATTACGTGCAAAAAAATTATTCCTCCACCTGACAGTGGGGACCCACTGGACGGGCCACCGTATTTCGCAAAAAAAATGTTTGCCCCTGACTGCTAGGACCCACCAGCTACATCTTCGCACGCAAGGAAGCGCGTCCGGGCAAAAAAATGATTCACCCCCCTGACTGCTGGGACCCACCAGCTACATCTTCGTAGGCAAGGAAGTGCCTGACAGTCGAGACCCACCTGGTTGAAGCGTATGTAGCGTTGTCATTCTGGTCGCGAACATGTACGTACATATATACTGGTGGATGTAGAGGCGCGCACGTGTCGTAGTAGAGGCGCGTACATGTCGTAGTAGAGGCGCGCACGTAGCATGTACAAGTACGTACAGCGGCCAGGGTGCAAGAAAGAAAATACGGCCACATATGTGTACATACGGGCGGGGTCTCGAACGCCTACTCGCGCATACGTACGGCCAGGGCTCCTGTACATGGCTGGGTCGGAACGGAGAAACAACGTCGTCGTCGTGTTCATGGGGAGGCAACGGAATGTGTCATGTTCATGGGGAGGCAACGGAATGCGTCGTGTTCGTCGGCAGGCAACGGAACGCGTGGGAGCCAACCGGCTGGGTCGGAGCGGAATGCGTGGTCGTGTTCATCGGGAGGGCTTGGACGGAACAGGCGATGGAAACGAGGCCTGGCGTACCGCGCAACAGAGGAAACGGACCTCCTACATTCGGAACGGGGTCCTGTTGATCGGGAGGGGTGTGGCGTACCGCAAAATGGAGGAAACGGACCTCCTACGGTCGAAACGGGGGTCCTGTTGATCGGGAGGGGTGTGGC
>NC_057811.1:295303290-295407412 GCF_018294505.1 Triticum aestivum
CCAGAGGCAGCATCGATCGGCTTCAGTTAGCAGCAGTAGCGAAGGAATCGCTCGATCGGGTTCAGTTAACAGCCATCGATCGATCACTCGGGTTCAGTAAGGCGTAGCCTGCAGTGCAATCGCTCGGGTTCAGTTAGAGCCGAACGCCTCGCTCGGGTTCAGTTAGAGCCAACGCCTCGCACACACGCGCGTACGTGTACGAGAGAAATGCGCATCGCTCGGCCCCCGACCTCCCACCGTAATTGGGAACTCCCCGAAATTTTCCTCGCCCTCGCTTCTACCACGGTTTTTTCCGTCATGGACGGCCCAAAGAATGTCATGCAGCTGCGTCTCCGGCCCGCCCAGGACGAAAAGCCCATTTTCTGTCATGATTTTTTGTCATAGAAGTAGGAGCCCACCACATCTACGATGATACCGAGTTTTGTCACAATTACCGTCATAGAAGTGTCATATGTATGACAGAAAAAAAATTCGTTCAGCCCAAAATGTCACGGATGTGTCTTTTTTGTAGTGCTTGTAACGCTTCCCCTTAGCGATCTTCAAGGGTATGAAGATGCACTCCCTCTCTCTCGTTGCTAGCATCTCCTAGATTGATCTTGGTGACACGTAGGAAAATTTTGAATTATTGCTACGTTCCCCAACAGTGGTATCAGAGCTAGGTCTATGCGTAGATTCTATGCACGAGTAGAACACAAAGTAGTTGTGGGCGATGATTTGTTCAATTTGCTTACAGTTACTAGTCTTATCTTGATTCGGCGACATTGTGGGATGAAGCGGCCCGGACCGACCTTACACGTACGCTTACGTGAGACTGGTTCCACCAACTGACATGCACTTGATGCATAAGGTGTCTAGCGGCTGTCTGTCTCTCCCACTTTAGTCGGATCGGATTCGATGAAAAGGGTCCTTATGAAGGGTAAATAGCAATTGGCATATCACCGTTGTGGCTTTTGCGTAGGTAAGAAATGTTCTTGCTAGAAACCCAGAGCAGCCACGTAAAAACATGCAACAACAATTAGAGGACGTCTAACTTGTTTTTGCAGGGTATGCTATGTGATGTGATATGGCCAAAAGGATGTGATGAATGATATATGTGATGCATGAGATTGATCATGTTCTTGTAATAGGAATCACGACTTGCATGTCGATGAGTATGACAACCGGCAGGAGCCATAGGAGTTGTCTTAATTTATTGTATGACCTGCGTGTCATTGAAACGCCATGTAATTACTTTACTTTATTGCTAACCGTTAGCCATAGTAGTAGAAGTAATAGTTGGAGAGACAACTTCATGAAGACACGATGATGGAGATCATGATGATGGAGATCATGGTGTCATGCCGGTGACGAACGCGATCATGCCGCGCCTCGAAGATGGAGATCAAAGGCACAAGATGATATTGGCCATATCATGTCAATTTACGATTTGAATGTGATGTTTGTCATGTTTACATCTTATTTGCTTAGAACGATGGTAGCATAAATAAGATGATCCCTCACTAAAATTTCATGAGATGTGTTCCCCCTAACTGTGCACCGTTGCGAAGGTTCGTTGTTTCGAGGGACCACGTGATGATCGGGTGTGATAGATTCTAACGTTCGCATACAACGGGTGTAAGCCAGATTTACACATGCGAAACACTTAGGTTGACTTGAAGAGCCTAGCATGTACAGACATGGCCTCGGAACACAAGAGACCGAAAGGTCAAACATGAGTCGTACAGTAGATACGATCAACATGGAGATGTTCACCGTTGATGACTAGTCCGTCTCACGTGATGATCGGACACGGCCTAGTCGATTCGGATCATGTGTCACTTAGATGACTAGAGGGATGTCTATCTGAGTGGGAGTTCATTAAATAATTTGATTAGATGAACTTAATTATCATGAACTTAGTCTAAAATATCTTTACAATATGTGTTGTAGATCAAATGGCCCACGCTAATGTTGCCCTCAACTTCAATGCGTTCCTAGAGAAAACCAAGCTGAAAGACGATGGTAGCAACTATACAGATTGGGTCCGTAACTTGAGGATCATCCTCATAGCTGCCAAGAAAGCATATGTCCTTGAAGCACCGCTAGGTGACGCACCCATTTTCCCAGCAACTCAAGACGTTATGAATGCCTGGCAGTCGCGTAGTGATGATTACTCCCTGGTTCAGTGCGGCATGCTTTACAGCTTAGAACCGGGGCTCAAAAAGAGTTTTGAGCTGCATGGAGCATATGAGATGTTCCAAGAGCTGAAAATGGTTTTCCAAGCTCATGCCTGGGTCGAGAGATATGAAGTCTCCGACAAGTTCTATAGTTGTAAGATGGAGGAAAACAGTTCTGTCAGCGAGCATATACTCAAAATGTCCGGGTTGCACAACCGCTTGTCTCAGCTGGGAGTTAATCTCTCGGATGACTCGGTCATTGACAGGATCCTCTAGTCGCTTCCACCTAGCTACAAGAGCTTTGTGATGAACTGCAATATGCAAGGGATGGAGAAGTCCATTCCTGAGTTATATTCAATGCTTAAATCAGCGGAGGTGGAGATCAAAAAGGAACATCAAGTGTTGATGGTGAATAAGACCACTAGTTTCAAGAAGGGCAAGGGTAAGAAGAACTTCAAGAAGGACGGCAAGGGAGTTGCCACGCCCGGTAAATCAGTTGCCGGGAAGAAGCCAAAGAATGGACCCAAGCCCGAGACTCAGTGCTTTTATTGCAAGGGAAATGGTCACTGGAAGCGGAACTGCCCCAAGTACTTAGCGGATAAGAAGGCCGGCAATACCAAAGGTATATATGATATACATGTTATTGATGTGTACCTTACCAGCACTCATAGTAGCTCCTGGGTATTTGATACCGGTGCGGTTGCTCATATTTGTAACTCAAAACAGGAGCTACGTAATAAGAGGAGACTGGCGAAGGACGACGTGACGATGCACGTCGGGAATGGTTCCAAGGTCGATGTGATCGCCGTCGGCATGCTACCTCTACATTTACCTACGGGATTAGTTTTAATCCTCAATAATTGTTATTTAGTGCCAGCTTTGACCATGAACATTGTATGTGGATCTCGTTTAATGCAAGATGGCTACTCATTTAAATCTGAGAATAATGGTTCTTCTATTTATATGAGAGATATGTTTTATGGTCATGCCCCGCTGGTCAATGGTTTATTCTTACTGAATCTCGAACGTGATGTTACACATATTCATAGTGTGAATGCCAAAAGATGTAAGGTTGATAATGATAGTCCCACATACTTGTGGCACTGCCGTCTTGGTCACATTGGTGTCAAACGCATGAAGAAACTCCATGCAGATGGACTTTTGGAGTCTCTTGATTATGAATCATTTGACACATGCGAACCATGCCTCATGGGCAAAATGACTAAGACTCCGTTCTCCGGAACAATGGAGCGAGCAACCAACTTATTGGAAATCATACATACTGATGTGTGCAGTCCAATGAGCGTTGAGGCTCGCGGTAGCTATCGTTACGTCCTCACCATCACTGACGACTTAAGTAGATATTGATATGTCTACTTAATGAAACACAAGTCTGAGACCTTGTAAAGTTCAAGGAATTTCAGAGTGAGGTAGAGAACCAACGTGAAAGAAAAATAAAGTACTTACGATCAGATCGTGGAGGGGAATATTTGAGTCACGAGTTTGGCACGCACTTAAGGAAATGTGGAATTGTTTCACAGCTCATGCCGCCTGGAACACCTCAGCGAAATGGTGTGTCCGAACGTCGTAATCGCACTCTATTGGATATGGTGCGATCTATGATGTCTCTTACCAATCTACTGCTATCATTTTGGGGTTATGCTTTAGAGACTGCCGCATTCACTTTAAATAGGGCTCCGTCAAAATCCGTTGAGACGACACCATATGAATTATGGTTTGGGAAGAAACCTAAGTTGTCGTTTCTGAAAGTTTGGGGATGTGATGCTTATGTCAAGAAACTTCAACCTGAAAAGCTCGAACCCAAGTCGGAAAAATGCGTCTTAATAGGATACCCTAAGGAAACTATTGGGTATACCTTCTACCTCAGATCCGAAGGCAAGATCTTTGTTGCCAAGAATGGATCCTTTCTAGAGAAAGAGTTTCTCTCAAAAGAAGTAAGTCGGAGGAAAGTAGAACTTGATGAGGTACTGCCTCTTGAACCGGAAAGTAGCGCAGCTCAGGAAAATGTTTCTGTGGTGCCTGCACCGACTAGAGAGGAAGTTAATGATGATGATCATGAAACTTCGGATCAAGGTACTACTGAACTTCGTAGGTCCACGAGGACACGTTCCGCACCAGAGTGGTACGGCAACCCTTTCCTAGAAATCATGTTGTTAGACAACGGTGAACCATCGAACTATGAAGAAGCAATGGCGGGCCCGGATTCCAACAAATGGCTTGAAGCCATGAAATCCGAGATGGGATCCATGTATGAAAACGAAGTATGGACTTTGACAGACTTGCCCGATGATCGGCAAGCCATAGAGAATAAATGGATCTTTAAGAGGAAGACAGACGCGGATGGTAATGTGACCATCTATAAGGCTCGGCTTGTCGCTAAGGGTTATCGACAAGTTCAAGGGATTGACTACGATGATACCTTCTCACCCGTAGCGAAGCTGAAGTCCGTCCGAATCATGTTAGCGATTACCGCATTCTATGATTATGAAATATGGCAAATGGATGTCAAAACGACATTCCTTAATGGTTTCCTTAAGGAAGAATTGTATATGATGCAGCCGGAAGGTTTTGTTGATCCTAAGAAATGCTGACAAGGTATGCAAGCTCCAGCGCTCAATCTATGGGCTGGTGCAAGCATCTCGGAGTTGGAACATTCACTTTGATGAGATGATCAAAGCGTTTGGGTTTACGCAGACTTATGGAGAAGCCTGTGTTTACAAGAAAGTGAGTGGGAGCTCTGTAGCATTTCTCGTATTATATGTGGATGACATAATGTTGATGGGAAATGATATACAATTTTTGGAAAGCATAAAGGCCTACTTGAATAAGTTTTTTTCAATGAAGGACCTTGGAGAAGCTGCTAACATATTAGGCATCAAGATCTATAGAGATAGATCGAGACGCCTCATTGGTCTTTCACAAAGCACATACCTTGACAAGATATTGAAGAAATTCAACATGGATCAGTCCAAGAAGGGGTTCTTGCCTGTATTGCAAGGTGTGAGATTGAGCATGGCTCAATGCCCGACCTCGGCAGAAGATAGAGAAAAGATGAGTGTCATCCCTTATGCCTCAGCCATAGGGTCTATTATGTATGCCATGCTGTGTACCAGACCTGATGTGAACCTTGCCGTAAGTTTGGTAGGAAGGTACCAAAGTAATCCCGGCATGGAACACTGGACAGCGGTCAAGAATATCCTGAAGTACCTAAAAAGGACTAAGGATATGTTTCTCGTTTATGGAGGTGACGAAGCTCGTCGTAAAGGGTTACGTCGATGCTAGCTTCGACACACATCTGGATGACTCCAAGTCACAAACCGGATACGTGTACATTTTGAATGGTGGGGCCGTCAGCTGGTGCAGTTGCAAGCAAAGCGTCATGGCGGGATCTACATGTGAAGCGGAGTACATAGCAGCCTCGGAGGCAGCACAGGAAGCAGTCTGGTTGAAGGAGTTCATCACCGACCTAGGAGTTATTCCCAATGCGTCGGGTCCAATGACTCTCTTCTGTGACAACAATGGAGCTATTGCCCTTGCCAAGGAGCCCAGGTTTCACAAGAAGACCAGGCATATCAAGCGTCGCTTCAACTCCATTCGTGAATATATTCATGATGGAGACATAGATATTTGTAAAGTGCATACGGATCTGAATGTCACAGATCCGTTGACTAAACCTCTTCCGCGAGGAAAACATGATCAACACCAGAACTCTATGGGTGTTCGATTCATCACAATGTAACTAGATTATTGACTCTAGTGCAAGTGGGAGACTGTTGGAAATATTCCCTAGAGGCAATAATAAAGTGGTTATTATTATATTTCCTTGTTCATGATAATTGTCTATTGTTCATGCTATAACTGTATTAACCGGAAACCATAATACTTGTGTGAATACATAGATCATAATATGTCCCTAGTAAGCCTCTAGTTGACTAGCTCGTTGATCAATAGATGGTTATGGTTTCCTGACCATGGACATTGGATGTCATTGATAACGGGATCACATCATTAGGAGAATGATGTGATGGACAAGACCCGATCCTAAGCATAGCACATGATCGTGTTGTTCGTTTTGCTAGAGCTTTTCTAATGTCAAGTATCGTTTCCTTAGACCATGATATTGTGCAACTCCCGGATACCATAGGAATGCTTTGGGTGTACCAAACGTCACAGCGTAACTGGGTGGCTATAAAGGTACACTACAGGTATCTCCGAAAGTGTCTGTTGGGTTGGCACGAATCGAGACTGGGATTTGTCACTCCGTATGACGGAGAGGTATCTCTGGGCCCACTCGGTAATGCATCATCATAATGAGCTCAATGTGACTAAGGAGTTAGTCACGGGATCATGCGTTACGGAACTAGTAAAGAGACTTGCCAGTAACGAGATTGAACGAGGTATAGAGATACCGACGATCGAATCTCAGGCAAGTAACATACCGATGAACAAAGGGAATGGTATACGGGATTGATTGAATCCTCGACATCGTGGTTCATCCGATGAGATCATCGTGGAACATGTGGGAGCCAACATGGGTATCCAGATCCCGCTGTTGGTTATTGACCGGAGAGATGTCTCGGTCATGTCTGCATGGTTCCCGAACCCGTAAGGTCTACACACTTAAGGTTCGGTGATGCTAGAGTTGTTATGGGAAATAGTATGTGGTTACCGAAGGTTGTTCGGAGTCCCCGGATGAGATCCCGGACGTCACGAGGAGTTTCGGAATGGTCCGAAGATGAAGATTTATATATGGGAAGTCCTTATTCGGTCGCCGGATGTGTTCGGGGGGTTACCGGTATTGTACCGGGACCATCGAAGGGGTTCCGGGAGGGTCCACCTGCCCCGGAGGGATCTATGGGCTAAATATGGAGGGGAACCAGCCCCTAGGTGGGCTGGGTGCCAACTCCCCCTAGGGCCCATGAGCCTAGGGTTGGGGGAAACCCTAGAGGGGGCGCCCCACCTAACTTGGGGGGCAAGCCTCCCCCCTTGGCCGCCCCCCTCTAGATGCATCTAGGGGTGTCGGCCCCCTCTCCCTTGCCCCTATATATAGTGGGGGTTGGGAGGGAAGCCGCACCCTTCCCCTGGCGCAGCCCTCCCCCCTCTCCAACACCTCCTCCTCCTCCGTAGTGCTTGGCGAAGCCCTGCCGGAGAACTGCAAGCTCCACCACCACGCCATCGTGCTGCCGGAGCTCTCCCTCAAATTCTCCTCTCCCCTTGCTAGATCAATAAGGAGGAGAAGTCCCCGGGCTGTACGTGTGTTGAACGCGGAGGCGCCGTCCGTTCGGTGCTTGACCGGATCTTCCGCGATTTGAATCGCCGCGAGTACGACTCCATCAACCGCGTTCTTGTAACGCTTCCGCTTAGCAATCTTCAAGGGTATGAAGATGCACTCCCTCTTTATCGTTGCTAGCATCTCCTAGATTGATCTTGGTGACATGTAGGAAAATTTTGAATTACTGCTACATTCCCCAACGATCATTACATAGGCATCATGTCCAAGATTAGTAGACCGACTCCTGCCTGCATCTACTACTATTACTCCACACACGACTGCTATCCAGCATGCATCTAGTGTATTAAGTTCATGGAAAAACGGAGTAATGCAATAAGAACGATGACATGATGTAGACAAGATCCCTTTATCTATATGGCGGTAGATATAGATCTCGTCTTTTTATCCTTAGTAGCAACGATACATATGTGTCGTTTCCCTTTCTGTCACTGGGATTGAGCACCGTAAGATAGAACCCACTACCGGGCACCTCTTCCCATTGCAAGATAAATAGATCAAGTTGGCCAAACAAAACCCAAATATCGGAGAAGAAATACGAGGCTATAAGAGATCAAAGAAACTCAGATAACGTTCATGGATATAAAAAGATATAACTGATCATAAACTCGAAGTTCATCAGATCCCAACAAACACACCGCAAAAGAGTTACATCATATGGATCTCCAAGAGACCACTGTATTGAGAATTCAGCGAGAGAGAGAGAGAGAGAGAGAGAGAGAGAGAGAAAGAGAGAGAGAGAAAGCCATCTAGCTACTAAGTACGGACCCGAAGGTCTACAAAGAACTACTCACGCATCATCGGAGAGGCACCAATGGAAGTGGTGAATGCTACCTCTTGAGCACTGCGTTGGTTTTCCCTTGAAGAGGAAAGGGTGATGCAGCAAAGTAGCGTAAGTATTTCCCCCAGTTTTTGAGAACCAAGGTATCAATCCAGTAGGAGGCAACGCACGAGTCCCTCGCACCTACACAAACAAATAAATCCTCGCAACCAACGCAATAAAGGGGTTGTCAATCCCTTCACGGTCACTTACGAGAGTGAGGTCTGATAGATATGATAAGATAATATTTTTGGTATTTGTATGATAAAGATGCAAAGTAAAGAAAGCAAAATAAAGACGGCACCAGAAATAGCTTGTTGACGGGAGATTAATATGATGGAAAATAGACCCGGGGGCCATAGGTTTCACTAGTGGCTTCTCTCGAGAGCATAAGTATTACAATGGGTGAACAAATTACTGTTGAGCAATTGGCAGAATTGAGCATAGTTATGAGAATATCTAGGTATGATCATGTATATTGGCATCACGTCCGCGACAAGTAGACCGAATCCTGCCTGCATCTACTACTATTAGTCCACACATCGACCGCTATCCAGCATGCATCTAGAGTATTAAGTTCATAAGAACAAAGTAAGGCTTTAAGTAAGATGACATGATGTAGAGGGATAAACTCATGCAATATGATATAAACCCCATCTTGTTATCCTCGATGGCAACAATACAATACGTGCCTTGCTGCCCCTACTGTCACTGGGAAAGGACACCGCAAGGTTGAACCCAAAGCTAAGCACTTCTCCCATTGCAAGAAAGATAAATCTAGTAGGCCAAACCAAACTGATAATTCGAAGAGACTTGCAAAGATAACCGATCATACATAAAAGAATTCAGAGAAGATTCAAATATTGTTCATAGATAAACTTGATCATAAACCCACAATTCATCGGTCTCAACAAACACACCGCAAAAGAAGATTGCATCGAATAGATCTCCACGAGAATCGTGGAGAACTTTGTATTGAGATCCAAAGAGAGAGAATAAGCCATCTAGCTAATAACTATGGACCCGAAGGTCTGAGATAAACTACTCACACATCATCGGAGAGGCTATGGTGTTGATGTAGAAGCCCTCCGTGATCGATGCCCCCTCCGGCGGAGCTTCGGAAAAGGCCCCAAGATGGGATCTCGCGGGTACAGAAGGTTGCGGCAGTGGAATTAGGTTTTTAGCTCCGTATCTGGTAGTTTGGGGGTACGTAGGTATATATAGGAGGAAGAAGTACGTCGGTGGAGCAACGTGGGGCCCACGAGGGTGGAGGGCGCGCCCAGGGGGGTAGGCGCGCCCCCTACCTCGTGCCTTCCTGGTTGATGTCTTGACGTAGGGTCCAAGTCCTCTGGATCACGTTCGTTCCAAAAATCACGTTCCCGAAGCTTTCATTCCATTTGGACTCCGTTTGATATTCTTTTTCTGCAAAACTCTGAAATAGGCAAAAAAACAACAATTCTAGGCTGGGCCTCCGGTTAATAGGTTAGTCCCAAAAATAATATAAAAGTGTATAATAAAGCCCATTAATGTCCAAAACAGAATATAATATAGCATGGAACAATAAAAAATTATATATACGTTGGAGACGTATCAAGCATCCCCAAGCTTAATTCCCGCTCGTCCTCGAGTAGGTAAATGATAAAAACAGAATTTTTGATGTGGAATGCTAGCTGGCATAATTTCAATGTAATTCTCTTAATTGTGGTATGAATATTCAGATCCGAAAGATTCAAGATAAAAGTTTAATATTGACATAAAAATAATAATACTTCAAGCATACTAACTAAGCAATTATGTCCTCTCAAAATAAAATGGCCAAAGAAATTTCATCCCTACAAAATCATATAGTTTAGTCATGCTCCATTTTCGTCACACAAGAATGCTCTCATCATGCACAACCCCGATGACAAGCCAAGCAATTGTTTCATACTTTAGTAATCTCAAAATTTTTCAACCTTCACGCAATACATGAGCGTGAGCCATGGATATAGCACTATGGGTGGAATAGAATATAATTATGGGGGTTATGTGGAGAAGACAAAAAAGGAGAAAGTCTCACATCGACGCGGCTAATCAATGAGCTATGGAGATGCCCATCGATTGATGTTAATGCAAGGAGTAGGGATTGCCATGCAACGGATGCACTAGAGCTATAAATGCATGAAAGCTCAACAAAAGAAACTAAGTGGATGTGCATCCAACTTGCTTGCTCATGAAGACCTAGGGCATTTGAGGAAGCCCATTGTTGGAATATACAAGCCAAGTTCTATAATGAAAAATTCCCACTAGTATATGAAAGTAACAAAACAAGAGACTCTCTATCATGAAGATCATGGTGCTACTTTGAAGCACAAGTGTGGAAAAAGGATAATAGCATTGTCCCTTATTATTTTTTTTGGGCCTTCCTTTTTTTATTTGGCCTTTCTCTCTTTTTTTTATTTGGTACAATGCTCTATGAATGATGATCATCACACTTCTATTTATTTACAAACCAATGATTACAACTCGATACTAGAACAAAGTATGACTCTATATGAATGCCTTCGGCGGTATACCGGGATAGCAATGAATCAAGAGTGACATGTATGAAAAAAATTATGAACAGTGGCTTTGCCACAATACGATGTCAACTACATAATCATGCAAAGCAATATGACAATGATGAACGTGTCATGATAAACGGAATGGTGGAAAGTTGCATGGCAATATATCTCGGAATGGCTATGGAAATGCCATAATAGGTAGGTATGGTGGCTGTTTTGAGGAGGATATAAGGAGGTTTATGTGTGAAAGAGCGGATCATATCACGGGGTTTGGATGCACTGGCGAAGTTTGCACCAACTCTCAATGTGAGAAAGGGCAATGCATGGTACCGAAGAGGCTAGCAATGATGGAAGGGTAAGAGTGTGTATAATCCATGGACTCAACATTAGTCATAGAGAACTCACATACTTATTGCAAAAATCTACAAATCATCAAAAACCAAGCACTACGCGCATGCTCCTAGGGGGATAGATTGGTAGGAAAAGACCATCGCTCGTCCCCGACCGCCACTCATAAGGAGGACAATCAAAGAACACCTCATGTTTCAAATTTGTTACATAACGTTTACCATACGTGCATGCTACGGGACTTGCAAACTTCAACACAAGTATTTCTCAAATTCACAACTACTCAACTAGCGCAAGTTTAATATCACTACCTCCATATCGCAAAATAATCATCAAGCATCAAACTTCTCTTAGCATTCAGCACACTCATAAGAAAGTTTTTTACTAATCTTGAATACCTAACATATTAGGATCAATTTCCCAATTTAAGCAAATTACCATGCTGTTTAAGACTCTCAAAATAATATAAGTGAATAATGAGAGAATAATAATTCTATAAAACAAAACCACCGCCGTGCTCTAAAAGATATAAGTGAAGCACTAGAGCAAAAACTATATGGCTCAAAGGATATAAGTGAAGCGCATAGAGTATTCTAATAAATTCCGAATCATGTGCGTCTCTCTCAAAAGGTGTGTACAGAAAAGATGGTTGTGGAAAACTAACAAACAAAGACTCAAGTAATACAAGACGCTCCAACCAAAACACATATCATGTGGTGAATAAAAATATAGCTCCAAGTAAAGTTACTGATGGAAGTAGACGAAAGAGGGGATGCCTTCCGCGGCATCCCCAAGCTTTGGCTTTTTGGTGTCCTTAGATTATCTTGGGTGCCATGGGCATCCCCAAGCTTAGGCTCTTGCCACTCCTTATTCCATAATCCATCAAATCTTTTACCCAAAACTTGAAAACTTCACAACACAAAACTTAACAGAAAATCTCATGAGCTCCGTTAGCGAAAGAAAACAAAACACCACTTCAAGGTACTGTAATGAACTCATTATTTATTTATATTGGTGTTAGACCTACTGTATTCCAACTTCTCTATGGTTTATAAACTATTTTACTAGCCATAGATTCATCAAAATAAGCAAACAACACACGAAAAACAGAATCTGTCAAAAACAGAACAGTCTGTAGTAATCTGTAACTAACGCAAACTTCTGGAACTCCAAAAATTCAGCCAAAATAGGAAGACCTAGACAATTTGTTTACTGATCAGAAGAAATTGGAATCAATATTTTATCACGTCCTGGTGATTTTTAACAATTATTTTCGTGAACAGAAAGTTTCTGGAATTTTCAGCAAGATCAAATAACTATCATCCAAGAAGATCCTATAGGTTTAACTTGGCACAAACACTAATTAAAATATAAAAACATATCTAACCAGAGGCTAGATCAAATATTTATTCCTAAACAGAAGCAAAAAGCAAAAAACTAAAAATAAAATTGGGTTGCCTCCCAACAAGCGCTATCGTTTAACGCCCCTAGCTAGGCACAATAGCAAGGATAGATCTAGGTATTGCCATCTTTGGTTGGCAATCCATAGGTGGCTCTCATAATAGATTCATAAGGTAATTTTATTTTCTTTCTAGGGAAGTGTTCCATGCCTTTCCTTAACGGAAATTGGAATCTAATATTCCCTTCCTTCATATCAATAATTGCACCAATCGTTCTAAGGAAAGGTCTACCAAGAATAATAGGACATGAAGGATTGCAATCTATATCAAGAACAATAAAATCTACGGGCACATAATTCCTATTTGCAACAATAAGAACATCATTAATTCTTCCCATAGGTTTCTTAATGGTGGAATCCGCAAGGTGCAAGTTTAAAGAGCAATCATCAAAATCACAGTAACCTAGCAAATCACATAAAGTTTCTGGAATCGTGGAAACACTAGCACCCAAATCACACAAAGCATAGCATTCATGATCTTTAATTTTAATTTTAATAGTGGGTTCCCACTCATCATAAAGTTTTCTAGGGATAGAAACTTCCAACTCAAGTGTTTCTTCATAAGATTGCATCAAAGCATCAATGATATGTTTGGTAAAGGCTATATTTTGACTATAAGCATGTGGAGAATTTAGCACGGATTGCAACAAGGAAATACAATCTATAAAAGAGAAATTATAATAATTAAAATCCTTGAAATCCAAAATAGTGGGTTCATTAATATCTAGAGTTTTGATCTCTTCAATCCCACTTTTACCAATTTTTGCATCAAGATCTAAAAACTCCGAATTTTTGGAATGCCTTCTAGGTAAAGGTGGATCATATTCAGTCCCATCATTATCAAGATTCATATTGCACAACAAAGATTTAATAGGGGACACATCAATAACTTTTAGATCTTCATCTTTATTTTCATAGAAACTAGAAGAACACGCTTTCACAAAACAATCTTTCTTAGCACGCATCCTAGCGGTTCTTTCTTTGCACTCATCAATGGAAATTCTCATGGCTTTGAGAGACTCATTGATATCATGCTTGGGTGGAATAGATATAAGTTTCAAAGAATCAACATCAAGAGAAATTCTATCAACGTTCCTAGCCAATTCATCAACCTTAAGCAATTTTTCTTCAAGCAAAGCATTGAAATTATTTTGCGAATTCATAAACTCCTTAACACTAGTCTCAAATTCAGAGGGCATCTTATTAAAATTTCCATATGAATTGTTGTAGGAATTACCATAATTATTAGAGGAATTACTAGGATACGGCCTAGGATTAAAGTTTCCTCTATACGCGTTGTTACCAATATTACTCCTACCAACAAAATTCACATCCATAGATTCATTATTATTCTCAATCAAAGTAGACAAAGGCATATCTTTAGGATCAGAAGAAACACTTTTAGTAGCAAATAATTTCATAAGTTCATCCATCTTTCCATTCAAAACATTAATTTCTTCTATCTCATGCACCTTTTTATTAGTAGATCTTTCAGTGTGCCATTGATAATAATTAACCATAATATTATCTAGGAGTTTAGTAGCTTCTCCTAAAGTGATTTCCATAAAAGTGCCTCCCGCGGCCGAATCTAAAAGATTTCTAGAAGCAAAATTCAATCCGGCATAAAAATTTTGTATAAAAATATCATCCACAAATTCAAACCATGTGTAGGGTAATTACGTATCATTAATTTCATCCTCTCCCAAGCTTGTGCAACATCTTCATGATCAAGTTGCTTAAAATTCATGATATCGTTTCTAAGAGAGATGATCTTAGCGGGAGGAAAATACTTAGAGATAAAAGCATCTTTGCACTTATTCCAAGAATTAATACTATTTTTAGGCAAAGACGAAAACCAAGCTTTAGCACGATCTCTAAGCGAAAAAGGAAATAGCTTCAATTTAACAATATCATTATCCACATCTTTCTTCTTTTGCATATCACACAAATCAACGAAGCTATTTAGATGGGTAGCAACATCTTCACTAGGAAGGCCGGCGAATTGATCTTTCATGACAAGATTCAGTAAAGCAGTATTGATTTCACAAGATTCAGTATCGGTAAGAGGAGCAATCGGAGTGCTAAGGAAATCATTGTTGTTGGTATTGGTAAAGTCACACAATTTAGTATTATCTTGAGCCATCGTGACAAGCAAGCAATCCAACACACGAGCAAACAAGAAACAAGCGGAAAAGAGGCGAACGGAAAAGAGAGGGCGAATAAAACGGCAAGGGTGAAGTGGGGGAGAGGAAAACGAGAGGCAAATGGCAAATAATGTAATGCGGGAGATAAGGGTTTGTGTTGGGTACTTGGTATGTTGACTTTTGCGTAGACTCCCCGGCAACGGCGCCAAAAATCCTTCTTGCTACCTCTTGAGCATTGCGTTGGTTTTCCCTTGAAGAGGAAAGGGTGATGCAGCAAAGTAGCGTAAGTATTTCCCTCATTTTTTGAGAACCAAGGTATCAATCCAGTAGGAGGCCACGCACGAGTCCCTCGCACCTACACAAACAAATAAATCCTCGCAACCAACGCAATAAAGGGGTTGTCAATCCCTTCACGGTCACTTACGAGAGTGAGATCTAATAGATATGATAAGATAATATTTTTGGTATTTTTATGATAAAGATGCAAAGTAAAGAAAGCAAAATAAAGACGGCGCCAGAAATAGCTTGTTGACGGGAGATTAATATGATGGAAAATAGACCCGGGGGCCATAGGTTTCACTAGTGGCTTCTCTCAAGAGCATAAGTATTACGGTGGGTGAACAAATTACTGTTGAGCAATTGACAGAATTGAGCATAGTTATGAGAATATCTAGGTATGATCATGTACATAGGCATCACGTCCGCGACAAGTAGACCGACTCCTTCCTGCATCTACTACTATTACTCCACACATCAACCACTATCCAGCATGCATCTAGAGTATTAAGTTCATAAGAACAGAGTAACGCTTTAAGTAAGATGACATGATGTAGAGGGATAAACTCATGCAATATGATATAAACCCCATCTTGTTATCCTCGATGGCAACAATACAATACGTGCCTTGCTGCCCCTACTATCACTGGGAAAGGACACCGCAAGATTGAACCCAAAGCTAAGCACTTCTCCCATTGCAAGAAAGATCAATCTAGTAGGCCAAACCAAACTGATAATTCGAAGAGACTTGCAAAGATAACCAATCATACGTAAAAGAATTCAGAGAAGATTCAAATATTGTTCATAGATAAACTTGATCATAAACCCACAATTCATCGGTCTCAACAAACACACCGCAAAAGAAGATTACATCGAATAGATCTCCACGAGAATCATGGAGAACTTTGTATTGAGATCCATAGAGAGAGAAGAAGCCATCTAGCTAATAACTATGGACCCGAAGGTCTGAGGTAAACTACACACACATCATCGGAGAGGCTATGGTGTTGATGTAGAAGCCCTCTGTGATCGATGCCCCCTCCGGCGGAGCTCCGGAAAAGGCTCCAAGATGGGATCTCACGGGTACAGAAGGTTGCGGCAGTGGAATTAGGTTTTTGGCTCCGTATCTGGTAGTTTGGGGGTACGTAGGTATATATAGGAGGAAGAAGTAAGTCGGTGGAGCAACGTGGGGCCCACGAGGGTGGAGGGCATGCCCAGGGGGGTAGGCGCGCCCCCCTACCTCGTTCTTGGTTGATGTCTTGACGTAGGGTCCAAGTCCTCTGGATCACGTTCGTTCCGAAAATCATGTTCCCGAAGGTTTCATTCCGTTTGGACTCCGTTTGATATTCTTTTTCTGTGAAACTCTGAAATAGGCAAAAAACAACAATTCTGGGCTGGGCCTCCGGTTAATAGGTTAGTCCCAAAAATAATATAAAAGTGTATAATAAAGCCCATTAATGTCCAAAACAGAATATAATATAGCATGGAACAATCAAAAATTATAGATATGTTGGAGACGTATCAGTGAACCCCTCCGTGATGGTGTCTAGGATGGATCTGGTGGTTCTGGACTTTGCGGCGGCTAGATGAATATTTCGTCGACTCCCCTAGGGTTTCTGGAATATTGGGTTATTTATAGAGCAAAGAGGCGGTCCAGGGGGGCACCCGAGGTGGGCACAACCCACCAGGGCGCGCCAGGGCCTCCTGGCGCGCCCTGCTGGGTTGTCCCCTCCTCGGGACTCCCCCCAGGTGCAACCAGGGCCCATCTGCTTCCTTTTGGCCCATAAAAAATCATCGTGAAGTTTCTTGCCATTTGGACTCCGTTTGATATTGATTTCCCGCGATGTAAAAAACATGGAAAAAACAGCAACTGGCACTTGGCACTATGTCAATAGGTTAGTACCAAAAAATGATATAAATTGACTATAAAATGATTATAAAACATCCAAGATTGATAATAAAACAGCATGGAACAATAAAAAATTATAGATACGTTGGAGACGTATCAGCATCCCCAAGCTTAACTCCTACTCGTCCTCGAGTAGGTAAGTGATAAAAACAGAATTTTTGATGTGGAGTGCTGTTCATCAAGTCATATCATATTCTTTTCTTTATAGCATGGACATTTGGACTTTTATGTGATTCAAAGCAATAGTCTAGTTTGACATAATAATTTAGATACTCAAGCATATCAACAAGCAACCATGTCTTTCAAAATATCAACGCTAAAATAAGTTATCCCTAGCCCATCATGCTCAAACATTGATCCATTCATGAAACACACTCGAATATTAACTACACCCAATACTTGAGCACGATCATATTGCCTCCTAGTTGGTGCTTTTTATGAGAGAAGATGGAGACTCAAACTTCAAAAATAAAAATTGCATAAAGTAAAGGAAAGGCCCTTCGCAAAGGGAAGTAGGGATTTGTAGAGGTGCCAGAGCTCAAAGCGAAAAAATAGAGATAAAAACATTTTGGGAGGTGTATCCATCCCACCAACGAAAACGACTTAGAGTTCCCAACACTTTGCATGCTAGATATGCCATAGGCGGTTCCCAAAAAAATAAATTTTATTCCTTTTTCCATTCATACTTTCACTTTCCGGCTAACCGTATCCACTGTGTCCTCCATACTTTTGGGGGACGCAGTAATTTCAAAAAAAATCCTACGCACACGCAAGATCCATCTAGGTGGTGCATAGCAACGAGAGGGGAGAGTGTTGTCTACGTACCCACGTAGACCGAAAGAGGAAGCGTTATGACAACGCGGTTGATGTACTCGTACGTCTTCACGATCCGACCGATCCTAGTACCGAAAGTACAGCACCTCCGCGATCTGCACACGTTCAACTCGGTGATGTCCCACGAACTCTCGATCCAGCTGAGTGTCGAGGGAGAGCTTCATCAGCACGACGGGTGATGACGATGATGATGAAGTTACCGGCGCAGGGCTTCGCCTAAGCACTGCAACGATATGACCGAGGTGGATTATGGTGGAGGGGGGCACCACACACGGCTAAGACAATGTCAACTTGTGTGTCTCTGGGGTGCCCCCCTCCCCACGTATATAAAGGAGGGAGGGGAGGCCGGCCGACCTCTCTAGGCGCGCCAAGGGGAGAGAAGTCCTCCTCCTAGTGGGAGTAGGACTCCCACTTTCCTAATCCCACTAGGAATAGAAGGAAGAGGGGGAAGGAGAAAGGAAAGGGGGGCCGGCCCCCTCACCCAATTCGGATTGGGCTTGGGGGGAGCGTGCCCCCTCCTAAGCTGCCTTCTCTTCTCTCCCACTAAGGCCCATTAAGGCCCATATGCTCCCCTGGGGGTTCCGGTAACCTCCCCGTACTCCTGTAAATGCCCGAACTCACCCGGAACCATTCCGATGTCCAAACATTGTCATCCAATATATCGATCTTTATGTCTCGACCATTTCGAGACTCCTCGTCATGTCCGTGATCATATTCGGGACTCCGAAATACCTTCGGTACATCAAAACACATAAACTCATAATACCGATCATCACCGAACGTTAAGCGTGCAGACCCTACGGGTTCGAGAACCATGTAGACATGACCGAGACACGTCTCCGGTCAATAACCAATAGCGGAACCTGGATGTTCATATTGGCTCCCACATATTCTATGAAGATCTTTATCGGTCAAACCGCATAACAACATACGTTGTTCCCTTTGTCATCGGTATGTTACTTGCCCGAGATTCGATCGTCGGTATCTCAATACCTTGTTCAATCTCGTTACCGGCAAGTCTCTTTACTCGTTCCGTAATGCATCATCCTGCAACTAACTCATTAGTCACATTGCTTGCAAGGCTTATAGTGATGTGCATTACCGAGAGGGCCCAGTGATACATCTCCGACAATCGGAGTGACAAATCCTAATCTCGATCTATGCCAACTCAACAAACACCATCGGAGACACCTGTAGAGCACCTTTATAATCACCTAGTTACGTTGTGACGTTTGGTAGCACACAAAGTTTTCCTCCGGTATTCGGGAGTTGCATAATCTCATAGTCATAGAAACATGTATAAGTCATGAAGAAAGCAATAGCAACATACTAAATGATCAAGTGCTAAGCTAACGGAATGGGTCAAGTCAAATCACACCATTATCTAATGATGTGATCCCGTTAATCAAATGACAACTCATGTCTATGGCTAGGAAACTTAACCATCTTTGATTCAACGAGCTAGTCAAGTAGAGGCATACTAGTGACACTCTGTTTATCTATGTATTCACACATGTACTAAGTTTCCGGTTAATACAATTCTAGCATGATAATAAACATTTATCATGATATAAGGAAATATAAATAACAACTTTATTATTGCCTCTAGGGCATATTTCCTTCAGTCTCCCACTTGCCAATAATCTAGATTACATAGTAATGATTCTAACACCCATGGAGTCTTTCTGCTGATCATGTCTTGTTCGTGAGAGAGGCTTAGTCAAAGGGTCTGCAACATTCAGATCCGTATGTATCTTGCAAATCTCTATGTCTTCCTCCTTGACTTGATCGCGGACGGAATTGAAGTGTCTCTTGATGTGCTTGGTTCTCTTGTGAAATCTGGATTCCTTTGCCAAGGCAATTGCACCAGTATTGTCACAAAAGATTTTCATTGGTCCCGATGCACTAGGTATGACAGATATGAACTCCTTCATTTGCTGCTTCCGAAGCAGCTAGGTACTCCACTTCACACGTAGATCGCACCACGACGCTTTGCTTAGAACTACACCAACTGACAGCTCCACCGTTCAATATAAATACGTATCCAGTTTGTGACCTAGAGTTATCCGGATCAATGTCAAAGCTTGCATCGACGTAACCATTTACGACGAGCTCTTTGTCACCTCCATAAACGAGAAACATATCCTTAGTCCTTTTCAGGTATTTCAGGATGTTCTTGACCGCTGTCCAGTGATCCACTCCTGGATTACTTTGGTACCTCCCTGCTAAACTAATAGCAAGTCACACATCAGGTCTGGTACACAGCATTGCATACATGATAGAACCTATGGCTGAAGCATAGGGAATGACCTTCATTTTCTCTCTATCTTCTGCAGTGGTCGGGCATTGAGTCTAACTCAAATTCACACCTTGTAACACAGGCAAGAACCTTTTCTTTGCCTTGATCCATTTTGAACTTCTTCAAAACTTTACCAAGGTATGTGCTTTGTGAAAGTCCAATTAAGCGTCTTGATCTATCTCTATAGATCTTGATGCCTAATATATAAGCAGCTTCACCGAGGTCTTTCATTGAAAAACTCTTATTCAAGTATCCTTTTATGCTATCCAGAAATTCTATATCATTTCCAATCAACAATATGTCATCCACATATAATATTAGAAATGCTACAGAGCTCCCACTCACTTTCTTGTAAATATAGGCTTCTCCAAAAGTCCGTATAAAACCATATGCTTTGATCACACTATCAAAACATTTATTCCAACTCCGAGATGCTTGCACCAGTCCATAAATGGATCGCTGGAGCTTGCACACTTTGTTAGCATCCTTTGGATTGATAAAACCTTCAGGTTGCATCATATACAACTCTTCTTCCAGAAATCCATTCAGGAATGCAGTCTTTACATCCATTTGCCAAATTTCATAATCATACAATGCAGCAATTGCTAACATGATTCGGACGGACTTAAGCATCGCTATGGGTGAGAAAGTCTCATCGTAGTCAAATCCTTGAACTTGTCAAAAACCTTTCGCAACAAGTCAAGCTTTGTAGACAGTAACATTACCGTCAGCGTCAGTCTTCTTCTAGAAGATCCATTTATTCTCGATGGCTTGCCGATCATCGGGCAAGTCAACCAAAGTCCACACTTTGTTCTCATACATGGATCCCATCTCAGATTTCATGGCCTCAAGCCATTTCGCGGAATCTGGGCTCATCATTGCTTCCTCATAGTTCATAGGTTTGTCATGGTCAAGTAACATGACCTCCAAAATAGGATTACCATACCACTCTGGTGCGGATCTTACTCTGGTTGACCTACGAGGTTCGGTAGTAACTTGATCTGAAGTTATATGATCATCATCATTAGCTTCCTCACTAATTGGTGTAGGAGTCACAGGAACAGATTTCTGTGATGAACTACTTTCCAATAAGGGAGCAGGTACAGTTACCTCATCAAGTTCTACTTTCCTCCCACTCACTTCTTTCGAGTTTAACTCCTTCTCTATAAAGGATCAATTCTTAGCAACGAATGTCTTGCCTTCGGATCTGTGATAGAAGGTGTACCCAACAGTCTCCTTTGGGTATCCTATGAAGACACATTTCTCTGATTTGGGTTCGAGCTTATCAGGTTGAAGCCTTTTCACATAAGCATCGCAGCCCCAAACTTTAAGAAATGACAGCTTAGGTTTCTTGCCAAACCACAGTTCATATGGTGCCATCTCAACGGATTTAGATGGTGCCCTATTTAACGTGAATGCAGCTGTCTCTAAAGCATAAGCCCAAAATGATAGCGGTAAATCAGTAAGAGACATCATAGATCACACCATATCTAGTAAAGTACGATTACGACGTTCGGACACACCATTACGCCGTGGTGTTCCGGGTGGCGTGAATTGCGAAACTATTCCGCATTGTTTCAAATGAAGACCAAACTCGTAACTCAAATATTCTCCTCCATGATTAGATCGTAGAAACTTTATTTTCTTGTTACGATGATTTTCAACTTCACTCTGAAATTCTTTTAACTTTTCAAATGTTTTAGACTTATGTTTCATCAAGTAGATATACCCATATCCGCTCAAATCATCTGTGAAGGTGAGAAAATAATGAAACCCACCGCGAGCCTCAATATTCATCGGACCACATACATCAGTATGTATGATTTCCAACAAATCTGTTGTCCGCTCCATTGTTCTAGAGAATGGCGTTTTACTCATCTTGCCCATGAGGCATGGTTTGCAAGTACCAAGTGATTCATAATCAAGTGATTCCAAAAGTCCATCAGAATGGAGTTTCTTCATGCGCTTTACACCAATATGACCTAAACGGCAGTGCCACAAATAGGTTGCACTATCATTATCAACTCTGCATCTTTTGGCTTCAATATTATGAATATGTGTGTCACTACTATCGAGATTCAACAAAAATAGACCACTCTTCAAGGGTGCATGACCATAAAAGATATTACTCATATAAATAGAACAACCATTATTCTCTGATTTAAATGAATAACCGTCTCGCATCAAACAAGATCCAGATATAATGTTCATGCTTGAGGTTAGCACCAAAAAACAATTATTCAGGTCTAAAACTAATCCCTAAGGTAGATGTAGAGGTAGCATGCCGACGGCGATCACATCGACTTTGGAACCATTTCCCACGCGCATTGTCACCTCGTCCTTAGCCAATCTTCACTTAATCCGTAGTCCCTGTTTCGAGTTGCAAATAGTAGCAACAGAACCAGTATCAAATACCAGGCACTACTACGAGCATTAGTAAGGTACACATCAATAACATGTATATCACATATACCTTTGTTCACCTTGCCATCCTTCTTATCCGCCAAATACTTGGGGCAGTTCCGCTTCCAGTGACCAGTCCCTTTGCAGTAGAAGCACTCAGTCTCAGGCTTAGGTCCAGACTTGGGCTTCTTCACTTGAGTAGCAACTTGCTTGCCGTTCTTCTTGAAGTTCCCCTTCTTCCCTTTACCCTTTTTTCTTGAAACCGGTGGTCTTGTTGACCATCAACACTTGATGCTCTTTCTTCATTTCTACCTCTGCAGCCTTTAGCATTGCGAAGAGCTCGGGAATTGTCTTATCCATCCCTTGCATATTAGAGTTCATCACGAAGCTCTTGTAGCTTGGTGGTAGTGATTGAAGAATTCTGTCAATGACACTATCATCAGGAAGATTAACTCCCAGTTGAATCAAGTGATTGTTATACCCAGACATTTTGAATATATGCTCACTTACAGAACTATTCTCCTCCATTTTGCAGATGTAGAACTTATTGGAGACTTCATATCTCTCAATCCGGGCATTTGCTTGAAATATTAACTTCAACTCCTGGAACATCCCATATGCTCCATGACATTCAAAACGTCGTTGAAGTCCCGGTTCTAAGCCGTAAAGCATGGCACACTGAACTATCGAGTAGTCGTCAGCTTTGCTCTGCCAGACGTTCATAACATATGGCGTTGCTCCTGCAGCGAGTTTGGCACCTAGCGGTGCTTCCAGGACGTAATTCTTCTGTGCAGTAATGAGGATAATCCTCAAGTTACGGACCCAGTCCGTGTAGTTGCTACCATCATCTTTCAACTTAGCTTTCTCTAGGAACGCATTAAAATTCAATGGAACAACAGCATGGGCCATCTATCTACAACAACATAGACATGCAAAATACTATCAGGTACTAAGTTCATGATAAATTAAAGTTCAATTAATCAAATTACTTAAGAACTACCACTTAGATAGACATCTCTCTAATCATCTAAGTGATCATGTGATCCAAATCAACTAAACCATGTCCGATCAGCACGTGAGATGGAGTAGTTTTCAATGGTGAACATCACTATGTTGATCATATCTACTATATGATTCACGCTCGACCTTTCGGTCTCAGTGTTCCGAGGCCATATCTGCATATGCTAGGCTCGTCAAGTTTAACCTGGGTATTCTGCATGTGCAAAACTGGCTTGCACCCATTGTATGTGAACGTAGAGCTTATCACACCCGATCATCACGTGGTGTCTCAGCACGACGAACTTTCGCAACGGTGCATACTCAGGGAGAACACTTGTACCTTGAAATTTAGTGAGAGATCATCTTATAATGCTACTGAGGGAGTCCTGGACTAAGGGGTCCTCGGGCGTCCGGCCTGTTATCCATGGGCCAGACTGATGGGCTGTGAAGACACGAAGGCCGAAGACTGCACCCGTATCCGGATTGGACTCTCCTTGGCGTGGAAGGCAAGCTGGGCGATCAACTATGAAGATTCCTTCCTATGTAACTGACTCTATGTAACCCTAGATCCCTCCGGTGTCTATATAAACCGGAGGGCGTAGTCCGGCTAGCATATACTCATTACCATAGTCATACAGGCTAGACTTCTAGGGTTTAGCCATTATGATCTTGTGGTAGATCAACTCTTGTAATACTCATACTCATCAAGATCAATCAAGCAGGAAGTAGGGTATTACCTCCATAGAGAGGGTCTGAACCTGGGTAAACATCATGTCCCCCGTCTCTTGCAACCATCGACCTTAGACGCATAGTTCGGGACCCCCTACCCAAGATCCGCCGGTTTTGACACCGACATTGGTGCTTTCATTGAGAGTTCCACTGTGCCGTCGACGGAAGGTTCGATGGCCCCTTCGATCGTCTATAGTGACACTGTCCAAGGAGAAACCTTCCTCCCCAGACAGATCTTCGTATTCGGCGGCTTCGTACTGCGGGCCAACTCGCTTGGCCATCTGGAGCAGATCGATAGCTACGCCCCTGGCCACCAGGTCAGATTTGGAAGCTTGAACTACGTCGCGGATATCCGTGGAGACTTGATCTTCAATGGATTTGTGACCGCGGCGATCGCTCCCCCTCGCTCCGATAAACATGACTTAAATCTGTCATCGGACCAGATTCAGGAGATAGTTCCTGTAACTTCTACGGCCTTAGATCCGGAGCAGTTTGCACCATCCGAAGCCACGGAGTCCGCGGCATAGGATCCGCACACATACTTAACACCAGGGAATATCTGCGTCAACGGAATTCCGGACTCGTTTTTGGCTATAAATACCGAACCACATACGCCTGCAGACACCGAGCTGGATTGGTCATCGATCTTCAAGTTCAGCACCGCAGATGTCTTCCAACACTCGCCCTTGGGCGATGTGCTAAATTCATTAAAAAACTTGTCCCTGGCGGGGGACTCACAGCCGAACTATGTCCGGTTCGAGCTAGAGGCTGATAATGGAGAATTTCGCTTCCCATCTGCCACCCACGTCGTAGCCACTGTCGAGGATGTAACCGACTGATGACCCACAAGTATACGGGATCTATCGTAGTCCTTTCGATAAGTAAGAGTGTTGAACCCAATGATGAGCAAAAGGAAATGATAAGCGGTTTTCAGCAAGGTATTCTCTGCAAGCACTGAAATAATAGGTAACAGATAGTTTTGTGATAAGATAATTTGTAACGAGCAACAAGTAACAAAAGTAAATAAAGTGCAGCAAGGTGGCCCAATCCTTTTTGTAGAAAAGGACAAGCCTGGACAAACTCTTATATAGACAAAAGCGCTCCCGAGGACACATGGGAATTATCGTCAAGCTAGTTTTCATCACGTTCATATGATTCGCGTTCGGTACTTTGATAATTTGTTATGTGGGTGGACCGGTGCTTGGGTGCCGTCCTTACTTGGACAAGCATCCCACTTATGATTAACTCCTATTGCAAGCATCTGCAACTACAAAAGAAGTATTAAGGTAAACCTAACCATAGCATGAAACACGTGGATCCAAATCAGCCCCTTACGAAGCAACGCATAAACTAGGGTTTAAGCTTCTGTCACTCTAGCAACCCATCATCTACTTATTAGTTCCCAATGCCTTCCTCTAGGCCCAAACAATGGTGAAGTGTCATGTAGTCGACGTTCACATGACACCACTAGAGGAGAGACAACATACATCTCATCCAAATATCGAACGAATACCAAATTCACATGACTACTAATAGCAAGACTTCTCCCATGTCCTCAGGAACAAACGTAACTACTCAAATATCATATTCATGTTCATAATCAGAGGGGTACTAATATGCATAATGGATCTGAACATATGATCTTCCACCAAATAAACCAACTAGCATCAACTACAAGGAGTAATCAACACTACTAGCAATCTACAAGTACCAATCCCAGACTTAGAGACAAGAATTGGATACAAGAGATGAACTAGGGTTTGAGAGGAGATGGTGCTGGTGAAGATGTTGATGGAGAATGGCCCCCTCCTGATGAGAGGAGCGTTGGTGATGACGATGGCGATGATTTCCCCCTCCCGGAGGGAAGTGTCCCCGGCAGAACAACTCTGCCGGAGCCCTAGATTGGTTCCGCCAAGGTTCCACCTCATGGCGGCGGAGTCTCGTCCCGAAAGCTTGCTGATGATTTTTCTTCGGACGAAAGACTTCATATAGCAGAAGATGGGCACCGGAGGGCCAACAAGGGGCCCACGAGGCAGGCGGCGCGCCTAGGGGGGTTTGAGCATGCCCCCGACCCTCGTGGCCAGGGTGTGGGCCCCCTCTGGTATTTCTTCCGCTCAGTATTTTTTATTATTTCCAAAAATAACTTTCGTGGAGTTTCAGGACTTTTGGAGTTGTGCAGAATTGGTCCCTAATATTTGCTCCTTTTCCAGCCCAGAATTCCAGCTACCGGCATTCTCCCTCCTTATGTAAACCTTGTAAAATAAGAGAGAATAGGCATAAGTATTGTGACATAATGTGTAATAACAGCCCATAATACAATAAATATCAATATAAAAGCATGATGCAAAATGGACGTATCAACTCCCCCAAGCTTAGACCTCGCTTGTCCTCAAGCGGAAGCTGATAATGATAAATATGTCCACATGTTTAGAGGTAGAGGTGTCGATAAAATAAATACGGACATGAGGGCATCATGATTATTCTCATAACAGCAACATATAAGGATAATGTCATATGATCTCTTATGCTCAAGTAATAATCTATTCACAATGCAAAGTATGAATCAGAAACTTATTGAGAACCAACAAACTATAATCTCAGTCATTGAAGCAATTGCAATTTATCATAACATCAGAAAGAGTCAATGTCAGAGCTTTTTAGCAAGTCCACATACTCAACTATCATTTAGTCTTTCACAATTGCTAACACTCACGGAATACTTGTGGTTACGGAGTTTTAGCCGGACACAGAGAAAGATAGGGGCTTATAGTTTCGCCTCCCAACCTTTTACCTCAAGGGTAATGTCAACAATAATAACTCATGCTAACTTACATCCAATTAGATATATATATATATATATATATATATATATCAGGATCTTTCCAACACACTGTGCTTGCCAAAGGATAAAATGTAAAAAGGAAAGGTGAAGATCACCATGAATCTTGCATAAGGTAGAAGATAAAAGTAAAAGATAGGCCCTTCACAGAGGGAAGCAGAGGCTGTCATGCGCTTTCAGGGTTGGATGCACAAAATCTTAATGCGAAAGAATGTCATTTTATATTGCCACTTGTGATATAGACCTTTATTATGCAGTTCGTCGCTTTTATTTCTTCCACATCACAAGATCGTATAAAGCTTATTTCCTCCACACCAATCAATCATACATATTTAGAGAGCAATTTTTATTGCTTGCACCGATGACAACTTACTTGAAGGATCTTACTCAATCCATAGGTAGATATGGTGGACTCTCATGGCAAAACTGGGTTTAAGGATATTTGGAAGCACAAGTAGTATCTCTGCTTGGTGCAAAGAATTTGGCTAGCATGAGGGGGAAAAGCAAGCTCAACATGTTGGATGATCCATGACAATATACTTTATTTCAGATGTAAGAAAACATAACCCATTATGTTGTCTTCCTTGTCCAACATCAACTCTTTAGCATGTCATATTTTAATGAGTGCTCACAATCATAAAAGATGTCCAAGATAGTATATTTATATGTGAAACCTCTCTTTCTTTATTACTTCCTATTAATTGCAACGATGACCAAAACTATGTTTGTCAACTCTCAACAACTTTTAATCATCACACTCTTTCTATGTGAAGTCATTACTCTCCATAAGATCAATATGATCTCTTTGTTACTTTTTATTCTTTTCTCTTTTCTTTTATTCACACAAGATCATAGAAAGATAATCAAGCCCTTGACTCAACACTAATCTTTATTATATAGCTCACGGAATCGATTACATAAAGGGATCATAAGCAAAACTCAAAACTGGATCATACTAAAAAAATATTCTACTAGATCACGATATTACTAAAAGGATCGAACTAAGAAAAACGGTAAAGATAGGAGTGTGATGGTGATATGATACCAGGGCACCTCCCCCAAGCTTGGCAGTTGCCAAGGGGAGTGCCCATACCCATGTGATTATGTCTCCTTTCTCGGAAGTGGTGGTGACGGAGTTGTTGATGAAGTAGGCTTGTCGTCCATCTTCCAAGGCATAGGCTCACCATCATAGAAGGATGAACGAGTCTCCGGGATCCTCAAATCTGCAGCCAAACTCATCCTCTTGAATCTATATTCATACTCACAGTTTTGGTTTTGCAGGTCATAGATCTGGGCTTGGAGGTGCTCGATTTTCTCGTGAAGCTTGAAGATGGCTTCCCCAATATCCTTGGCATCCATCTTGTGGTTGTTGGTGAACTCCGTGATCATAATGTGATTGGAGTCAAGTCCACGCTCCACCATCTCCTGGCACTTGAAAACTTGTTGCTCCATTGCCTCGAGCCTTGTCTCCACGCTTCCGGTCCTCCTTGGTCCCTCAACATCACGGATGTGCAGCACCCCCTCATGCATCTCAATGGTTTGAGGGTGTTGCAGCACTTCCGCGAGGTAGGGGTTGATGACCTTCTCGAAGAACTTGTCCTTGGGGGCACTTGGAGACGTCATGATGATCTAGATCTGTCAGAAAAATAGCTCGAAACAAGAACAGAGGACAATTGCGTGATACGGTGGTCAAAACCTTAGGGAGATTATATAATGAATTTTTACCGACTAAAATACGTATCGTGCAAGAAAATGGAGTCCGGACAGCACACGAGGTGCCCACGAGGCAGGGGGCGTGCCCAGGGGGTAGGGCGCGCCATCCACCCTCGTGGAGCCCTCGTGTCCTTCCCGGACTGCTTCTTATTTTTCTATTTTTCTAAATATTCCAAAACGGAGAAAAATTGCCATTAGAACTGTTTTGGAGTCGGTTTACTTACCGTACCACATACCTATTCCTTTTCGGAGTCTGAAACGTTCTGGAAAGAGTCCCTTATGTACTCCTCCGGGGTTACGGTTTCAATAACCTTAGTTTCAACATTTATAGGATTACCTAAGATATAATGTTTGATTCTTTGACCGTTCACCACCTTCGGATTTGTGCCTTCGAAGTTGTTGATTTTTATGGCACCGGAACGATAGACCTCCTCGATAACGTAAGGACCTTCCCATTTAGAGAGAAGTTTGCTTGCAAAAAATCTTAGACGAGAGTTGTATAGCAATACGTAATCACCTACATTACACTCACGCTTTTGTATCCTTTTGTCATGCCATCTTTTAACTTTTTCTTTAAACAATTTGGCATTTTCATAGTCTTGGGTTCTCCATTCATCAAGTGAGCTAATGTCAAATAACCTCTTCTCACCGGCAAGTTTGAAATCATAATTGAGCTCTTTAATAGCCCAATAAGCCTTATGTTCTAGTTCGAGAGGTAAGTGACATGCTTTTCCATAAACCATTTTATACGGAGACATACCCATAGGATTTTTATATGCAGTTCTATAGGCCCATAATGCATCATCAAGTTTCTTGGACCAATTCTTTCTAGATCTATTAACAGTCTTTTGCAAAATTAATTTGAGTTCTCTATTACTCAATTCTACTTGACCACTAGACTGTGGGTGATATGGGGATGCAATTCTATGATTAACATCATACTTAGCAAGCATTTTACGGAAAGCACCATGAATAAAATGTGAACCACCATCAGTCATTAAATATCTAGGGACTCCAAACCTCGGAAAAATAACTTCTTTAAGCATCTTAATAGAAGTATTATGATCAACACTACTAGTTGGAATAGCTTCTACCCACTTAGTAACGTAATCAACAGCAACTAAAATATGTGTATACCCGTTAGAGGCAGGAAAAGGTCCCATATAATCAAAGCCCCAAACATCAATGGTTCAATAACAAGTGAATAATTCATAGGCATTTCTTCACGTCTACTAATATTACCAATTCTTTGACATTCATCACAAGATAAGACAAACTTACGGGCATCCTTGAAGAGAGTAGGCCAAAAAAAACCGGATTGCAATACCTTATGTGCAGTTCTATCTCCAGCGTGGTGTCCTCCATAAGCTTCGGAGTGGCACTTGCGTAGGATCTGTTCCTGTTCATGCTCAGGTACACAACGTCTAATAACACCATCTACTCCTTCTTTATAAAGATGTGGGTCATCCCAAAAGTAATGTCTTAAATCATAGAAAAAAAATTCTTTTGCTGGTATGTGAAACTAGGTGGTATAAATTTAGCAACAATGTAATTAGCATAATCAGCATACCATGGAGCAGTACGAGAAGCATTTATGACATTTAATTGTTCATCAGGAAAGCTATCATCAATAGGTAGTGGGTCATCAAGAACATTTTCTAACCTAGACAAGTTATCTGCAATGGGGTTCTCAGCTCCCTTTCTATCAATAATATGCAAATCAAATTCTTGTAGCAAGAGAACCCATCTAATAAGCCTAGGTTTAGCATCTTTCTTTTCCATAAGATATTTAATAGCAGCATGATCCATGTGAATAGTTACTTTAGAATCGACAATATAAGGTCTGAACTTATCACAAGCAAATACAACTGCTAAGAATTCTTTTTCAGTAGTAGCATAATTTCTCTGAGCATTGTCTAGAGTTTTACTAGCATATTGAATAACATTTAATTTCTTATACACTCTTTGCCCTAGAACAGCACCTACAGCATAATCACTAACATCACACATAATTTCAAAAGGTAAATTCCAATCAGGTGGCTAAACGATAGGTGCAGAGATCAATGCTTTCTTAAGTATTTCAAATGCTTCTACACAATCATCATCGAAGACAAATGGTATATCATTTTGTAACAAATTAGTCAAAGGCCGAGAAATTTTTGAGAAGTCCTTAATGAACCTCCTATATAACCCGGCATGACCAAGGAAACTTCTTATACCTTTGATGTCCTTGGGACACGGCATCTTTTCAATAGCATCAACTTTAGCTTTATCAACTTCAATGCCCCTTTCAGAAATTTTATGCCCCAAGACAATGCCTTCATTAACCATAAAGTGGCACTTCTCCCAATTCAAGACAAGGTTAGTTTCTTCACATCTCTGCAAAACTCAATCAAGGTTGCTTAAGCAATCATCAAAAGAGGATCCATAAACGAAGAAATCGTCCATGAAAACCTCACAGATCTTTTCACAAAAGTCAGAGAATATAGCCATCATGCATCTTTGAAAGGTAGCAGGTGCATTACATAAACCAAAAGGCATACGTCTATAAGCAAAGGTACCGAAAGGGCAAGTAAAAGTGGTCTTAGCTTGATCATCAGCTGACACAGGTATTTGAGAGAAACTAGAATAACCATCTACAAAGCAAAAATGTGTATGTTTGGATAATCTTTCTAGCATTTGATCAATAAAAGGTAAGGGGTAATGATCTTTTTTAGTAGCCTTATTTAATTTGTGGAAATCAATTACCATCCTATAACTGTAATAATTCTTTGCGGAATCAATTCATCTTTATCATTAGGAACGACAGTAATACCTCCCTTCTTAGGGACACAATGGACAGGACTTACCCACTGACTATCAGCAACGGGATAAATTATACCTGCCTCAAGGAGCTTTAGTATTTCTTTTCTTACCACTTCTTTCATCTTAGGATTCAGTCGCCGTTGATGATCAATAACTGGTTTGGCATCTTTCTCCAAATTTATTTTGTGTTGACATAGAGTGGGACTAATGCCCGTAAGATCATCAAGAGTATATCTAATAGCAGCACGGTGCTTCTTCAGAGTTTTCAATAATTTTTCTTCCTCCTTCTCTGAAAGGTTAGCACTAATAATAACATGATATATCTTCTTTTCATCAAGATAAGCATATTTAAGAGTATCAGGCAATGGTTTAAGCTCAAACACGGGATCACCCTTGGGTGGAGGAGGATCCCCTAGGATTTCAACAGGCAAGTTGTGTTTCAGAATAGGTCCCTGTTTAAAGAGCACTTCATCTATTTCCCTTCTTTCATTCATAAACATATCATTTTCATGGTCTAGCAAATATTGTTCTAAAGGATCACTAGGAGGTACGGCAATAGAAGCAAGCCCTATAATTTCATCCTTACTAGGCAATTCCTCTTCACGGTGTTGTCTACAAAATTTAGAAAAGTTAAACTCATGAGACATATCACCTAAACCAATAGTAACAACATCTTTTTCACAGTCTATCTTAGCATTAATAGTGTTTAAGAAGGGTCTACCAAATATAATGGGACAAAAGCTATCTTGTGGGGAACCAAGAACAAGAAAATCGGCAGCATATTTAGTTTTCCCACACAAGACTTCAACATCTATAAGAATTCCAATTGGTGATATAGTATCTCTATTGGCAAGTTTAATGGTGACATCAATATCTTCTAACTCAGCAGGTGCAATATCATGCATAATTTCTTTGTATAAGTCAATAGGTATTGCACTAGCACTAGCACCCATATCACACAAGCCATGATAACAATGATCTCCTATTTTAACAGAAATAACAGGCATGCCTACCACAGGTCTATGTTTATCTTTAGCACAAGGTTTAGCAATTCTAGCATTTTCTTCACAGAAATAAATAACATGCCCATCAATATTATCAGCCAAGAGATCCTTAACAATAGCAATATTAGGTTCAACTTTAACTTGCTCAGGAGGTGTATAGGTTATAATATTGCTTTTACGAACCACAGTTGAAGCTTTAGCATGATCCTTTATTCTAACAGGGAAAGGTGGTTTCTCAACATAAGTAGTAGGAATAATAGGATCACTATAAGTGATAGTCTTTTCTTCAACTTTAATATGTGCAGCTACTTTTACTTCTATGGGAGGATGATATTTAAACCACTTCTCCTTAGGAAGATCAACATGAGTATTAAAAGATTCACAGAAAGAAGCTACTATCTCAGAGTCAAGTCCATATTTAGTGCTAAATTTACGGAAAACATCGGTATCCATAAAAGATTTAACACAATCAAACTTAGGTGTCATACTTGACTCCTTACCTTCATCGAGATCCCAATCTTCAGAGTTGCGTTTAATTCTTTCCAATAAATCCCATTTGAATTCAATAGTCTTCATCATAAAAGAGCCAGCACAAGAAGTATCGAGCATGTTGCGATTGTTGTCAGAAAGCCGAGCATAAAAATTCTGAATAATCATTTCTCTTGAGAGCTCATGATTGGGGCATGAATATAACATTGATTTAAGCCTCCCCCAAGCTTGAGCGATGCTTTCTCCTTCGTGAGGACAAAAATTATATATATAATTACGATCACGATGAACAAGATGCATAGGATAAAACTTCTGATGAAATTCCAATTTCAATCGTTTGTAGTTCCATGATCCCATATCATCACATAGCCTATACCATGTCAATGCATCTCCCTTCAAAGATAAAGGGAAGACCTTCTTCTTGATAACATCATCGGGCATACCTGCAAGCTTAAATAATCCACAAACTTCATCCACATATATTAGGTGCTCATCAGGATGTAATGTTCCATCTCCTGCAAAAGGATTAGCTAGCAGTTTTTCTACCATACCCGAAGGAATTTCAAAGTAGACATTTTATTTTTCAGTAGGTTCAGTAGGTTGAGGAGCAACTCTTTGCTCTACTGGTCGGGGTGAAGATACCCCGAACAAGCCCCTTAGAGGATTACTTTCCATAGTAACAAGTGACAGTAAATTTCAGCACACTATATAAATTTTTCCTTACCAAATTCCACCTACCAAAGGCGCTTCACTCCCGGCAACGGCGCCAGAAAAGAGTCTTGATGACCCACAAGTATAGGGGATCTATCTTAGACCTTTCGATAAGTAAGAGTGTCGAACCCAGCGAGCAGCAGAAGGAAATGATAAGCGGTTTTCAGCAAGGTATTTTCTGCAAGCACTGAAATAATAGGTAACAGATAATTTTGTGATAAGATAATTTGTAATGAGTAACAAGTAACAAAAGTAAATAAAGTGCAGCAAGGTGGCCCAATCCTTTTTGTAGCAAAGGAAAAGCCTGGACAAACTCTTATATAGAGAAAAGCGCTCCCGAGGACACATGGGAATTATCGTCAAGCTAGTTTTCATCATGTTCATATCATTCGCGTTCGGTACTTTGATAATTTGATATGTGGGTGGACCGGTGCTTGGGTGCTTTCCTTAATTGGACAAGCATCCCACTTATGATTAACTCCTATTGCAAGCATCCGCAACTACATAAGAAGTATTAAGGTAAACCTAACCATAGCATGAAACATGTGGATACAAATCAGCCCCTTACGAAGCAACGCATAAACTAGGGTTTAAGCTTCTATCAATTTAGCAACGCATCATCTACTTATTACTTCCCAATGCATTCCTCTAGGCCCAAACAATGGTGAAGTGTCATGTAGTCGACGTTCACATGACACCACTAGAGGAGAGACAACATATATCTCATCCAAATATCGAACGAATACCAAATTCACATGACTACTAATAGCAAGACTTCTCCCATGTCCTCGGGAACAAACGTAACTACTCACAAATCATATTCATGTTCATAATCAGAGGGGTACTAATATGCATAATGGATCTGAACATATGATCTTCCACCAAATAAACCAACTAGCATCAACTACAAGGAGTAATCAACACTACTAGCAACCTACAGGTACCAATCCCAGACTTAGAGACAAGAATTGGATACAAGAGATGAACTAGGGTTTGAGAGGAGATGGTGCTGGTGAAGATGTTGATGGAGAATGGCCCCCTCCCGATGAGAGGAGCGTTGGTGATGACGATGGCGATGATTTCCCCCTCCCAGAGGGAAGTGTCCCCGGCAGAACAGCTCTGCCGGAGCCCTAGATTGGTTCTGCCAAGGTTCCGCCTCGTGGCGGCGGAGTCTCGTCCCAAAAGCTTGCTTATGATTTTTCTTCGGACAAAAGACTTCATATAGCAGAAGATGGGCACCGGAGGGCCAACAGGGGGCCCACAAGGCAGGGGGGCGCGCCCAGGGGGGTAGGGCGCGCCCCCCACCCTCGTGGCCAGGGTGTGGGCCCACTCTGGTATTTCTTCCGCTCAGTATTTTTTATTATTTCCAAAAATAACTTTCGTGGAGTTTCAGGACTTTTGGAGTTGTGCAGAATAGGTCTCTAATATTTGCTCCTTTTCCAGCCCAGAATTCCAGCTGCCGGCATTCTCCCTCCTTATGTAAACCTTGTAAAATAAGAGAGAATAGGCATAAGTATTGTGACATAATGTGTAATAACATTCCATAATGCAATAAATATCAATATAAAAGCATGATGCAAAATGGACGTATCGCCGACATGCCTGATAATGGCTCCGAAGACATTGACCGGTATCAAGGACGATGCCGACAAGGAGCAAGGCCAAGACCCGCCAGTCACCAGACATGGGATGGCCACCCCCTCGTACGACGTGTACATGGTTGACACACTTAAAAAGGCTGGCGACGATGACAAAGGAGATCCAGTTGAGAATAAACCTCCTGAGACATAGTCTAAACACCGGCGCCCTAAACGCCGCTCCAAGTCACATCGCGGCAACGCTGGCACCGGAGGAAAAAGTACTCCGGACGACGCCGAATACAATGAAGACCCTGTTGGAGCAAGATCCGAACAGGAGGAACAAGAAAACGGGCAAGCTAGCCCCGATGAACAGGCCCTGCCCAGCGAAAATTCGGAGGACGACAGCTACCTTCCTCCCTTTGAAGACGAGGCACGCATCGGCGACGAAGACTTCATCGTACCCGAAGAGCCCCTCGAGCAGGAGCGCTTCAAGCGCAGGCTAATAGCTACTGCGAGGAGCCTGAAAAAGAAGTAGCCGCAGCTTCAAGCTGACCAAGACTTACTCAACGACAGATGGACCGAAGTCCTGGCCGTCGAAAAATATGGCCTTAGTGGCCCAGCCAAAAGCTACCCGAAGCATATATCGCTACCTCAATCTATTGACGAGGCGTTGGAGCTCGTACCATCATCACACAATGTGGCAGGTTGTCGACAACTCTGTCTGGATAAAGAGGCAACTCAAGCTGAATACCAGACCGCCCCACCTCGCCGTAAGGACAAGAATAACATAGCTCATGGCTATACAGACGACCTCCGACGGGACTAGGATAGTAGAGCAGGACACGCAAGATCGATCTATGGATCGCGAGGGCATGCCTCGACACGCAACAAGGGCTACCTATTCGGACGTGAAAAACCTAGCCACGCCTGAGACGAAAACCGCAAATGGGCTCCTTCTGAGTTACGTCGCAGTGTGGCCCAACATAGAGGCGCCGCACACCCTCTTTGCTTCACTGATGAAGTAATGGATCATGAATTTCCCGACGGATTCAAACCCGTCAATATTGAATCATACGACGGAACAACCGATCCCGCGGTATGGATAGAAGATTTTATCCTCCACATCCATATGGCACGTGGAGACGACCTCCATGCCATCAAATACCTCCCACTAAAACTAAAAGGGCCAGCTCGGCACTTGCTAAACAGCCTGCCTGAAAATTCCATAGGCAGCTGGGAAGCCTTGGAAGAAGCCTTCCTTGACAACTTCCAAGGAACATATGCCCGGCCACCGGACGCCGATGACCTAAGCCACATTGTCCAGCAGCCCGGAGAGTCAGCCAGGAAGCTCTGGACTCGGTTCTTAGTCAAAAAGAACCAAATCGTCGACTGTCCGGACGCGGAAGCCCTTGCGGCCTTCAGACACAGCGTCCGGGACGAATGGCTAGCACGCCACCTCGGACAAGAAGGACCTAAATCCATGACAGCCCTTACTGCTCTAATGACCCGCTTTTGCGTGGGAGAAGACAACTGGCTCGCTCGTAGAAGAAACATCGCTAGCGACCCGGGCACTTCCGAAATCCGAGATGGCAACGGCAAGCCACGACGAAGCAAACACAACAATCGCAACGATAATGAAAGATCACATGACACAGCAGTCAACGCCGGATTCAGCAACCTCAAGCCCGGTCAACGGAAGAAGCCATTCAAGGCAAACCAAGACGAACCATCCAACCTAGACAGGATATTGGACCGACCCTGCCAGATTCATGGCCACCCCGATAAACCAGCTGATCATACTAACAGAAACTGCTGGGTCATTAGACAGGCCGGCAAGCTCAATGCCGAACACAAGGGGAAGAGGCCGCCAGGCGACAGGGACGACGGAGAGGTTCACCAACGAAATACCGGGGGCCTGAAGCAATTTCTACCCGAGGATCAGCTACTCCCGGAGCGAAAATAGCAGTCGGGCTTCCGCCGCCCACCTCGTACACCTACAAAATTTGTGCCGCGCATACATCACTACGCACTCAAGATACCATGGGCATTGGCACGGACAAGCCTGCAAGCATCCCGGTAACATTTTTTATTCATTTTCTTTTTATTTCTTCCTTCACTATCCCTTAAAAACAGGTGACGAACAGGACAAACATCTGAAACCGGCGCTATCGGAGTCCGGATCCGTACACTCACCTAAGGGGCTATTTCCATCAAGGATTCCCCCCGCCGAGGACTGGCGGCGCAGACGGGCGACAGGAGGTCCAAAATAACTTTTTGTAGACCGCACTCTTTATTTTGAGCCCATACTATGCCTGTTCCTCCGCCTCCGACCCCGAGCATGTCAAATAGCCGGGAGGATGGCTTTTATATATTTAATAAGTAATCATTGGCATATCGCTCAGCTCCCAGTAAACAGTATTCGAATTAATCATCCGTGTTGTTTCGCCACTGAATACGGCTCCCATGGTTGTCTCGCAGATATACCTTGGCATAACCTGCCAGGGGCTCGGTATGGGAACAAATGAGTTGCCAGCAAAAGCCCGAACAGCTCTACAGCGTACTTCGGTGTCGCAAGTTTGGCCTTATATGCATCAGCTCCGAATCATTGTCTTGGGTCAATAGTTGGGTTGCCCGGCTCCTGTGCTTGCTACCCTACGTTCCGCTCTATCGGCTAGGGTAGTAAAGGGAGAACTACTGCGATTGTGCTTCCGGTTCATCTGGTCAAGTACCTCAGTAGAGAAAGCCAAAAATGGACTGTCATGATGTGGCGAGAGCTGGTCAACCACTTGACGACTTATTGGAATCTTTAGCGATTCTCCATGTCACACGAAGGATCTTTTTTAGATAAATTTGTAAGGCACCATACGTCGCATACATACCAGGGGCTATGTCGTAGTCCCACCATAAAACTCCTATGGCTAAGTGAAAGTGTTAATGCCCTATAGTCCGATTGCCTGGTTCGCCGCATTATCACCTCCTTTATGGACCAAGACGTTGGATAAAGAGTGATTAAATGCTTTTCCGAACACCCCCGTACTTCCTACAAGGGGGCTGAAGCTGACGACTGGAAAACTTTCAGATTGTATTAAAACGACCGCACAGGAGGAATTCAAGCTTTCAAGCAAAACATAAAATAGATTAACTATAAAATGGTCTTTTACAATTCTCATACACCTCACTCGAACATTATGTCTTTCAAGCACTGACCCTCTATCAAGCGGGCGGTCTCCAGGACGTCTTCAAAATAATGCTCCGGTTCAGGACGGTTCTTGCCCTTGGGTGGACTCTTCGCCGCAACATCGATGGCCTTCATCTTCCCCCAGAATGTCTTGACTCGGGCAAAAGCCATCTGCGCACCCTCAATATACGCCGATCGCTTCACAACGTCGATACGCGGCACCGCGTCAGCAAGCCTTTGCACCAAACCGAAGTAGCTATTCGGAACAGGCTCGGTTGGCCACAACCGAATTATGACGTTCTTCGTGGCAGCGCCGGATATCCTATGAAGTTCGGCCCATTGGGACATTTGTTCATTGAGCAACAGAGGGCGCTTTGATGCGCCAAACTGCGACCAAAAAAGCTTCTCCGTTGCATACCCATCTCATGCTTGGTAATACTGCGCCACATCGGAAGAACTCTTCGGCAGGTCCAAAAACTCGTCCGGAGAGCTCCACACTTGGTTAAGCTGAGCATAGTTCGAATCACCGAACTTAGCTTGCAGCAGAAACGGCTTACCAGCCGCAATCTCCCTAGCTTGCCGGATCTCCTCACGGGTTGCTCTGGATTCCGACCGCACTTCTCTCGCCTCTCGTAAGGCCTTGTCCAGTTCAGCCGTTAAGGCTTTACTCTCCTTCTCCAGAAATTCACAACGGCCAGTAGCATTCTCCAGTTCGAGCATCATCGTGGATATCTTCTCCTCGTCTTGGCGCCGTGCAGCTTGTTTGGCTTTTAACTCAGCCGATGCCTTTTCGGCAGCCGCATTGCTACACCGGGCCTGCTCCTTGGCCCGGGCCAGCTCCGCTCGAAGAACTTCAACGACGGCAGCACCATCTGCAGCCACGCATATTCCAGCATACAGATTTTAGCATCATGCTTATACCACAAAAATGTATGGGGATTGCCCCAAATATATACCTTGCGACTCGTCAAGACGCATATTGATTAACGCAAGGTCATCCCCTGCTACATCCAGCTTCCGCTGCAGCTCGGCAATATCCATAGTCTGGGAAGTAGCTAAGGGGGAAATAGCCCGCGTTCCAGTTCATCAGATCAGTCCTTGAGTAATCCTTTTTGATCCTCCGATTCGCTTCCCAGTGGAAGCCAACCCGAGTCTCAGGGGCTACTACCTATACACAGGTGCATCTTCACAAATAAAACATAGCTGAAAATATTATATCACAAACCTCAAAGCCTTTTAGCAGGCTCATGAAGGCTTCATTCAATCCGCTCTTTGCGGACAAAATCTTCTCAACCAATGTACCCATCAAGGTACGCTGCTCTCCCGAGACAGATGCTTTTCGCAACATGTCCCGCAATATATCCGGAGCCTCCGGGTCTCTGGAAGCCACTCTAGGATCACCATCATCCTTTGAAGGAATATGTTCACGTGTCTCCAGAATCACCGTTGGCTGCGAGCCAGACAGTCCGGGGCCTTTATTATTAGCCCCAGAATCTCGGACGGTCGGAGATCCACCTTCGTGTACTGCCTCTTTTATCCCCTGCGTAACTTGTTGATCAAGAAGAACCCTCCGCGACGACACTTCAGAGTCATCCGCCTTATTGGGTGAGGAGGTTGGGGGAGGCGTCTCGCTCTCCATCATCTCTGGGAGGAGACCTCCCGAAGAAGAGGGTTGCCCAGAAACACTCTCTGCGCCGACCTGTAAAAATGCACGGACGCGTTACATATATCTTCGGTAACGGCAAAGGAGCGGGATGCTATCAAAGTATTCCGGACTCACTTATGGTTTGCCGAGGGCTTGTCCCCTTGTCGGAGCTGTTCAACGGCGTTGCTTTCCAAACCCAAGCCGCTCAACGGTGGCATCTTGCCCCTTTTGGGGGATCGCCCCTCCCAACCTTCAGAGGCGGCCCTTTTCCTCCTACTCGGAGAAGGGATGCTGGCTCCTCTTTCGCCTCTATCTTCAGGCGAGGAAAGGTCGATTTCTCTAGACTCAGTATCCGACTTACTTCCAGAACAAAGGTCATCCCGGGTCTTTTCGCTCTCCTCTTTGCCTTCCCTTGCCGGCACCTGATATGGTGCCGAGGCCAGCATCCTTGTTAGCACAGGATTAGCTGAGTCTTCAGGGAGGGGAGCCGGACACCTAATCTGTTCCACCTTCTTTATCCAGCCCTGAAAAAGGATGATTCGGTCAGTATCTTGCCACTGGGTATCTGATTGTGAGGTATTCGGCAAACGGGAACTTACCGGGGTATCCGGATGATTACAGTCTAGGCCGACATCTTCGGTGGTGTCCGGCCATTGCCTTCGTTTCCCGAAGAATAATCTCCACATTCCTTCATGCGTAGTGCCGAAGAAGTGCTGAAGAGTCCGCGGCACTTCTGGATTGAACTCCCACAGGAGGAGAGGCCATCGCTGGCACGGCAGGGTCCGACGAACTAGCATTACTTGAACAACGTTGACGATATTGATGTCCCTCTCAATGAGGCTTCGGATGCGACTTTGCAGAGTTCGCACCTCGTCCGTTGATCCCCGATCCAACCCCTTACTAATCCACGATGCAAGCTGAATTGGGGGGCTGGGTCGAAATGTGGGCGCAGCTGCCCACTTGGAGCCACGGGTCTCGGTGATATAGAACCACCCCTGCTACCATAAATCAGAAGATTTGGCGAAGGATCCTTTCAGCCAAACAGCGCTAGCAAGCTTGCTCACTATGGCACCACCGCACTCAGCTTGCTCCCCCTCTATCACTTGCGGCTTCACATCGAAGGTCTTGAGCCACAAGCCAAAGTGCGGAGGAGTTCGGAGGAAGGCTTCGCACATGACGATAAACGCCGAGATAAGAAGAATAGAGTCCGGGGCCAGATCATGAAAATCTAGCCCGTAATAGAACATGAGCCCTCAGACGAAGGGGTTAAGTGCAAACCCTACCCCGCGGAGGAAGTGGGACATGAACACGACCCTCTCGCCGAATCTGGGGGTGGGAATAACCTGCCCCTCGACAGGAAGCCGATGATGGATTTCTGCGGTCAGATACCTCGCCGCCCGAAGCTTTGCAATATCTCCCTCCGTGACAGAAGAAGCTACCCACCGGCCTTGACGGCTGGATCCAGACATGATTGGGGCTTGTGGTAACTGGAACCCGGGTGATGGAACTCGGGGTAGCAAGGGTTGAGGAAGAAGCAAGCGTGAAAGAAAAAGACGGGTCTGTACCCCTATATAAAGGCTGCAAATATCAAACGTCTCCTCCTGGGCCTCAAAACTTGCCTATTCCCAAGGAGTTGTACCCAAGCGACGGTTAGGTTACCCACGTCCGGGTTGGCAAGAATCCCCTAAAAAGGGGAGACATGATCTCCGCTTGGACAAGACATGCCAATAAAACCACGTCTCAAGACGTGGGACGACGGGCCAGCTAACGGTTCGAAAATAATGGCCGAGCAGGCGTGATGTCATATTACCAAAAAGTTGTCAGCGGATTGGACTCGTGAAATATTATATCCTCTGCAGTTGTGGACACAGGTCCGGGTACAATCATTACATCTAAAGACTATCTTGGAGTTCGGAAAGGGGAACCCGCCTTGCAATGCCGAACAATCCGCGTGCCGGACTCCCCTTCATTGAAGCCAGGTTCAGGGGCTACTGAGGGAGTCCTGGACTAAGGGGTCCTCGGGCGTCCGGCCTGTTATCCATGCGCCGGACTGATGGGCTGTGAAGACACGAAGGCCGAAGACTGCACCCGTATCCGGATTGGACTCTCCTTGGCGTGGAAGGCAAGCTGGGCGATCAACTATGAATATTCCTTCCTATGTAACCGACTCTATGTAACCCTAGATCCCTCCGGTGTCTATATAAACCGGAGGGCATAGTTCGGATAGCATATACTCATTACCATAGTCATACAGGCTAGACTTCTAGGGTTTAGCCATTACGATCTCGTGGTAGACAATTCTTGTAATACTCATATTCATCAAGATCAATCAAGCAGGAAGTAGGGTATTACCTCCATAGAGAGGGCCCGAACCTGAGTAAACATCGTGTCCCCCGTCTCCTGCAACCGTCGACCTTAGAGGCATAGTTCGGGACCCCCTACCTGAGATCCGCCGGTTTTGACACCGACAGCTACCACCGAACTAAGCAAAATAAGATGCATAAAGGATAAACATCACATGCAATCAATATAAGTGATATGATATGGCCATCATCATCTTGTGCCTTTGATCTCCATCTCCAAAGCACCGTCATGATCACCATCGTCACCGGCTTGACACCTTGATCTCCATCGAAGCATCGTTGTGGTCTCGCCAACTATTGCTTCCACGACTATCGCTACCGCTTAGTGATAAAGTAAAGCAATTACATGGCGATTGCATTCCATACAATAAAGTGACAACCACATGGCTTCTGCCAGTTGCCGATAACTTTGTTACAAAACATGATCATCTCATACAATAAATTTAGCATCATGCCTTGACCATATCACATCACAACATGCCCTATAAAAACAAGTTAGACGTCCTCTACTTTGTTGTTGCAAGTTTTACGTGGCTGCTACAGGCTGAGCAAGAACCGTTCTTACCTACGCATAAAAAAAACAACGATTTCTCGTCAAGTGTGTTGTTTTAACCTTCAACAAGGACCGGGCGTAGCCACACTCAATTCAACTAAAGTTGGAGAAACTGACACCCGCCAGCCACCTGTGTGCGAAGTACGTCGGTAGAACCAGTCTCGCGTAAGCGTACGCGAAATGTCGGTCTGGGCCGCTTCATCCAACAATACCACAGAATCAAAGTATGACATGCTGGTAAGCAGTATGACTATTATCACCCACAACTCATTTGTGTTCTATTCGTGCATATAACATCTACGCATAGACCTGGCTCTGATACCACTATTGGGGAACGCAGTAATTTCAAAAAAAATCCTACACACACGCAAGATCCATCTAGGTGATGCATAACAACGAGAGGGGAGAGTGTTGTCTACGTACCCTCGTAGACCGAAAGCGGAAGCGTTATGACAACGCGGTTGATGTAGTCATACGTCTTCATGATCCGACCGATCCTAGTACCGAAAGTACGGCACCTCCGCGATCTGCACACGTTCAGCTCGGTGATGTCCCACGAACTCTCGATCTAGCTGAGTGTTGAGGGAGAGCTTCGTCAGCACGACGGCGTGATGACGGTGATGAAGTTACCGGCACAGGGCTTTGCCTAAGCACTGCAACGATATGACCGAGGTGGATTATGGTGGAGGGGGCACCGCACACGGCTAAGACAATGTCAACTTGTGTGTCTCTGGGTGCCCCCCTCCCCACGTATATAAAGGAGCGAGGGGGAGGCTGGCCGACCTCTCTAGGCGCCCCAAGGGGGTAGGAGTCCTCCCCCTAGTGGGAGTAGGAACCCCCCTTTCCTAGTCCCACTAGGAATAGAAGGAAGAGGGGGAAGGAGAACGGAAAGGGGGGCTGACCCCCTCACCCAATTCGGATTGGGCTTGGGGGAGCGTGCCCCTCCTAGGCTGCCTTCTCTTCACTCCCACTAAGGCCCATTAAGGCCCATATGCTCCCCGGGGGGTTCTGGCAACCTCCCGGTACTCCTGTAAATGTCCAAACTCACCCGGAACCATTCCGATGTCCAAACATAGTCATCCAATATATCGATCTTTATGTCTCGACCATTTCGAGACTCCTCGTCATGTCCATGATCATATCCGGGACTCCGAACTACCTTCGGTACATCAAAACACGTAAACTCATAATATCGATCGTTGCCGAACGTTAAGCGTGCGGACCCTACGGGTTCAAGAACTATGTAGACATGACCGAGACACGTCTCGGGTCAATAACCAATAGCGGAACCTGAATGTTCATATTGGCTCCCACATATTCTACGAAGATCTTTATCGGCAAACCGCATAACAACATACGTTGTTCCCTTTGTCATCGGTATGTTACTTGCCCGAGATTCGATCGTCGGTATCTCAATACCTAGTTCAATCTCATTACTGGCAAGTCTCTTTACTCGTTCCGTAATGCATCATCCCGCAACTAAATCATTAGTTACATTGCTTGCAAGGCTTATAGTGATGTGCATTACCGAGAGGGCCTAGAGATACATCTCCAACAATCGGAGTGACAAATCCTAATCTCGATCTATGCCAACTCAACAAACACCATCGGGGACACCTGTAGAGCACCTTTATAATCACCCAGTTATGTTGTGACGTTTGGTAGCACACAAAGTGTTCCTCCGGTATTTGGGAGTTGCATAATCTCATAGTCATAGGAACATGTATAAGTCATGAAGAAAGCAATAACAACATACTAAACGATCAAGTGCTAAGCTAACGGAATGGGTCAAGTCAACCACATCATTCTCTAATGATGTGATCCCGTTAATCAAATGACAACTCATGTCTATGGCTAGGAAACTTAACCATCTTTGATTCAACGAGCTAGTCAAGTAGAGGCATACTAGTGACACTCTGTTTGTCTATGTATTCACACATGTACTAAGTTTCCGGTTAATACAATGCTAGCATGAATAATAAACATTTATCATGATATAAGGAAATATAAATAACAACTTTATTATTGCCTCTAGGGCATATTTCCTTCACATACCAACAATTTCCAAGGAATTTATTATTTGAAAACATAAAGTAAATTCTTTTTTTTTTTGCATTTTGGGACTGGGCATCCTTAAAACCTTTGCCTTACTCTCGTGCAATGACAAGTGAATAAACACTCATCTTGAGAACAACACATCTAGCATGGAAAATATTAGCCACCTGTTACCGTTCCACGGGCGAAACAAACACACAAAAGAGAAGTTTATTTTGAAAATTAGAGATGGCAGATGCAAATTTGGTTAGAACGGCAAAAGAATACCGCATATAGGTAGATATAGTGGACTCATGTGGCAAAACTGGTTTAAAGGATTTTGGATGCACAAGTAGAGGTCATACTTAGTGCAAAATGAAGGCTAGCAAAAGATTGGGAAGCGACCAACCAAGAAACGAATAATCTCATAAGAAAGCATTAAGCATAACTAACACCGAATAATGCACCACAAGTAGGATATAATTTTCATTGCATGATTATTGACTTTCGTGCATGCATAGGGAATCACAAACCTTAACACCAATATTCCTACTAGAGCACAATTACTTTTCAACATAACTCACATATCACATCATCATATCTCAAAACTATTACTAAGAATCAAGTTTATTTTGTCCAATGATCTTCATGACATTTTTTACTTTATCCTTCTTGGATATATATAACTTTGGGACTAACTTTTATGTGTTGCTTTTCATAAGCTCAAACAAATATAAGTGAAGATCATGAGCATAACAAATTTTCTTTCTCTCAAAATAATTTAAGTGAAGCAAGAGAGAAATTCTTCAAAATTTTACTAACTCTCAAATAAATCTAAGTGAAGCAAGAGAGCATTTCTTCAAAAATAACAAAGCACACCGTGCTCAAAAATATATACGTGAAGCACTAGAGCAAGTCCTAGCTCATAAAAGATTTAAGTGAAGCAAAGAGAGCAATTTTAACAAGTCATGATATAATTTTGGCTCTCTCAAATAGGTGTGTCCAGCAAGGATTGTTGACTTAAAACACAAAATAAAACAAGAAAAGACACATATCATACAAGACGCTCCAAGCAAAACACATATCATGTGACGAATAAAAATATAGCCTCGAGTAAAATAGCGATAATTGTTGGAAGAAAGCGGGGATGCCACTCAGGGGCATCCCCAAGCTTAGTTGGTTGCTCATTGTTGGAATAATAGCTTAGGATGCCGGGGCATCCCCAAGCTTAGGCTCTTACATCCTTCCTTCATCCATCGTAAGATAACCCAAAACTTGAAAACTTCAATCACACAAAACTCAACAAAACCTTCGTGAGATCCGTTAGTGTAAGAAATAAACCACTACTATAAGTGATGTATGAAACCAATTCTTATTTTGTTTATGTATTATATCTACTGTATTCCAAATTTTCTATGGAAAAAACTCATCAAAGAAAACCATAGAGCCATCAAAATAAGCACACAACACAAAGAAAACAGAATATGTGAAAATAGAACAGTCTATAGCAATCTGATTTGTTCGAATACTTCTGGAACTCCAAAAATTCTGAAAAACTAGGAGAACCTCGATAATTTGTATTTTCACAAGAACGAGAGTGGCCAACTTTTTGGCTCTAGGATTCTTTATTTCGGGAAGCTCAAAAATCAATCTTTGCAAAGTAGGATGAGTGCGGATAAATTTGTTTTCAAGTTTCAAAACAGGTGCTGAAATAGCATCCGCATAAGATCTAGTAGTTTTAAGTATAGGAGCATCATCTAGACTTAAATTTCCAACATAATTGAAAAATTCTTGGATACGTTCTTTTCCCATAACGTTCCCTTGCCCCAAGATAAAAGTTTTAGCATCCAGATTGCATGTACATCCAATCTTAGGAGTCAGGCCATCATTTGTCGGTGCCATACCAAAATCACTCATGATTGCAAGCAGAGAATAGATCTGGCGAGAAAACGGCGGACGAAAAAAGAGAGGCGAATAAAACGGAGAATTTTTGTGAAGTGGGGGAGAGGAAAACGAGAGGCAAATGGAAAATAATGTAAATTGCAAGGAGATGAGATTTGTGATTAGGAACCTGGTTATGATGAAGATCCTCCCCGGCAACGGCGCCAGAAATTCTCCTTGATGGTAGCTGGAACTACGTCGGTATCTCCCCGGAGAGGGAGGGATGATGTAGCACAGCAACGGTAGGTATTTCCCTCAGTTATGAAACCAAGGTATCGAACCAGTAGGAGAACCAAGCAACACAACGTAAACAACACCTGCACACAAACAACAACACCTTGCAACCCGACGAGTTAAAGGGGTGTCAATCCCTTTTGTGGTACGGCGCCTCAAGATAGGCAAGCGGACGTGAGGTAAATTGTAGTAGATTGATAGATCGAACGCCAAATAAAATAAATAAAGATAAAACGCAGCAAGGTATTTTTGTATTTTTTGGTTTAATAGATCTGAATAAAAATGCAAAGGAAAAGTAGATCGCAAGGCAAATATATGATTAAGAAGACCCGGGGGCCGTAGGTTTCACTAGTGGCTTCTCTTGGAAAAAATAGCAAATGGTGGGTAAACAAATTACTGTTGGGCAATTGATAGAACTTCAAATAATCATGACGATATCCAAGCAATGATCATTACATAGGTGTCGGTGACAAAACCGGCGGATCTCGGGTAGGGGGTCCCGAATTGTGCGTCTAGGATCGATGGTAACAGGAGACGGGGGACACGATGTTTACCCAGGTTCGAGCCCTCTCTATGGAGGTAATACCCTACTTCATGCTTGATTGATCTTGATGAATATGAGTGTTACAAGAGTTGATCTACCACGAGAACGTAATGGCTAAACCCTAAAAGCCTTGCCTATGTGAATATGGTAATTAATGTCCCCCCTATCCGGACTATGCTCTCCGGTTTATATAGACACCGGAGAGATCTAGGGTTACATGGAGTCGGTTACATAAGAAGGAATCTTCACAGCTGGTCGCCTAGCTTGCCTTCCACGCCAAGGAAAGTCCAATTCGGACGGGTATAGTCTTCGGCCTTCGTATCTTCACAGCCCATCAGTCCGGCCCAATGAATAACAGGCCGGACGCCCGAGGACCCCTTAGTCCAGGACTCCCTCAGTAGCCCCTGAACCTGGCTTCAATGACGATGAGTCCGGCGCGCTGATTGTCTTTGGCATTGCAAGGCGGGTTCCCTCCTTCCGAACTCCGGAATAGTCTTCGGACGTAGTAGATATATCCGGACCTGTGTATACAATTGCAGAAAATACAATATTCCACGAGTCTAATTTGTTGATAACTGTTTATGACATCACATCACGCCTGCCCGGTTACTATTTCCAACCGTTGGCTGGCACGTCGCCCCACGTCTCGGGACGCGGTTTTACTGGCATGTCTTGCTAAAGCAGAGATCGTGTTCCCTTATTCACGGGATTTTCATTAATGCAGGCGTGGATAACCCAACCGTCTCCTGGGTACAACTCTCTGGAGATAGGTAAGTTTCGAGACCCAGGTGGATACGCTTAGTATTTGGGGTCTTTATATAGGGTCCCAGACTCGTCTTCTTCCTTTGCGCTTACTTGTTCCTCAACCCTAGCCACCCCAAGTTCCAACCCTTGGGTTCCCATCGCCACCAGCCCTAATCATGTCCGGATCCAGCCATCAAGGCCGGTGGGTGGCTTCTTCTGTCACAGAGGAGGATATTGCGAAGCTCCGCGCAGCGAGGTATCTGACCCCGGAAATCCTTCATCGGCTTCCTACACAGGGGCAGGTCGTTCCTACCCCCAAATCCGGAGAGAGGGTAGTGTTTGTGTCCCACTTCCTTCATGGGTTAGGGTTCGCGCTTAACCCCTTCGTCCGGGGGCTCATGTTCTACTATGGGCTAGACTTTCACAATCTGGCCCCGGACTCTATTCTCCTCATCTCGACATTTATTGTCACGTGTGAGGCCTTCCTCCGGACTCCTCCGCACTTTGATTTGTGGCTCAAGACCTTTGATGTGAGGCCGCAGGTGACAGAGGAGGAGCAGGCAGGGTGCGGCAGCGTCACAATAGCTTGCCAGCGCGGTTTGGTTTGAAGGATCTTTCGCCAAGTCTTCCAACCTATGGCAGCAGGGGTGGTTTTATATCAACGAGCCGCGGGGCTCCAAGTGGGCGGCTACGCCTGCGTTCCGACCCGGCCCTCCAATTCAGCTTGCTTCATGGATCAATAAGGGACTGGACTAGGGATCCGTCAATGAAGTGCAGACTCTACAAGGTCCCATCCGAAGCCTTACCGAGAAGCGCATCGGTCTTGTGAACGTCGTTCAAGTAATGCTAGTCTGCCGGACCCTCCCATGTCAGTGGCGGCCTCTCCGTATGTGGGAGTTCAATCCAGAAGGGCGGCGGCCTCTTCAGCACTTCTTCGGCACCACGCACGAAGGAATGTGGAAATTATATTTCAGGGAACGAGAGCAATGGCCGGACACTACCGAAGATGTCGGCCTTGACTGCAATCATCCGGACACTGCGGTAAGTACTCAAACTCCAAACACCTTCTATTCAAGCATCTCTTGACAAGATACTGAACAATCCGTCCCTATACAGGACTGGATAAAGAAAGCGGTGTTTATCTGGTGTCCAGCGCCCCTTCCTGAAGACTCTACAACCGCCCTGCTGACAAGAATGCTGATTCCCACACCGTACCAGGTGTCTGCAGAGGGGGGCGAGAGCGGGGAGCCCGAAGGTGATACCCGTCCTGAGGATGAATTAGACGCTGTGTTCGGGGAAACCGAAACTCTTTTGCCCGAGGGCAAAGGCACGGAGGAAGCCCTCCATGGCAAAAAGAGGGCGGCTTCCGAAGATCAGGAGGGGAAGCCTTCCAAGAGAGGAAAAATGCCATCGTCGGGCAGTTTGGGCCGGGCGAGCGATGCTGCCGTAAAGTTTTATGGCGAGGACGAACCTCTGGCCAAACCGTAAGTGAAGCTGGGGCACTTTAAATGTACCTCATTCTTTTCCTATTAGTGAAGTAATCATCCGACATATGCACATCCACGCAGGTTACCGCCTGGTGTTTCTCGATCGTCCTCCTCCTCGGGAAACCTTCTTCCGGAGATGATGGAGAGTGACACGCCATCTCCGGCCTCTTCACCCAACATGGGGGATGGTACCGAGGTATCGTCCCGAAGGGCTCCTCCCGATCGTCAAGCAGTGCAGGAAACGAAGAAGGCGTTACCCGAAGGTGGTGCCTCCGTCACTCAGGGTTCGGGAATCAAGAATGATGGCCCCGAACCGTCTGGTTTACAGCCGGAGAAGATTCTGGGGGCAAGTAAGCGGATTCCTTCAAAGGAATGCCGTACTCCGGCGGCGGTTTCCGAAGACCCCGGAGCGCCGGAAATGATGACGGACATGCTGCGGCGAGCGTCCATTTCAGAGAAGCACCATGCCTTGATGGTTACGGTGGTCGAAAAGGTTCTATCCGCGAAGAGCGGATTGAACGAGGCCTTCTCGAGCCTTCTAAGAGGTTTTGAGGTTTGTGATGTAATTTTGCCAATTGAATAATATTGACAGAATGCACTTGTTGTATATGCAGTAGCCCCTGAGACTCGGATTGCCTTCCGAAGGAGGCAATCGGAGGATCAAAAATAAATGCTCCATCACTAACCTTGATTTAACTTGGGATACAGGTTGCCTCCCCTTCTGCGGCTACCCGAAATATGGAAGTGGCCGAACTGCAGCGAAAGCTGGATATTGCAGAAGATGACATTGCATTGATCAACAGGCGTCTTGACGACTCGCAAGGTATATATGTCGAGCATTCCTTACACCAATGTTCTTGTAATGTAGGCCTGACGCCGAAAAGGGTTTTATATGAAATGCTCATGATTGCAGATGGTGCTGCCGCCGTTGAAGTTCTTCGGGCGGAGCTAGCCCGGGCCAAGGAGCAGGCCCGGTGTAGTGATGCGGCTGCCGAGAAGGCATCGGCTGATCTAAGAGCCGAACAGGCAGCTCGGCGCCACAGTGAGGAGAAAATATCCGCACTGGCGCTTGAATTGAAGAATACTGCCAGCCGCTGTGAATTCCTTGAGAAGGAGAATAAAGCCAAAATGGCTGAACTTGATAAGGCCGTATGAGAGGCGAGTGAAGCTCGGTCTGAATCTAGGGCAGCTCGTGAAGAGATTCGGCAGGCTAAGGAGATAGTGGCCGGTAAGCCCTTTTTGCTTCAGACTAAGTTTGGTGATCCGGACTATGCTCAGCTAAACCAGGTCTGGAGTTCTCCGACTGAATTTTTGGACTTGCCGAAGAGTTCTTCCGATGCGGTGCAATTTTACCAAGCGCAAGAGGGGTATGTAACGGAGAAGCTTTTCTGGTCACAATTTGGCGCATCAAAGCGCCCTCTGTTGCTAAATGAACAGATGCCGCAATGGGCCGAGCTTCATAGGATATCCGGCGACGCCATGAAGAACGTCATAATCCGGTTGTGGCCGAGTGAGCCTGTTCCCAAGAGCTACTTTGGCCTGGTGAGGCTTCTTTTTGATGCGGTGCCGCGTATCAATGCTGCGAAGCGGTCGGCATGCATTGAGGGTGCACGGATGGTCTTTGCCCGAGTCAAGACGTTCTGGGGGAAGATAAAGGCCGTCGATGTTGCGGCGAAGAGTCCGCCCAAGGGCAAGGACCGTAATGAGCCGGAGCATTATTTTGAAGACATCCTGGAAGCCGCCCGCCTGATAGAGGGTCAATGCTCAAAGAACATAATGTTCGAGTGAGGTGTATTAGAATTGTAAAAGACAATTTTATAATTGATCCATTTAATATTTTTGCTCCAAAGCTTGAATTCCTCCTGTGCGGCCGTTTTAATATAATCTGAAAGTTTTCCAGTCGCCGGCTTCATCCCCCTTGTAGGAAGTATGGGGGTGTTCGGAAAAGCATTTAATCACTCTTTATCCAACGTCTTGGTCCGTAAAGGAGGTGATAATGCAGCGAATCAGGCAATCGGACTATAAGGCGTTAACACTTTCACTTAGCCATAGGAGTTTTATGGTGGGGCTACGACATAGCCCCTGGTATATATGCGGCGTATAATGCCTTGCATATTTGATCTGAAAAAGATCCCTCGTGTGACACGGAGAATCGCTAAGGATTCTAGGAAGTCGTCAAGTGGTTGATCAGCTCTCGCCGCATCATGATAGTCAGTTTTTGGCTTTCTCTACTGAGGTGCTCGTCCGGTTTAGACCAGGGCACAATCGCAGTAGTTCTCCCTTTACTACCCTAGCCGATAGAGCGAAACGTAGGGTAGCAAGCACAGGAGCCGGGCAACCCAACTATTGACCCAAGACAATGATTCGGAGCTGATGCATATAAGGCCAAACTTGCGACGCCGAAGTACGCTATAGAGTTGTTCGGACTTTTGCTGGCAACTCTTTCGTTCCCATACCGAGCCCCTGGCAGGGCATGCCGAGGTGCATCTGTAACGCAGCCCTTGAGGCCGTACTCATTGTTGAAAGATTATGAAAGATTAGTTCGGACGAGGTTTTCTGGGAGCAGAGCAATACGCCAATGACGAATATATGTGTGTATATATATATAATAAAAAAGAAACCACAAGCCCGGCTATTTGACATGCTCGGGGTCGGGAACAGAGGAAAAAGGGCATAGTACAGGCTCGGAATAAAGAGTGTGGTCTACAAAAAGTTATTTTGGACCTCCTCTCGCACGTCTGCGCCGCCCGTCCTTGGAGAGGGGAATTCTTAACGGAAGTAGCCCCTTAGGTGAGTGTACGGATCCGAACTCCGATAGAGTCCGTTGTAGATGCTGTCGCGGTCACCTGTTCTTAAGAAATGATACGGAAAAATAAGAAAAACGGATAAAAACGTTACGGTGATTCTTGCAGGGTTGTCCATATTGTGCTTCCACTGATGCCCATGGTAAGTGGGTGGCGGAAGCCGAACTGCTATTTCCGTTCCGGGAGTGGTCGAACTTCAGATGGAAACTGCTTCTGGCCCCTGATGTTCGGCTGGCGAGCCGCTCCGTCGTCTTTATCGCCTGGTGGCCTCCTCCCCTTGCTATCGGTGTTAAGCTTGCCTGCCTGCTTGAGGACCCAACAATTTCTGTTGGTATGGTTAGCTGGCTTATCAGGATGACCGTGAATCTGACAAGGTCGGTCCAATATTTTGTCAAGGGTGGATGATCCATCCTGGTTTGCCTTTAGTGGCTTCTTCCGTTGACCGGGTTTTGGATTGTGAAATCCGGCGTTGACCGTTGTGTCGCGCAATCTTTCAGTATTGTTGCGACTGTTGTGTTCGGTTCGTCGTGGCTTACCGTTGTCGTCTCGAATTTCGGAAGTGCCCGGGTCGCTGGCGTTGTTGCTTTTACGAGCGAGCCAGTTGTCTTCTCCCGCACAAAAGCGAGTCATTAGAGCGGTAAGGGCTATCTTGGATTTAGGTCCTTCCTGGTCGAGGTGACGTGCTAGCCATTCATCCCGGACGCCATGTTTGAAGGCTGCGAGGGCTTCTGCGTCCGGACAATCGACAATTTGGTTCTTTTTGACTAAGAACCTAGTCCAGAGCTCCCTGGCTGACTCGCCGGGCTTCTGCACAATATGACTTAAGTCATCGGCATCTAGTGGCCGGACATATGTTCCTTGGAAGTTGTCTCGAAAGGCGTCTTCCAAGTCTTCCCAGCTACCAATAGAGTTTTCTGGCAAACTGTTTAGCCAGTACCGAGCTGGCCCTTTAAGCCATGAAGGGGCCATGAAGTACCATGGAGTGGCCATCCCGTGTCTATTATACACACGTCGTACCATGAAGTGGCCATCCCGTGTCTAGCGGGTAGTGAGTTCTGGCCTTGCCCCTCATCGTCGTCCGTACCGTCGATGTCTTTGGGGCCGAGGTCAAGCGTGTTGGTTGGGTCTTCGACAGTGGCTATGAAGTGGGTGGCGGGTGGGAAGCTAAATTCTCCATCATCAGTCGTAAGTTCGAACCGAACATAGTTCAGTGGCGAGTCGCCTGCCAGAGATAGGTTTTTTAGTGAGTTTAGTACATCGCCCATGGGCGAGTGTTTGAAGACGTCTACGACGCTGAACCTGAGGATCGATACCCGATCGAGTTCGGTATCTGCGGACTCGCAGGGTTCGAAACCTGTCGCCGGGGACGAGTCCGGGGTTCCGCTGATGCGGATATCATACACAGTAGAATTTGCGTGCGGCTCCAACGCCGTGGAATCGGTAGCCCCCGTGATGAGGTTGAGCTTCCCATCCTGGGACGACTTGATCTTCTCCGGATCTAAGGCCGGAGTTGCTGCAGGAGCTATCTCCTGGATGCGGCCCGATGACAGGTTTATGCCATGTCCGTCAGGGCGGCGGGGAGCGATTGCCGCGGTCTCGAATCTGTCGAAGATCAAGTCTCCATGGATGTCCGCAACATAGTTCAAGCTTCCGAATCTGACCTGACGGCCAGGGGTGTAGCTGTCGATCTGCTCCAGATGGCCAAGCGAGTTGGCCCGCAGTACGAAGCCACCGAACATGAAAATCTGTCCGGGGAGAAAGGTTTCTCCCTGGACAACATCATCATCGACGATTGAAGGGGCCATCAAACCTTTTGTCGACGGCACAGTGGAACTCTCAATGAAAGCACCAATGTCGGTGTCAAAACCGGCGGATCTCGGGTAGGGGGTCCCAAACTGTGCGTCTAGGATCGATGGTAACAGGAGACGGGGGACACGATGTTTACCCAGGTTCAGGCCCTCTCTATGGAGGTAATACCCTACTTCCTGCTTGATTGATCTTGATGATATGAGTGTTACAAGAGTTGATCTACCACGAGATCGTAATGGCTAAACCCTAAAAGCCTAGCCTATGTGAATATGGTAATGAATGTCCCCTATCCGGACTATGCTCTCCGGTTTATATAGACACCGGAGAGATCTAGGGTTACATGGAGCCGGTTACATAAGAAGGAATCTTCACAGCTGGTCGCCTAGCTTGCCTTCCACGCCAAGGAAAGTCCAATCCGGACACGGGTATAGTCTTCGGCCTTCGTATTCTGGGAGAGTTTCCAAACTGCCATGGGCACCCATCTTTCCTTCAGTACCGCTTTCCACCCTCAATCAAGTGGTCAGGTGGAAAGGGTCAACCAAATTCTCGAAGACATGCTTAGAGCTTGCGTTATCTCATTCGGTATGGATTGGGAGAAATGCCTACCTTTCGCCGAGTTTGCTTATAACAATAGCTATGAATCCAGTCTTAAGAAAGCTCCTTTTGAGATTCTGTATGGACGAAGATGTCGAACACCTTTGAACTGGTCAGAAACCGGTGAAAGACAATTCTTTGGACCGGACATGATCCAGGAAGCAGAAGAGCAAGTTCGCATCATTCGTGAGAATTTGAAAACAGCCCAGTCTCGTCAAAAGAGCCAGTATGACCGTCGTCATAAGGAAGTGGCTTATGAAGTTGGCGACAAGGCTTACCTTCGGGTTACTCCTCTAAAGGGTACCCACCGTTTCGGTATCAAGGGCAAGTTGGCTCCTCGTTACATTGGTCCTTTTCGCATTCTCGCTAAACGAGGAGAGGTTGCCTACCAGTTGGAACTACCCCCACATCTTTCTCGAGTCCATGATGTCTTCCACGTCTCTCAACTCAGGCGTTGCTTTTCGGATCCCATCCGCGGAGTGGACCACGAAACGCTTGATCTCCAAGATAACCTCACATATCGAGAGTACCCTATTCGCATTCTTGATCAAGCAGAGCGTGTCACCCGACGTCAGAACATCAAGTTTCTCAAGGTTCAGTGGTCTCATCATTCCGAGAGAGAAGCTACATGGGAGCGAGAAGATCGTCTTCGACTGGAGTACCCCACCTTCTTTCCATCGACCCCTGAATCTCGGGACGAGATTCTTTCAAGTGGGGGCGAGTTGTCACGTCCCTAGTTCTGGTATGACCTAGACTAGCTAGTCATGTGTGCATCATGTCTAAATTTCATTTAAATTTGAAATGGGGATTTGTGAAAACCTCATAAATCATTTCTGGAAATGACCCATATAAAAATTGCTCCAAAAAGGTCCAAGGAAATGTTCATGTTACTCCCTGAAAATATTGGACAGAGATAAAAATCAATCCAATATTTTTAGGAGCTCACAAATATTTATTTTGGGCATTTGGAATTAATGCAGTAATTATTTGCTTTGGATATATATAAAATATTGTCCAAAAATTATGCCATTTGTTGAGGAGTTCTGGAATAATACCACTAGCCCCTACAAAAATTGGCATAAGTAAATAAAATGGTTTAGTATTTTTGTTAAACCAAACAAATGTCAGAAAATTAGAAAAGAAAAAGAAATAGGAAAAAGGGAGCTTACCTGCGGCCTGGCACTGTGCGGCCTGGCCTGGCCAGCAGGCCGGCCCAGCTGACTGGCCAGCGCCAGTCGTCCCCCTCCTCGCGCCAGAGGGACAGGGCGCGTGGTCGCCGCACGCCGCGCGCATGCACGCCATGGCAGCTGCCTGCCTGCCCTCTCCCCTCTTCGACCTGGCCTCGCCAGAAGCGCCCAGCTCCCCCCTGGCCTCACTCCCTCTCTCCTGCGCCTCTCCCCTCCTCTCTCCCGCTCTCTCCCGCGACGCCCGAACGCGTCGGTCGCCGCCGTTCGCTGCCCCGCGCTCCCCGCCATCCCCTCGCACCTCCGTCGTGTCCCAGAGCTCCGCCTCCTCGCGCTGAACCCCTCCGCTGAGCCACGCAAGCCGGAACGCCCTGGAACGCCGCCATCGCCATCACCTTCCTCCTCGGGCTCCGCCGTCCGCCACCGTCGATTCGCTGCCGTCTCCGCGTCCCCGAGCTCGCCAACCCGCTCGTCTCACTCGCTGTGAGCCACTGACCCGAACCCCCCTTCTTCGCGCTCTGTTTGCTTGCTGTAGCCGTCGCTCTGCCGGAGACCGAACCACACCGCCGCCCGAGCTTCTCGCCGCCGTGGCCACAGTCGTCGTAGCTCCCAACCGAGCACACCCACGTGCTCACCGCGCCGCGTAGGTGCCATAGGAGCTAAGCACGCCACTCCACGGCCACCGCAGCCCCGTTCCCGAGTGCGCCCGAACTCCGGCCGCCGCCGAAGTTGACGCCGCGCTCAACCTCGGCCACCCTAGCTGCTGCCGCTTGCTGCACTGGATGCGGGAGAGCTCCAGCTCCCCGCGGTTGCCCTCCGCCGCTCGTTTGGGCACTGGGAGAACGAACCCGACGCCCTCCGTCGTCTCTGGCTCCGCCGGCGACGAGCCGCGGGTCAACTCCGGCAAGTTGACCCGGGTTTGACCCCGGTTGACCTCCCCAGGGTCACTGACCTGCGGGCCCTGCCTGACTAATTAACCTAGCTTAGGTCTAAACCTAATTAGATTAACCTAGGTTAGTGCTAACTAAGTTTAGTTAGTTTAGTTAGCCACTGACACACGGGACCCACGCGTCAGGTTTGACCTGGACCATGCCCCGTTGACCTGCTGATGCAGCGATGACGTCATGCTGACGCAGTAAAGGACTTTCTAGATTTAAAATAAATCAGGAAATTCCAGAAAATTAGTAAAACTTCTAAAATTCATAGAAATTCAACCGTAGCTCAGATTTAAATAATTTATATATGAAAAATTATCAGAAAAATGCAATCTATCCATCTGTACTAGTTTCATGCATGACAAACCAACTTATACCTACTGTATAAGTGAAAACATATAAATGGCATATATAAGGACTTAAATTAGAGTTGCATTTGAACCTTTGGTTCAAATGGATGTCTTCCAAGTTGAATGCTAAATGCATTGGCTCAAAATACATCACATATTCATGCCATATTCATGCATCATATTGTTGCATATGATTGTGTTTTGATTGTCGACACCGTTCCTTCTCGATAGGTCCTGCTCCGGAGAGTGTTCCAGAGTACCTGTCTGAGGAGCAGTGCCACCCTGTTGATCTACCAGGCAAGCAAACCCCCTTTGTTCATTCCGATACAATCCTAGTCTCTCGCTCCTGCTCTCTTTTACCGCATTAGGACAACAACGATTCAACTGCTACTTTATGCTGCGGTAGTTGAACCCATTCCTCTGCATGACCTGTCATTGCCAAAGTAAATAGTTGAAACCCACTAGCATGTGTAGGAGTTGATTGAGCCATGTTGTGTTCCTACCATGCCATGCCTGCTATTGCTTAGAGTTGTGTCAGGTCTGGTTCATTGGGAATGAATTGGAGTGTTACGATATGTTCTGGTGCCGAGAGTTAAGCGTGTGAACACGATTTGGTAAAGGTAGCGGTGAGAGGCCATGTAGGAGTACATGGTGGGTTGTCTCATTGGGACCGTCCTTAAGAACCGAGTTCTGTGTAAGTTGTCCAATGACTAGCTACTACCACACATTGGGTTCCGGTAACTCGACCCCTCTCGACTTATTAACCAACTTGATCTCTGTCTAGGAGTTGCAACTAGTTTCTGGTGTTTGTAGGTAGTGCTATTTTTCTACCAAGTGGCACCCGGCAGGGTGGGCTTGGGACAGACTAGGCACACGTGGCCCGGTGTACCGAGTGGCACCCGGATGGTGGGCTCGGGAACCCTGCACACATCGTTTGGGGCCGTGAGCGACACCCCGGCCGGATCTCCTTGCGGATGGAACCCGAATAGGCGATAAACCTGGACTAGAGTCTTGCGTGGTTAGTCAGGTCGTGGCCGACACCCTCGCCAGGCTTCCGCTTGAAGGTTGCCGAGGTACATGACGTGTACATGGCGGTAAGTGGCGAGAGCGTGTGTGACGCAGTACACCCCTGCAGGGTTATCATGATCTATTCGAATAGCCGTGTCCTCGGTTATGGACTTCTTGGATGCTTACGTGGTACATAGACAACTTGAAGTGGATACTCTAAAATGCTCAAGATAAGTGTGAGTGCTATGGATGGCTTCTCGTAGTGAGACGGGAATGGATCCATAGTGGTGTATTGAGGTGGTGATCAGTGCACTCGTGTGCGCCTTCTTACCTCAAAGAAGTTTCTCGTAGTCGTAGAACAGGATAGCCTCTGAGTCAAAGCTGGCTTGCTGCAACTAAACCACACACTACCTTCTTGATACAAATGCATGTATGATAGGATCTGATGTAAGTCTTGCTGAGTACCTTTGTACTCATGTTTGCTTTATTTATGTTTTGCAGCGGAGACTTCGGTCTTGTTAGTAGTTCCGCTTGGACTTCGACGGGTAGCTTGTACCTCAGCTACGATCTTGTACCTTGGGAGGGTCTTGTAGATAGTCAGGCTTCTCAGCCTTTTTCTTTTGTAGTTGTTTGTACTCAGACATGTAATGCTTCCGTTGCTTGTATGCTCTGAATGATGGGTCATGTGACCCCTGTTTGTACTTAATGCTATGTGGCTCTTCTGGGCCTTTTATCTATATGAGTTTGCGTTATGTTGTGATGCCATGTTGTACAGCACATACTTGCATGTTATGCGTACGTGTAACGTGTATTGCTATGTGTGGGATCCGACAATCTAGTTGTTTATCCTTGGCAGCCTCTCTTATGGGGAAATGTAGTCTAGTGCCTCCTTGAGCCATAGTAGTCCGCTACAGCCCGGTTTACCGGAGTCCTGCTAGCCCAGCACTACTGCTCTGGACACTTGACTGGCTGGCATGTGTTTCATCTCGTTCATGTGTCTGTCCCTTCGGGGAAATGTCACGCGGTGACATCCGGAGTCCTGCCTAGCCTGCTACAGCCCGGGTTCCCGGAGTCCTGTTAGCCCAGTGCTACAGCCCGGATTCACACGCTGCTGACCGACACGCTCGATGTTGAATCATGTATGCTTGTCCCCATACGTTAGTGCCGCTTTGGGTTCACGACTAGCCATGTCGGCCCGGGTTCTCTGTCATATGGATGCTAGCGACATTGTCATATACGTGAGCCAAAAGGCGCAAACGGTCCCGGGCCATGGTAAGGCGACACCCGTGGGAATACCGTGCGTGAGGCCGCAAAGTGATCTGAGGTGTTACATGCTAGATCGGTGTGACCTAGAATCGGGGTCCCAACAGCTTTGGTATCAGAGCCTGACTGCCTGTAGGATTTTCAAGCCAACCTGGTCGAAGTTGAGTCTAGAAATTCCTTAGTTATGTAAGGGAATTGATTGTGGAAGGGAACGTAAGGCTCTTTTACTCCTTTTACCTCATGCCTTCTGATCTGAGTCATCCTATCTTTCCTACGGGGTTAAGGAACTAGGCTTTCTCTTCCGTCTATCAGGATCACGTGTTACTACACCGTAGTCTCTTAGGATTGGTTGATCAGAGTCTTATCCCAGTTTGAGTACCTCCGGTGTAGCCTGTTTTAGTAATATCTCAGAACCTTGAGTGATGATGTTGAGTAAGGTGCTACCCCGTCCTTTGCAGAATGTCTCATTTTGATCATTTTACTGCCGTTATGCTGCCGGATTTGTCCTAGGAGTTTGAGAGATACTAAATTTTCTTATGCTACATGTTGCATCCTATAGTTGTTGTTGACCTCGTCCTTGGTTCCTCTTCTCAGGATGTCGTCAGTTAACCGAAGTTCTGTTGCTCGTTGCCTGAACCATGGAGGTGGTAGGGATGAGGAGGATCCTCCCGACCAGCCTTCGTTGGCAGAGTTTATGTTAGAGATGGAGAGGAACAAGCAGGAGTCTAACCGCTTGTTAGCACGTATCGAGGAGAACACCGCACCCCAGTGCAGAGAGTCAGCGACCATCTATGATTTCATTGGTCTGAAACCACCTACCTTCCATCATTCCATTGAGCCACTCGATGCAGATGACTGGCTCCGTAGTATCACACACAAGCTGCGTTCTGCGAACGTAGCTGAAGGTGACAAGGTCACTTATGCTGCATATCACCTGGAAGGTCCTGCTAGTCTTTGGTGGCAGAACTATGAGGCTATGCTTCCAGTTGGCCACATACCGACCTGGAGAGATTTCACTGAGGCTTTTTGCGAGCATCACATTCCTCAGGCTCTCATTGACCGCAAGAGAGAAGAGTTCTGTAGTTTCACCTAGGGTAAGATGGCTGTTGATGCTTACAGTAGAGAGTTTGAGAACCTCGCCCGCTATGCTACAGAAGAAGTGTCCACGGACGCTAAGAAGCAGGCTAGGTTCCGGAAGGGTCTCAAACCCAAGTTGCGTCGTGATCTCCACTTGCACCATTGCAATACATTCCAGGCTCTTGTGAACAAGGCCATTAATGCGGAGACAGCTCAGCTCACCTACGAGGAGTCTCGTAAGCACACCCGTGATTTGGTTTCTTCCTCTGGTTCTAGTTCTCATAAGCGCCGGATTTGGGTTCCAAACTCCGCTCTTCCACCTGGATATGCACCGAGGCCATCTTATGTGGCGCCTTACCCAGTTCAGCAGTATGCTCCACCCAGGCCTATTGGTAGACCGCTTGTCAATGCAGGTCCACATCCAACTTCAGGGACTTGCTTCACATGCGGGAAGCCAGGACACTATGCACGTGACTGCTCTCAAACTAACTATGCCCCACCCCTGCCTGAGAAGTCTGTTGGCAGTGGTAAGCCATCACGCAAGATGATCAGTGTCAAGCCAGCTCCCACTGAACGTGGACGTGTGCATCACGTCTCAGCTAAAGACGCTCATGATGATCCGGATGTCGTTCTTGGTACACTCCTTGTCAATTGCCATCCAGCTTCGGTTCTATTCGATACCGGAGCATCTCACTCCTTCATCTCTGAAGGCTATGCTCGTTGGCACGACATGTCATTTTGTGATATGCCAACTCCACTTGAAGTCCAAACTCCAGGGTCTAGATGGCAAACTACCAGAATAAGCCATGGTAATGAAATCCTTGTTGACAGACTTGTATTCCTTGCATCGCTCATAGCCCTCAAGTCTACAGATATTAACATCATCTTGGGTATGGACTGGATGACAGCTCATCATGCCAAGATTGATTGTTACACCAGGTCTGTTCAACTCACACACCCATCTGGTAAGTTAGTCACTGTCTCCACCAGAGTTGCAAAGCGTCAACTCTATTCTCTTAATGCCAGTCCTCTTCTAGACCTTGAAGATATCCCGGTAGTCCGTGACTTTCCAGATGTCTTTCCAGAGGAACTGCCAGGTATTCCACCTGACAGAGATGTAGAGTTTGTCATAGATCTTATCCCAGGAACCGCCCCAATATCTAGGAGACCTTACAAGATGGCACCTTTAGAACTAGATGAGCTTAAGAAACAACTTGATGAGTCCTTGCAAAAGGGTTTCATCCGTCCTAGTTCTTCTCCCTGGGCTTGCCCCGTCCTTTTCGTCAAGAAGAAGGATGGTACGGACCGGATGGTTGTAGATTATCGTCCCGTTAATTTGGTCACGATAAAGAACAAGTATCCGCTCCCCAGGATCAACGACCTGTATGATCAGCTCGCTGGATCCTCAGTCTTTTCCAAGATGGATTTGAGGTTAGGCTACCACCAAATCAAGATTAGAAACGGGGATATTCCTAAGACGGCTTTTGTCACTCGTTATGGCCAGTACGAGTACACCGTCATGTCCTTTGGTCTAACCAATGCTCCAGCTACCTTCTCCCGCTTGATGAACTCGATCTTCATGGAGTACTTAGATAAGTTCTTCGTGGTCTACCTCGATGATATCCTTATCTACTCGAAGAACGAGGAAGAGCATGCCGAACATCTTAGACTTGTGTTAAAAAAACTCAAAGAGCACCACCTTTATGCCAAGTTCTCCAAGTGCGAATTTTGGTTGCCAGAAGTGACCTACCTAGGCCACGTGATCTCTGGTAAGGGCATTGCTGTCAATCCTGAGAGAGTTCAGGCCGTTCTTGATTGGACTCCACCTGAAACAGTTAAACAAGTTAGGAGTTTCCTTGGTCTAGCCAGTTATTGTCGCCGCTTCGTTGAAAACTTCTCCAAAGTAGCCAAACCCCTCACGGAACTTCTCAAGAAAGATAAAAAGTTTGAGTGGTCCCCACAGTGTGAGTACAGTTTTCAGGAACTGAAAAGACGCCTGACTTCTGCTCCCATACTGGTGCCACCGGATTTCACGAAGGACTTTGTTATCTACTGCGATGCCTCACGACAGGGACTAGGTTGCATTCTTATGCAGCATCATCGTGTGATTGCCTATGCATCTCGACAGTTGCATCCACATGAGGAGAATTATCCTACACATGATCTAGAGCTTGCAGCCGTAGTCTATGCTCTTAAGACATGGCAACATTACCTTCTCGGTAAACGTTGCGAGATTTACACCGATCACCAGAGTCTCAAGTATATTTTCACCCAACCAGATTTGAACCTTAGGCAAAGACGTTGGTTGGAGTTGATCTCAGATTACGACTTAGGGATTACCTACACCCCAGGCAAGGGCAATGTCATGGCTGATGCGCTAAGTCGTAAGTCCTATTGCAACAATCTTATGTTGCAGCAGGGCCAACCACTTCTCCATGAGGAATTCTGTAAGCTTAACCTTCACATTGCTCCTCAAGGATTCCTTTCTACCTTGGTGGCGAAGCCTACTCTTTTGGATCATATCATAGAAGCCCAGAAGCATGATACGGGGATTACCCGGATCAAGAGAAACATTGCCAAGGGTATTGCTGGTAGTTTCTCTATAGATGATCGAGGTGTTGTTCTCTTCGAGAACCGTCTGGTGGTTCCCAAGAAGCAACATCTTCGGCAACTGATCCTTAAGGAGGCACATGAATCTCCTCTCACGATTCATCCCGGTAGTACTAAGATGTATCAGGACCTACGTCAGAGGTTCTGGTGGACTAGGATGAAGAGAGAAATCGCTCAGTTCATTGCTAACTGTGACGTTTGTCGTCGCGTTAAGGCAGATCATCAAAGACCTGCTGGCACCCTTCAACCTTTAGCCATTCCTGAGTGGAAATGGGATAAAGTTGGTATGGACTTCATCACCGGCTTCCCTAGGACCAAGAAAGGGAATAACGCTATCTTCGTAGTCATTGATCGTCTTTCCAAAGTGGCTCACTTCCTACCTGTTCGAGAGAGTATCACTGCTAGTCAGCTCGCTGACTTATATATTTCTCGAATAGTGTCACTTCATGGTGTTCCACTAGAGATCAATTCAGACCGTGGTAGTCTCTTCACTTCTCATTTCTGGGAGAGTTTCCAAACTGCCATGGGCACCCATCTTTCCTTCAGTACCGCTTTCCACCCTCAATCAAGTGGTCAGGTGGAAAGGGTCAACCAAATTCTCGAAGACATGCTTAGAGCTTGCGTTATCTCATTCGGTATGGATTGGGAGAAATGCCTACCTTTCGCCGAGTTTGCTTATAACAATAGCTATCAATCCAGTCTTAAGAAAGCTCCTTTTGAGATTCTGTATGGACGAAGATGTCGAACACCTTTGAACTGGTCAGAAACCGGTGAAAGACAATTCTTTGGACAGGACATGATCCAGGAAGCAGAAGAGCAAGTTCGCATCATTCGTGAGAATTTGAAAACAGCCCAGTCTCGTCAAAAGAGCCAGTATGACCGTCGTCATAAGGAAGTGGCTTATGAAGTTGGCGACAAGGCTTACCTTCGGGTTACTCCTCTAAAGGGTACCCACCGTTTCGGTATCAGGGGCAAGTTGGCTCCTCGTTACATTGGTCCTTTTCGCATTCTTGCTAAACGAGGAGAGGTTGCCTACCAGTTGGAACTACCCCCACATCTTTCTCGAGTCCATGATGTCTTCTACGTCTCTCAACTCAGGCGTTGCTTTTCGGATCCCATCCGCGGAGTGGACCACGAAATGCTTGATCTCCAAGATAACCTCACATATCGAGAGTACCCTATTCGCATTCTTGATCAAGCAGAGCGTGTCACCCGACATCAGAACATCAAGGTTCAGTGGTCTCATCATTCCGAGAGAGAAGCTACTTGGGAGCGAGAAGATCGTCTTCGACTGGAGTACCCCACCTTCTTTCCATCGACCCCTGAATCTCGGGACGAGATTCTTTCAAGTGGGGGCGAGTTGTCACGTCCCTAGTTCTGGTATGACCTAGACTAGCTAGTCATGTGTGCATCATGTCTAAATTTCATTTAAATTTGAAATGGGGATTTGTGAAACCCTCATAAATCATTTCTGGAAATGACCCATATAAAAATTGCTCCAAAAAGGTCCAAGGAAATGTTCATGTTACTCTCTGAAAATATTGGACAGAGATAAAAATCAAACCAATATTTTCAGGAGCTCACAAATATTTATTTTGGGCATTTGGAATTAATGCAGTAATTATTTGCTTTGGATATATATAAAATATTGTCCAAAAATTATGCCATTTGTTGAGGAGTTCTGGAATAATACCACTAGCCCCTACAAAAATTGGCATAAGTAAATAAAATGGTTTAGTATTTTTGTTAAACCAAACAAATGTCAGAAAATTAGAAAAGAAAAAGAAATAGGAAAAAGGGAGCTTACCTGCGGCCTGGCACTGTGCGGCCTGGCCTGGCCAGCAGGCCGGCCCAGCTGACTGGCCAGCGCCAGTCGTCCCCCTCCTCGCGCCAGAGGGACAGGGCGCGTGGTCGCCGCACGCCGCGCGCATGCACGCCACGGCAGTTGCCTGCCTGCCCTCTCCCCTCTTCGACCTGGCCTCGCCAGAAGCGCCCAGCTCCCCCCTGGCCTCACTCCCTCTCTCCTGCGCCTCACCCCTCCTCTCTCCCGCTCTCTCCCGCGACGCCCGAACGCGTCGGTCGCCGCCGTTCGCTGCCCCGCGCTCCCCGCCATCCCCTTGCACCTCCGTCGTGTCCCAGAGCTCCGCCTCCTCGCGCTGAACCCCTCCGCTGAGCCACCCAAGCCGGAACGCCCTGGAACGCCGCCATCGCCATCACCTTCCTCCTCATGCTCCGCCGTCCGCCACCATCGATTCGCTACCGTCTCCGCGTCCCCGAGCTCGCCGACCCGCTCGTCTGACTCGCTGTGAGCCACTGACCCGAACCCCCCTTCTTCGCGCTCTGTTTGCTTGCTGTAGCCGTCGCTCCGCCGGAGACCGAACCGCACCGCCGCCCGAGCTTCTCGCCGCCGTGGCCACAGTCGTCGTAGCTCCCAACCGAGCACACCCACGTGCTCACCGCGCCGCGTAGGTGCCGTAGGAGCTAAGCACGCCACTCCACGGCCATCGCAGCCCCGTTCCCGAGTGCGCCCGAACTCCGGCCGCCGCCGAGATTGACGCCGCGCTCAACCCCGGCCACCCTAGCTGCTGCCGCTTGCTGCACTAAATGCGGGAGAGCTCCAGCTCCCCGCGGGTGCCCTCCGCCGCTCGTTTGGGCACCGGGAGAACGAACCCGACGCCCTCCGTTGTCTCTGGCTTCGCCGGCGATGAGCCGCGGGTCAACTCCGGCAAGTTGACCCGGGTTTGACCCCGGTTGACCTCCCCAGGGTCACTGACCTGCGGGCCCTGCCTGACTAATTAACCTAGCTTAGGTCTAAACCTAATTAGATTAACCTAGGTTAGTGCTAACTAAGTTTAGTTAGCCACTGACACACGGGACCCACGCGTCAGGTTTGACCTGGACCATGCCCCGTTGACCTGCTGACGCAGCGATGACATCATGCTGACGCAGTAACGGACTTTCTGGATTTATAATAAATCAGGAAATTCCAGAAAATTAGTAAAACTTCTAAAATTCATAGAAATTCAACCGTAGCTCAGATTTAAATAATTTATATATGAAAAATTATCAGAAAAATGCAATCTATCCATCTGTACTAGTTTCATGCATGACAAACCAACTTATACCTACTGTATAAGTGAAAACATATAAATGGCATATATAAGGACTTAAATTAGAGTTGCATTTGAACCTTTGGTTCAAATGGATCTCTTCCAAGTTGAATGCTAAATGCATTGGCTCAAAATACATCACATATTCATGCCATATTCATGCATCATATTGTTGCATAAGATTGTGTTTTGATTGTCGACACCGTTCCTTCTCGATAGGTCCTGCTCCGGAGAGTGTTCCAGAGTACCTGTCTGAGGAGCAGTGCCACCCTGTTGATCTACCAGGAAAGCAAACCCCCTTTGTTCATTCCGATACAATCCTACTCTCTCGCTCCTGCTCTCTTTTACCGCATTAGGACAACAACGATTCAACTGCTACTTTATGCTGCGGTAGTTGAACCCATTCCTCTGCATGACCTGTCATTGCCACAGTAAATAGTTGAAACCCACTAGCATGTGTAGGAGTTGATTGAGCCATGTTGTGTTCCTACCATGCCATGCCTGCTATTGCTTAGAGTTGTGTCAGGTCTGGTTCATTGGGAATGAATTGGAGTGTTACGATATGTTCTGGTGCCGAGAGTTAAGCGTGTGAACACGATTTGGTAAAGGTAGCGGTGAGAGGCCATGTAGGAGTACATGGTGGGTTGTCTCATTGGGACCGTCCTTAAGAACCGAGTTCTGTGTAAGTTGTCCAATGACTAGCTACTACCACACATTGGGTTCCGGTAACTCGACCCCTCTCGACTTATTAACCAACTTGATCTCTGTCTAGGAGTTGCAACTAGTTTCTGGTGTTTGTAGATAGTGCTATTTTTCTACCAAGTGGCACCCGGCAGGGTGGGCTTGGGACAGACTAGGCACACGTGGCCCGGTGTACCGAGTGGCACCCGGATGGTGGGCTCGGGAACCCTGCACACATCGTTTGGGTCCGTGAGCGACACCCCGGCCGGATCTCCTTGCGGATGGAACCCGAATAGGCGATAAACCTGGACTAGAGTCTTGCGTGGTTAGTCAGGTCGTGGCCGACACCCTCGCCAGGCTTCCGCTTGAAGGTTGCCAAGGTACATGACGTGTACATGGCGGTAAGTGGCGAGAGCGTGTGTGACGCAGTACACCCCTGCAGGGTTATCATGATCTATTCGAATAGCCATGTCCTCGGTTATGGACTTCTTGGATGCTTACGTGGTACGTAGATAACTTGAAGTGGATACTCTAAAATGCTCAAGATAAGTGTGAGTGCTATGGATGGCTTCTCGTAGTGAGACGGGAATGGATCCATAGTGGTGTATTGAGGTGGTGATTAGTGGACTCGTGTGCGCCTTCTTACCTCAAAGAAGTTTCTCGTAGTCGTAGAACAGGATAGCCTCTGAGTCAAAGCTGGCTTGCTGCAACTAAACCCCACACTACCTTCTTGATACAAATGCATGTATAATAGGATCTGATGTAAGTCTTGCTGAGTACCTTTGTACTCATGTTTGCTTTATTTATGTTTTGCAGCGGAGACTTCGGTCTTGTTAGTAGTTCCGCTTGGACTTCGACGGGTAGCTTGTACCTCAGCTACGATCTTGTACCTTGGGAGGGTCTTGTAGATAGTCAGGCTTCTCAGCCTTTTTCTTTTGTAGTTGTTTGTACTCAGACATGTAATGCTTCCGTTGCTTGTATGCTCTGAATGATGGGTCATGTGACCCCTGTTTGTACTTAATGCTATGTGGCTCTTCTGGGCCTTTTATCTATATGAGTTTGCGTTATGTTGTGATGCCATGTTTTACAACACATACTTGCATGTTATGCGTACGTGTAACGTGTATTGCTATGTGTGGGATCCGACAATCTAGTTGTTTATCCTTGGCAGCCTCTCTTATGGGGAAATGTAGTCTAGTGCCTCCTTGAGCCATAGTAGTCCGCTACAGCCCGGTTTACCGGAGTCCTGCTAGCCCAGCACTACTGCTCTGGACACTTGACTGGCCGGCATGTGTTTCATCTCGTTCCTGTGTCTGTCCCTTCGGGGAAATGTCACGCGGTGACATTTGGAGTCCTGCCTAGCCTGCTACAGCCCGGGTTCCCGGAGTCCTGTTAGCCCAGTGCTATAGTCCGGATTCACACGCTGCTGACCGACACGCTCGATGTTGAATCATGTATGCTTGTCCCCATACGTTAGTGCCGCTTTGGGTTCACGACTAGCCATGTCGGCCCGGGTTCTCTGTCATATGGATGCTAGCGACATTGTCATATATGTGAGCCAAAAGGCACAAACGGTCCCGGGCCATGGTAAGGCGACACCCGTGGGAATACCGTGCGTGAGGCCGCAAAGTGATATGAGGTGTTACATGCTAGATCGGTGTGACCTAGAATCGGGGTCCCGACAAGACAAGATCCGTTTATCTATATGGTGGTAGATATAGATCTCGTCTTTTTATCCTTAGTAGCGAGGATACATATGTGTCATTTCCCTTTCTGTCATTGGGATCGAGCACCGTAAGATCGAACCCACTACCGGGCATCTCTTCCCATTGCAAGATAAATAGATCAAGTTGGCTAAACAAAACCCACATATCAGAGAAGAAATACGAGGCTGTAAGAGATCAAAGAAACTCAAATAACTTTCATGGATATAAAAAGATATAACTGATCATAAACTCGAAGTTCATCAGATCCCAACAAACACACCGCAAAAGAGTTACATCATATGGATCTCCAAGAGACCATTGTATTGAGAATTCAGAGAGAGAGAGAGAGAGCCATCTAGCTACTAACTACGGACCTGAAGGTCTACAAAGAACTACTCACGCATCATTGGAGAGGCACCAATGGAAGTGGGGAACCCCTCCGTGATGGTGTCTAGGTTGGATCTGGTGGTTCTGGACTCTGCGGCGGCTGGATGAATCTTTCGTCGACTCCCCTAGGGTTTCTGGAATAGTGGGGTATTTATAGAGCAAAGAGGCGGTCCAGGGGGCACCCGAGGTGGGCACAACCCACCAGGGCGCGCCAGGGGTTGTCCCCTCCTCGGGACTCCCCCCAGGTGCAACCAGGGCCCATCTGCTTCCTTTTGGCCCATAAAAAAATCATCGTGAAGTTTCGTGGCATTTGGACTCCATTTGATATTGATTTCCTGCGATGTAAAAAACATGGAAAAAACAGCAGCTGGCACTTGGAACTATGTCAATAGGTTAGTACCAAAAAATGATATAAAGTGACTATAAAGTGATTATAAAACATCCAAGATTGATATTAAAACAGCATGGAACAATCAAAAATTATAGATACATTGGAGACGTATCACCCCCTACGTGAGCTCGGCCGGTTTTGACACCGACACCGTCCCTGCAGCGTTGATAAAACCAATGGCTGAGCTCTGTCTAGCGGGCCGGCCCCGTTCACGTCACCTCCTGGGGTCATTGGTGTCCGGCCTTCTCATGCAATAACCTCCGGAGGGGCATTCGGCGTAGGACCCCGTATCTCCGCACAGGTGTCTTAAGCGCGCCCCGCGCCGCAAAAATCAGGCACAACCCGCCTTGATGTAGGGCCTCGTGAGTCCCGCGCTAGCTCACAAATGCCCAGATACACCTCCTCCAGTTCTGCCGTGCTAGCCACACGTATGAACGGGGCTGTACACGCCCAGGAGGCTCCCCCAGAGGGAACTCCCACCCACGCACCAGTGGAAGCCCCATGCTCCGCGCTGGCGGACGACACGGTCGAGGAGCGACTATGCCCACACATCAGTGGAAGCGCCAGGCTCCGCGCTGGTGGACGACACGGCCGAGGAGTGGCTATGCCCACACCAAAGCACCATGCTCCGCGCTAGTGAATAAACAACTTGGGGCACCCTAGACCCTAGTGGCCGCACTAACCTCAGGATAGCCTCTCGGCTCTTTGTATGGTCCTATCACGCAGCTTCCTCCTCGGAGGTACGCGCGAGGGGGCAGGACACGGGGGCTACGCCCAGGCCAGGCCTCGATGCCACCTTGCCAGGTCCGGGTACCTGGTCTTCTCGCGCCCCTCCCAGGCCAAAGTTGGCGAGGAAAGGTATGGGGACTCTAGATTGACCTCGCCATTGCATACGCTTCCTTCATGAGGGCTACTCGTACGTCGAGGGGGACCTCCTGAGCATCGTGACTCAGGGGCCTCACTAGTCACATAGCCCCTCACCCCTTTGTGTTGTCCTGGCAATTCGGACGCCCCAACGGCGGTTGAGGTATTCATGGGGCTGGGCCGTGCCGACGCAGAGCACAAAAGCAAACAATAAGAAAACCAAGCATGAAAAGGAAATCGCGGAGCCCTAGTAGTTATTACAAGCACAAGTGTTCCGCAAATTCAAACCGAAGTTTTTACGCCTCCACGAGGCACGGTGAATGATTGTAGGAATAAAATCAGGAAGAAGCGCCACCACTACCTTAGCCATCGTCGCTGCTCGCCCTGTCCGCCGGAAGCCCGTTGTCGACATTGTTGCCGCCGTTATCACCGCCACCGCCAACCTCTGCTGCCAGAGCCTCAGGGTCCGGGACACAGAGGAACTCCTTCAACAAGGTGTCTACATGACCCTTCACGGCCTCAGCAGCAGCGGTGCGGGACTCAAGAGCCACCGAGTAGATCAGCGCACCGATGTCGAAGCTTGGGTCCTGGAGGAAGAGATGGCTGAAGACGCGCGTCGCGGCCGCGGTGCAGAGCGAGCGACACTCCGCCTCCAAGAAGGAGTCCACTTCAGCAGCGACACCCTTAAGTGCTTCGGCCAGCTTGGGGAGGAGCCCTGCAAGGCCATCCTCGGGGGTCACCAGCGGCTCTTCGTACCCTCCCCCGTGGATGGAGTGGAGCGCCTCGTGAAATCCGAGCTCAAGGGAGAGGAAGGCCTCCCGTCCCATAGCAGCTTCCTTCTCAGCGGCAGCGAGCACCTTCTCCCTGGCCTCCAGCTGGGTTGCTGTCTCGGAGGTGTACCGAGCATGGTCTGCCTGTGCGTTGGCCACCTCTTTCTTCAGCACGTCCAGGCGGCCGCGCTCCACGGCCTGGTCGACGGCCACCTGAGCCAACTCGGCATCGCGATCGGCGAGCTTCGCCTCACGGGCCTTCAGGTCCTCCTCTTGCTACTGGAGCCTTTGGTTGTGCGCGGCTTGTTCCTCCTGGAGGGCCTTCAGCTTGTCCTCCGCCTCGGCGTGGCACTCCTCGGTGGATGCAGCGTTCGCCAATGTTACGTCATGAGCCTCCTTGGCTTCGGCGACCTCCTTCCTGCTTTCCGCGGCAGCGGCCTCGGCCCGACCCTAGGTGATGGACGTGTCGGCCTGGAGCCACCCGGGGATAAGCCCCATGCGCTCCCTCATGAGGCACCTGTTGGCGTCCTGAAGACAGGCCCAGAGCTGCTCGAGCGCGACCTGGGCGTCGTCCAGAGTGCCCGGCCTGATAAGGGGGTCGCAGTCCGCTAGCGGGAGGGCCTGGGAAGGTGGCGGCACTAGCCCGTCGGCTGGCTCCATCACCGGCGAGGCAGCAACAAGGACGGTTTGGGGCGCCGGAGGCTCCTAGCCCCGCTCGAGCATGACAGGATGGACGGTCCCGCGGCCTGCGGACCCACTGGGGCAGGCTCCTCCCGAGGCGACACTGATACGTCTCCAAGGTATCTATAATTTTTGATTGTTCCATGCTATTATATTATCTGTTTTGGATGTTTAATGGGCTTTGATATGCTCTTTTATATTATTTTTGGGACTAACCTATTAAACGGAGGCCCAATGCCAGTTTCTGTTTTTTTTGCCTATTTTAGTGTTTTGCAGAAAACGAATATCAAACGGAATCCAAACGGAATGAAACCGTCGCGATGATGTTTCTTGGACCAAAAGCAATCCAGAAGACTTGGAGTTGAAGTCTGGAACGCCACGAGGCGGCCATGAGGCAGGAGGGCGCGCCCCCACCCTCATGGGCCCCTCGTAGCTCCACCGACGTACTTCTTTCGCCTATATATACTCTTATACCCTTAAAACATCAGGGGGGGCACGAAACCACTTTTCCACCGCCGCAACCTTCTGTACCCGTGAGATCCCATCTAGGGGCCTTTTCCGGTGAACTGCCAGAGGGGGAACCGATCACAGAGGGCTTCTACATCAACACCATTGCCTCTCCGATGAAGCGTGAGTAGTTTACCATAGACCTCCAGGTCCATAGTTATTAGCTAGATGGCTTCTTCTCTCTCTTTGATTCTCAATACAAAGTTCTCCTCGATGTTCTTGGAGATCTATTCGATGTAATACTCTTTTGTGGTGTGTTTGCCGAGATCCGATGAATTGTGGATTTATGAACAAGATTATCTATGAATATTAGTTGGTTCTTCTCTGAATTCTTATATGCATGATTTGATATCTTTGCAAGTCTCTTCAAATTATCGGTTTAGTTCGGCCTACTAGATTGATCTTCCTTGCAATGGGAGAAGTGCTTAGCTTTGGGTTCAATCTTGCGGTGTCCTTTCCCAGTGACAGTAGGGGCAGCAAGGCACGTATTGTATTGTTGCCATTGAGTATAAACAGATGGGGTTTATATCATATTGCTTGAGTTTATCCCTCTACATCATGTCATCGTTCTTATTGCATTACTCTGTTTTTCCATGAACTTAATACAATAGATGCATGCTGGATAGCGGTCGATGTGTGGAGTAATAGTAGTAGATGCAGAATCGTTTCAGTCTATCAATTGCTCGGCAGTAATTTGTTCACCCACCGTAATACATGCTATCTTGAGAGAAGCCACTAGTGAAACCTATGCCCCCCGGGTCTCTTTCTTATTATATTGCGTCTCTTTTATTTACATCGCATCTTGTTTACTAATTTGCAATCTTTACTTTCCAATCTATACAAAAAAATACCAAAAATATGTACTTTACTTTCTTTATTAGATCTCACTTTTGCGAGTGGTTGTGAAGGGATTGACAACCCCTTTATCGCGTTGGTTGCAAGGTTCTTGATTGTTTGTGCAGGTACTAGGTGACTTGTGCGTTGTCTCCTACTGGATTGATACCTTGGTTCTCAAAAACTGAGGGAAATACTTACGCTACTTTGCTGCATCACCCATTCCTCGTCAAGGGAAACCCAACGCATGCTCAAGAGGTAGCAGGCACCACCCTGTCCGGAGGGGCCTGCTCCGCCACGAGGAGACGAGGGACATCTTCCCCCGCCTATGTCAGCATTGCGGCTGCGGCAAGAGGCGGCGCCTCCGGGGCCCGGTCTTCCTCCTTCCTCTTCTTCACCATGATGCCCATCCTGGTCATCAGGGGGAGTGCTGTGATGCTTACTCGTCGGGGTTGATGTACGCCCTCTTCTACTCCTTATTGGTCGGGGCAGGGGCACCCCCGCTTTTCCTTGGTGCGGCCTTGGTTGGGCTGGGGGAGTTGGCAGGGTGCTCTTCGGCCGGCCTCGGGGTGGCACTGCCGCCTGGCAAGGCGGAGGAGTCGCCCGGGCCACGGCCTGCAGAACCGCGTTCGCTCTGACAGCGAGTGGGGCGCCCCTTAGAGGAGGTGCTGCCCCGCTCTTCTTCGGTGTCACCTGGCCCAACCTTCGCAGGGCCCGAGGAGTGACCCCTGACCTCGTAGGACCCCAATGGAGCGCGGGGATTCTGCGGCCGTGGGCTCGTCGGCGGCGTCGTCATCGGCGAAGCCATGGAGAAGCTCGCCTCGTGATGGGGGAGAGATCTTCGCCACGTCTTTCTCGGTCGCCTCTGAGTCCTCCTTGCCCTCTACGTTGACGCTGTCGCTGGAGGACACCGGCACCGGGGAGTTGGGGTGCTCGGGCAACGTGAGCCCCAGCTCATTGAAGACAGGCATGGCGACGACCAGCGCCTCCCTGTCGGCACAGCTGTATAGCGGGGCATAGGCCTCCGGGAGGTCCCCTGGCTTACCCTCGAGCAGGGTGTTCATGGCCTTGTCTAGCTCCTCGCCCATCAGGCTTCCCATGCGCAGCTTGATGTCGTCCTCTACGCCCTGGAGCTCCCACATAGGGTGCGTGTGCGACTGAAGTGGAGCCAAGCGCTGCCTCAGGAACTCCTTCACAAGCATGCCCCCCGTCAGCACCCTGGCGTGTACGTCTGAGGTCATCTTCCTCAGGACAGGCGCCGCGTGCCCGGGGGGCGGAGAACTTCTCGTGGCTCCACCTCTCGAGCCATTTGGGCAGCGCGGTCGGCAGCGCCAACCGCTCATTGAGGCCCTGGGTGTCCACGAAGACCCAGCGGTGCTGGAAGTTTTCCGCCTTCTTCTCGACCCTCATGAGCATGTTGTTCTTATGGACCGCGAGGAAGGACACTCAGCCAGAGCGTTGGGTCGGATCGTGTAGCCACAGAGAGAAGTGCCAGAGGAGGGGCACAGAGGGCCTCACGCCCACAAAGGCCTCGCAGTAGAAGGCGAAGATGAACAGGAGGAGGATGGAGGGAGGCTAGAAATGCAAGGCCTGGACTTGGTAGTGGTCGAGGACGGCGGTGAAGAACTCGGAAAGAGGGGGCATGAGCCCCACGAAGATGTTGTGGAGGAAGAAGGGGTAAATTTTTCGCTGTTCGGCGGAGCCGGCCCAGATTATGGTCTCCTTCCACTTATTCTCGTCGCTCGCCGTGTAAGGGAGCATGAGGGCAAGGTGCCCCTCCTCGGTGGTGGAGGATGCTTTGATCGCAGGCGCAAGAGAGGAGGAAGAGCTCGCAGCATGCCCCACGGGCTGCGACTTCTTGGGAGCCATCAGCAAAACTCGCCATAGCCGGAGTTGGAGAAGGAAAGGGGAAGCCGGGCTCGATTGGATCTGGAGAGGTCCTTGGCAGAGGAAAGGGGATCTGGGGTGAGGCAAGCAGGAGTAAAGATGGCCTGGTGAGGCGAGCCAATCTTTTGTTAGTCCGAACAGTTGTCGAGGTGACGTGGGGAAGCAGAGACGTCCGCGTCCTGCTGAGCGCCACACGTTAGCCTGGCCCGCAGGTGCTTGGGGCCCGGGGCACTTTCCCCTTGCCCCTTGGCTTTGCCTCGAAGCCAAGTCCGAGCGTGCCTTGGGCTCAGGGGCTACTATCGGTGTTCTGGGAACCAGGGTACCCAGACTTGCCTGCCTGCAGCCCACGGCGTGGCTCACTCGATGGCCTGGTATGACCCATCTACATGACCGCCAAGATAAGACCCTCATGATGGGCCAAGCCTCGCGAGGCGGACGACACCAAGACCTCCCGAAGGAGCGGCTGTCGGTGTCAAAACCGGCCGATCTTGGGTAGGGGGCCCCGAACTGTGCGTCTGAGGATCAAAGGTAACAAGGGACACAGGGAGCACGATGTTTACCTAGGTTCGGCCCCTCTTAATGGAGGTAAAACCCTACGTCCCGCTTGATTGCATTTGATGAGTATAGGGGTTACAAGAGTCGATCTACCTCAAGATCGTAATGGCTAAACCCTAGATGTCTAGCCTATATGAACTCTGATAGCCTCTATGGACTAAACCCTCCAGTTTATATATACACCGGAGGGGCCTAGGGTTGTATAGAGTCGGACTACAGAAGAAGGAAATTACATATCCGGATGCCAATCTTGCCATCCACGCATAGGAGAGCCCTATCCGGATATGGGGAAAGGTCTTCTACCTTGTATCTTCACGGCCCATCAGTCCGGCCCATATTACACAGCCCGGACACCCGAGGACCCCTTAATCCAGGACTCCCTCAGTAGCCCCTGAACCAGTCTTCAATGACGATATGTTCGGAACGCAGATTGTCTTCGGCATTGCAAGGCGGGTTCCTCCTTCCGAACACTTCAAAGCAATCTTCTGAATAAAAGAACTGTATCTGACTCTTCATTACAGTCACAACCCTCAGCCATGAAGGCAAAATATTTAATCAAAATAATGTCTGTCAACTGACAACTTTTCGGTGAAACACCACGTCTGGATCTTTAACATTTCGAACCATTTTTTGCCTCCCGCTTTGCGTTTCGAGGCGCGGCCTCTACTGACATGTCTTGTCAAAACAGAGATCATGTCCACTTATCGCGGGATCCTCATCAATATGGTTTTGGGTAATCCAACCGTGTCATTCGCACGACCCCTCGGGAACAGGCGAGTTTTAAGGCTTGAGGGGGGGGCGCTTGATATTCATTGCCTATATAAGTGGATAAAGATCCCTGTTTTCTCCCCACGCCTTCTTCCTTCTCCTGCTTTCCCATCCTCAAGCTCCAGCGCCCAAGCTTCAATCTTCCCCACCGCCAATAGCCTCTCCATCCATGTTTGGATCTGGCTTGAAAGGCAAGTGGGAGGCCTCCTCTGTCACGGAGAAGGATGTAAAGGAGCTCCGGGAGGCGGGGTACCTGTCTACGGACATCGCACACATGCTCCCTGCCAAGGAGCAAGTTATCCCCACCCCGGAGCCCGGCGAAAGGGTTGTGTTCATCCCTCACTTCCTCCGCGGGCTAGGGTTTCCCCTCCACCCCTTTGTCCGCGGCCTCATGTTCTACTACGGGCTAGATTTCCATGATCTAGCCCCAAATTCTTTCCTCCACATCTCGGCGTTTATCATCGTCTGCGAGGCGCTACTCCGCATCCCCCCACACTTCGGCCTATGGCTAAAAGTCTTCAATGTGAAGCCGAAGGTGGTCGACGGGCAGCATGCGGACTGCGACAGCGCCATGGTGAGCAAGCTCCCCAACACCACTTGGCCTAAAGGGGCCTTTGTGGAGACCATCAAGGTGTGGCAACAGGAGTGGTTCTACATCACCGAACCCCGCGGCACCAGGTGGGCGGCCACTCCTGAGTTCAGATCTGGTCCCCCTATGCGGCTCGCGTCATGGACCAACAAGGGTCTGGACTGGGGATCGACCGCGGAAGTGCTGATGCGGCAAAAGCACATCACAAATATGATAGGCAAAAACACCAGTCTCACTAATGTGATTCAGGTGATGCTCTTCCGCCGGATCCCCCCTGCCAACTCCGGCCCCTGCATATGTGGGAGTTCAATCCGGAAGGTCCGCGGACCCTGCAGTGATTCTTTGGCACAACACACGAAGAGATTCGGAAGCTGCTCTTCAAGGCCCAGAAAATCGTGGCCGAAGAAGACCGAAGACATCGGCCTCGACAGCGAAAATCCGGCCACTGCGGTAAGTGTGTTATTCCCGAACATACACTTGGTCCATAAATTCTTAGGCATAATGAGTTTTCCGTCCCTCTCACAGGGTTGGATAGCGAAGGCGGAGCGGATCAAGTGTCTGGCACCGTTGCCTGAAGATCCGGCCACACCCCAGCTTACGAAGATGCTGGTTCCGGCGCCCTATCAGGCGCCGGAGAAGAAGGCCAAGAAGAAGAGAAAGGAGGCCAAATGCAGCCTCCGCCGTAAGGGTACTTCGGACGCAGTGTCTGGAGAGATTGAAGCCCCCTCCTCCCACGAGGGAGATGAAGACGAAGAGGAGGAGGAGGCGGAAAGTGACTCTCCCCTTAAGGGGAGGAAAAAGAAGAGGGCAACCTCCGTAGACCCGGAGGAGGGGGTGTCCAAGAGGGGGAAGATAACCCTCTCGGATGGTTCAGATTTGGATGCCGAACCCATCCCCAAGAGGCTCCCCAGGGCGAAGCCCCTGGCCGCATTGTAAGTATCAAAGGATACTTTACAAATATTCGGTCCTTTATGTTTTCAATATAACATATTATGTTGTGTGTATTTCAGTCCTGCCCACGACCTCCCCCATCCATCGCTATCCGAGGGGAGCTCTCTGGCACCAGAGATGGTGGAGAGCGAGATGCCTCCGCAATCCTCTCCACCAACCATCGCGGATGGCACCGATGTGTTGTCCCGAAGGGCCTCTCCAGGCCAAGGAGGGGTGAGTGAGGCTGCCCAGACGGCGCCTGAGCGTGATGCCTCGGCTGTCGAGAACATGGGGGGGTGCAACCCCCATGGAGACTGTCGATGGGGGCCTGACCAGTCTGGCCCCTAGCTGAACATTATTCCGAAGACCCCTATGGCTCCGGAATCGAGCGAGCAACCCCCTTTGAAGGAGGGGGGAGCGTCGACTCCGACGGAGACATCCACTAATCCGGAGGCGCCGAATACTCTGCTGGAGGCACTACGACGTGCTTCCATCATGGAGGAGCACCGCACCCTGATGGGTGTGGTGGTTGAGAAGGTTCAGTCCGCAAAGAGTGGGCTGAACGAAGCCTTCACCAGCCTGCTAACAGGCTTCAAGGTATGTGATGTAATACTCTTAGACGCTTTTCATATGAAGGAAATATACCTGGATATAGATAGTAGCCCCTGAGACTGTGTTCGGTTTTGAAAAAAGCCGAACAGAGGATCACATAGGATTCGAAAGAGGTGACATACTTTTCTATTATGTGACAGGCTTCCCTGTTGGCGGCAACCGCCCAGGCCGCTGAGGTTTCCGAACTCAATCGGAAAGTGAAGCTGGCTGATGATGTGATTGAGTGCATTAACAAGCGGTTCGATGAGGCACAAGGTATGCGTGTACTTTAAAAGAGTTTCATTGTACATCTTAGGTGATAAGAAAACTCAGGGTGTAACACATGTACTGCTGTGTTTATGAGTGCAGGTAGCACGGCCGAGGTCGAGACCCTCAAGAGCGCCCTTGCACGGGCCAAGGAGGAGGCGAGGGCCAATAAAGCAGCTGCTGAGAAAGCAGCTGCGGAACTGAAGACCGAATAGGTCACTCGCTGCCAGCACAAGGAGAGGGTGGCCAAGGTGGAGCAAGAGCCGAAGGACACAATCGGCAAGTGCGAGGCCTTGGAGGAGAAGAGTATGGCCCAAGCGGCCGATCTTGCCAAGGCCCTCCAAGAGGCCAAAGAGGCGTGAACCGAGTCGTGGAGTGCTCGGGAGGAGATCCGGCAGGCTAAACAGATAGCGGCTGGTAAGCCCTTTCTTTTGCAGAGTATATTTGGGGTCAGAGATATGCCTTGGTCACTCAACTGTGGAGTTCTCTAGACGCCTTTGCGGATCTTCTGAGGAGTGCCGACGATGCCGCATAGTTCTTTCGAGAACAGGAGGGGAGCTCGTCAGAGAAGCTGTTCTGGTCACAGTTCTTGGCACCGGAGCATCTGGTGCTCTTGAACAACCAGATGAAGCAACTGGCGGAGCTGCACAGGATGTCCGGTTTGGCCATGAGGGACGTCAGAGTCCGCCTATGGCCATCCGAACCCATTTCGAGCAACTACTTCGGCTTGGTGAGGCGACTCGTCGATGCGCTGCCCTGAATTGAAGCCGTGAAGCGCTCGACGTGCATAGAGGGTGCGCGGATGGCCTTTGCCCGTGTCAAGATGCACTGGGCGAAGATGAAGGCCACCGTTGTGGCGACCGAGGGCCCACCCATAGACAAGGACCACTGCAAGCCGGAGCGGTACTTTGGCGACGTCCTGGCGGGTGCCCAAATAGTAGAGGGCCAATGCTCAAAGGATATCATGTTTGAGTGAATGTAATATGTGTATCCAGTACTTTGTGTTTTAAACCAAGGCCTATAATATATGCATGCTTTTATCTGAAGTTATTTTCCTCCTGTGCGTTTTTTGATTCTGAGAGTTTGCCAGTCGTCGGCTTCAGCCCCCAGATGCTACGGGGGTGTTCGGAATAGCGCGCGATCACACTTGACCCAGCGTCTTGGTCCGTGAAGGAGGTTTCTACGCAGCGAACCAGGCAATGAGACTATGTGGCTTTATCGCTTTCACTTAGCCATAGGAGTTTTACAGTGGGACGAAGTAATAGCCCCTGGTGCGTATGCGGTCATCCGAACAGGGATGTCTTAGACGCATGACTGGGAGAAGACCAGTTCTTCGCATAATACGGAGTAAATCGCAGAAGATTTGTAGCAAGTCACCGAATCGCCGACTAGCTCTCGCCGTATCATGACAGTCAGTTTTCGGCTTTCTCTACTGAGGTGTTTGATCGGACGAACCAGAAACACAATCGGAGTAGTTCTCCCTTTACTACCTTAGCCGAACAAGCGGAACATAAGGTAGTAATCACAGGAGCTGGGCAACCCAACTATTGACCAAAGACATGATTCGGAGCTGATGCATATAATGCAATATTCGGGCGCCGAAGTATACTCTAAAAGTGTTTGGACTTTTTTTTTGAAAATATATGCGGCCGGAAACAGCCCCTGGCATTTAAGCTGTACCAAAATATATATGGCAATCTGACGCAAAGAGGGTATATGGATTATGAAATAAACCAATACCGGACGGGAGTTGGCAAAAAACTCTTTTCATTATAATCTGATTGAGACGTCGAAATGTGCTATTACAGATAATGCCATGAACATCAAGGCTATTTTACATGCCGAGAAATTGTACACAAGGGGAAGCTGTATACAGGGCCTAAAAAGAAAAGGTATTCTTGAAGATTCCCTTGACGCCCTGCCGCACGTCTGCGCCGTTGTCGCCTTGGTGCCGAATCCTTTGAGAGGAGAAATCGACGATCGCATATATAAAGAGGGGCCTGGGAAAGAGCCCTTATGCGACCTTTAGGTGATTAGGTTTTAAAGAAGCTGTAATATGATGCAAAAAGAAAGAAAAAGAAAAAGGAAAAAGTTGAGGTCAAAATAGGATTGAGCCGCAATGTACGCCCTAACCGCGGTGTGCCTCCGTTGTTACCCAAGTTATTTTAAGTGCGTAGTTATGCACACGCAATATGTATGCCCCGGTTAGATGAGGCGATCGACGGAGACAGAACTTCTAGTCTAGCTCTGGATTCACCGAGATGTCATTCTGTAGAGTAGACCGGGCTCGTTTAACAGTGCCCGGCGGTTTGATGGCCGGTGAAGTGTTCGGCTTGATGAGGCCGCTCTGTACCTTGGCTGCAAGGGCCGCAGTATGCTCCTCAGTACGGAGGGAGCGCTCCATATTTCCATTGACTGTTATAACGTCGCGCGGTCCGGGCATCTTGAGCTTTAGGTAAGAATAGTGTGGGACTGCATTGAAGTGGGCAAAGGCGGTTCGTCCGAGCAGTGCATGATAACCACTGTGAAAGGGGACAATGTCGAAGATCAAGTCTTCACTTCGGAAGTTATCCGGTGAACCGAAGACTACTTCCAATATAAATGAACCCATGCAGCGGGCCTCTACGCCGGGTATCACTCCTTTAAAGGTGGTGTTACTAGGCTTGATTCTTGACGGTCAATACCCATTTTGCGAACAGTGTCTTAATAAATCAAGTTAAGACTGCCGCTGCCGTCCATAAGGACTTAGGCGAGATGGAATCCGTCGATGATTGGATCGAGCACCAAGGCTGTTGAACCTCCATGATGGATACTGGTCGGGTGGTCCCTACGATCGAAGGTGATCAGACAAGCCGACCAAGGGTTGAATTTTGGGGCGACCGGCTCTACAGTGTAGACGTCCCTTAGTGCGCCCTTGCGCTCCCTCTTGGGGATATGAGTGACGTATATCTTATTCACTATTTTTATCTCAGGGGGAAATTTCTTCTGCCCCTGTGTTCAGTGGGCAGGGCTCATCATCGTCCTCGCCTGGCGGCCCTTTCCCCTTATGTTCGGTATTTAACTTACTAGCCTGTTTGAAGACCCAACAGTTTCTGTTGGAATAGTTTGCAGGCTTGTCGAGGGTACCATGAATCTGGCAAGGCCGAGCAAGTATTTTGTCTAAATTGGATGGGCCGTCCCTGTTTCCTTTGAATGGCCTCTTCCGCTGATAGGGTTTGGAGCCGCTGAATCCGGCATTGACTGCTGTATCTTCGGTTTCTTCATTGTTGTTCTAACGCTTGTGTTTGTTACGTCGCGGCCGTCCGTCGCCGTCTCTGGCTTCGGAGGTGTCGGGGTCGCTGGTACTGTTCCTTCGACGAGCTAACCAACTGTCTTCTCCGCGCAGAAGCGGGTCATGAGTGCGGTAAGGGCTGCCATGGACTTTGGGTTTTCTTGGCCGAGGTGTCGGGCTAGCCATTCGTCGCGGACACTATGTTCAAAGGCCGCTAGGGCTTTAGCATCCGGACAGTCGATGATTTGGTTGTTTTTAATTAAGAACCGAGTCTAGAGTTTGCGGGCTGACTCTCTGGGTTGCTGGACTATGTGACTAAGGTCATCAGCATCCGGTGGCCGGGCATAAGTACCTTGGAAGTTGTCTCGAAATGCATCCTCCAAATCTTCCTAGCTGCCAATAGAGTTCTCTGGGAGGCTGTTTAGCCAGTGTCATGCAGGTCCCTTTAGTTTTAGGGGGAGGTATTTAATAGCGTGGAGATCGTCACCGCGAGCCATGTGAATATGGAGAAGAAAATCTTCAATCCATACCGCGAGATCTATCGTTCCATCGTATGCTTCAATGTTTACAGGTTTAAACCCTTCTGGGAACTGGTGCTGCATTACCTCATTGGTAAAGCATCAGGGGTGTGTGGCGCCTCTGTATCGGGCAACATCACGATGGAGTTCAGATGACATCCGTGTTTGGTTTTCAGCCCGGGTGAGGTTATGCTTAACACGCCAGGCTTGATGGCCGCCATCTCGCGTTGGAGCATGCCCCCTTGATCCATAGATTGATCTGGCCTGACCGGCTCTATTGTCCAGGTCCTGGCGTAAGTCGTAGGTGTAGCCCGGAGCCGCTACCTCTTTGCCTCGACGGCGAGGTGGTACGGGCTGGTGTTCGGCATAAGCAGCCGCTTTGTCTCGCCCACGTGGTGGTCAGCCTGGTTCGTCAGTGTGATTATATCTTGAAGGTATTGGCTCAAGGGCCTCGTCGTTGAATTGTGGCAGTAGCCAGCACTTTGGATAGCTCTTTGTTGGGCGCTCGAGGCCGTACTCCTCGGCGGCTAGGAACTGTGTCCATCTGTCATTGAGCGTATCATGTTTCGCTTGAAGCTGTTGCTATTTCTTTTTTAGGCTCCTCGCAGTTGCGATGAGCTGTCGCTTAAAGCGCTCTTGTTCGAGGGGTTCCTCTGGCATGATAAAGTCTTCGTTGCCAAGGCTGACATCCTCCTCGGAGATCGGTAGATAGTTACTGTCATCCGAATCCTCATTCCCGACCGGCTCTTCAGGGTTAACTTGTCCCTCCTCCCAGTCGTCTTGCTCGGACGCAGGCTCGGCGGGGTCTTCGAGATCTTCGGCATCATCTGGAGTGTTATTGTCTCCGGTGCCGGTATTGCTTTCCTTTTCATGACGCAATTTTGAGCGGCGCCGCTGACGTCGACGTTTCGGTGGTGCCTCGACGGGCTTGTCCTCAATCGGATCCTTGCTACCGTCGTCATCGTCCATTCTAGGTGTATCTACCATATACACATCATAAGTGGAGGTGGCCGTCCAACGCCCAGTAAATGGCGGGTATTGGCCTAGTTCATCTCTGGCATCGTCCTCCATACCGTCGATGTCTTCGGAGGCGTAATCTAGCATGTCGGTCAAGTCCTCGAAAGTGGCTATTAAGTGGGTGGTGGGTGGGACGTAAAATTCCCCGCTCTCAGCCCCTAATCCAGGCTGGGCGTAGTTCGAAGGTGATATTTCCGTGATGGCGAGAGATCGCATTAAGTCCAAGGCCTCACTTAGGAGCGAAGGCCGGACGGGGAGCTGAGGTCCTGCGGAGCTGTGCATGGTACATGACACCTGGCCGTGCTCCATGGGCGCAGACCTTGAGAGTTCGAAGCTTGCCTCCAGGGGTGAGTTGGGCTCTCCGATGACAGGGAGAGTCCTGCTCGATTCCTGGCTTGCCAAAGATATAGTCACCTCTGGGTCTCCGGCAAAGAGCTCCATTGTAGGAGAGAGTCCGGTGGGTTTCAAATTCCCATCTTTGGATGAGGTGGTCTACTCTAGATCTACAGCCAGGGCAGGGATGGTAGTTGGTCTTTGAGCGGTGCCTGGTGATGGATCTGACGAGTTTCCTTCTTGAGGATGGGGAATAGCGGTCAGGGCCGCGAACCCTTCGAAGATCAAGTCTCCTCGGATATTGGCGACGTAGTTTAGATTTCCGAACCTGATCTGATGACCAGGGGCCTAGCTATCGATCTATTCAAGGTGGTCAATTGAATTGGCACGTAGAGCGAAGCCGCCAAACATGAAAAGTTGACCAGGGAGGAAGGTTTCCCCGGAAACAACATTGTTGTCGATGATCGAACGAGCCATCGAACCTTCTGGAGACGACACAGTGGAACTCTCAATGAAAGCACCAATGTCGGTGTCAAAACCGGCCGATCTCGGGTAGGGGGTCCCGAACTGTGCGTCTTAGGATGAAGGTAACAAGGGACACAGGGAGCACGATGTTTACCCAAATTCGGGCCCTCTTAATGGAAGTAAAACCCTACGTCCTGCTTGATTGTATTTGATGAGTATAGGGGTTACAAGAGTCAATCTACCTCGAGATCTTAATGGCTAAACCCTAGATGTCTAGCCTATATGAATTCTGATAGCCTCTATGGACTAAACCCTCCAGTTTATATATACACCGGAGGGGCCTAGGGTTGTACAGAGTCGGCCCACAGAAGAAGCAAATTACATATCCGGACGCCAATCTTGCCATCCACGCACAGGAGAGCCCTATTCGGACACGGGGAAAGGTCTTCTACCTTGTATCTTCACGGCCCATCAGTCCGGCCCATATTACACAGCCCGGACACCCGAGGACCCCTTAATCCAGGACTCCCTCAGCGGCCTCCCCAGGCAGCCTCCCGAGGAGCGGCAATTTCTATGCAGGTACCCGGCCTCTTGAGGCTACAATGACGCAAGCCATGACGACCAAGGCAGGCGGGCGCCAGCGGGCGCGGAGGAGGCGGTTTCCTCTTTGGTGCCGAGGAGGCAAGGATAGGCGTGGGTTCCCGGGAAATCTGGCAAAGGTTTCCATTTTGGTGCAGCGGGACCAAGACCATCAGCACGGCAGGTTGGATGTCATCGCCGAGCCCACCTATGCGTCACGACCAGAAGCTTTGCAGGCGAAGACCACCTTTGGTCAGGATAAGATGTACTACTTGTCCCCTTTCAAATTGGCCACTTTGGGATCCCTTCCCGCGTGCGTTCTGGGGGAAGAGGACCGAGGCCACTATAAATATAGGTTAGCCACCACCGTAGAAGGGGTCGACTCATTCCTCACCTCTGAACCTCGCGAGGTTGTTCATCCCTTGTACTAGTTCATCCTCATCCCCTCGTGAGGCCAATCCAGCACGAAGCAGGAGTAGGGTCTTACACCGCAAGGTGGCCCGAACCTGGGTAAACTACCGTGTTCGTCTCCTTCCTTGCTCATGTGAATAGGGCGAGGTTGTGGGGCGACGAGCTGGTACGCTGGATAGGTTGAGTTCTTCGCACATGCCCCAGAGTTCGAACCTTTCTTGGGTCTGTGGAGCCACGAATCCGACACCCACGTTCTACTGTGGTTATAAATTAGGGGGAGGGCGTGCGACGGAGACACCCACACACACACCCTGCTTATCCTCATCTTGCTCTACTCCTTCTCCTCTGAGCTCCGGCGAAGCCCTGTTGCAGCGTCCGCCTGCTGCTCGAGCGACCGCCAGCGGCACCCGTTGACTGCCGCGCGTGCGTGCGGCTCTTCTCTTCTTCTCCTTCGTCGTTGCGCTTGCACCCTTGGAGAGCTCCGCTGATGGCGCGGCCAAAGGGCTCCTGGGAGGGCTCCAAGACCAGCGATGGCGACATCAAATATCTCCGCGACACCAAGCGGCTGCCACCAGCGGAGGCGGTGGCCGCACGCGCGTCCGGCAGGGAGAGGGTAGAGGCACCGCGGGAGGGCGAGCATGTGGTGTTCTACACCCATTTCACGCACAGGTTTGGCTTCCCCACGAGCCTCTTCTTTCGGGCGTTCCTTGAGTTCTTCAGGCTGCAGCCGCAGCACCTGGGCACCAACACCATGCTGCAGCCCGCCGGGTTCACCACGCTCTGCAAGAGCTACCCGGGCCTAATGCCGAACACTGATCTATTCGGGAAGCTTTTCTTCCTCAATCAGCAGGGGCCGGCAGCCACCTCAAGACCTTCTGCGCGACTAGCCGGATGACGACGAGGAGAATCTGACTAGCAGCCATGGTGCAGCGCCTGCGACGGGAGGGGACTGTCGGCGTTCTGTGAACGGGGGTCCCCAGACTTGCCTGCCTGCGGCCCACAGCATGGCCAAGCAGCAGGCCGTACGACCCATCTTCGTCAACAAGGCACCCAAGACCCTCGCGAGGGTCGAAGCCTCGCGAGGCGGACAACGCAAGACCGCCTCTGGAGTGGCCTAGCCAAGAAGGCTCACGAGGAGCGGAGATATCAAGGCGAGGCAAACCTCACGAGGCTTTCGTGACGTGAGCCATGACGAACGGTACCAGACGGGTGCCAGGCGGGCGCCAGTGCGCGCAGCGTCCTTATTTCCTCTTTGGTGCTAAGGAGGCCAGCGCAGGCGAAGAGTACCGAGGCATCAGGCAAAGGTTGCCATATTGGTGCAACGAGACCAAGACCAGGAGGACGGCAAGGCGGAGGTCATCGTGGAGCCCAAGACGGCGTCACCCCAGAGCTTTTCGCAGGCGAAGACCGCTTTTGTCAAGATAGCTTGTACTAGTTGCCCCCCTTCAAATTTGCCCGCCGTTGTCGGCTCCCTTCCCGCTCGATATTTGAGAAGAGGACCAGGGCCTCTATAAATAGGACTAGCCACCACAGTAGGAAGGGACGGATCCAGAACTAGTTCAGATCATCCTCTACTGCACAAGCACAGGAACACCTCAACCTCAGGAGGCTGTTCTTCCCTTGTACTGTTCATCATCAGCCCAAGAGGCAATCCACCACCACCACACTGGAGTAGCGTATTACACCACAACGGTGGCCCGAACCAATATAAACCTCGTGTTTTTCTGTGTTGCGAGTTCATCGAGTTCGTCCGCAAGATCTTAGCGAGCTAGAGCGTAGATCGGTAGGAGGGAGAGACTTCACGCGCACCCCAGTGTTCGAACCTTAAGGGTTTGCCGGAACCCCACATCCGACATTTGGCGCGCCAGGTAGGGGTGCACCGTAGTTTCCCTTCCATTAGTTCGTTGCTCCATCGCTCCGTCGTTTCCATGGCGGACGCTCACCGTGCTCGAGCTGAGCGTCGGGCTACCCTCTCCGCTCGCGTCGCTCAGACGGCTCCCATAGGCGGGCCACCTCGTCGTTCTTCGTCTCCTGCCGCTAAAGCTGCCACTGGCCCGGCGGGGAACGAGCAGCAGGCGTCCTCGCTGCATCCTTCGGTGCGGCAAGACGGTTCTTCGTCTCACATGCACCGCGCTCCCATGGGGGCATGGGCCGCGCTCATCGCGGCGAACGAGCTCCTGCGTTACCGCCCCGTCGATGACCTCTATGAGGAGTGGCTCGACCGCGTCGCCGAGCTCATCCGCGCCGCAGGGGGCTCTCCGGCGCCGTCCCACTCTCTGCCCCCCCTCAACCAGCCGCGGGCGACGGGGCTCATGGCATGCCTCCACCACCTCAACCCCAAGACTGTGCCTTGGCACCAAGGCGCGCGCCTCCGCGGCATGATCCACCGCGCCCGGCGCCCGCGCGTGAAGAAAGAAGCTGCCAAGAAATCCCGCGACAGCGAGAAGCTGCACCGGCGCTCCCCGCGCCTCCTCGTCAAGACCGCGTACCGCCTGTAGTGGCGCAGCGCGGACGTCGCCAAGACCAAGCTCCACCTCAGAAGCGGGCCGCGGCGACCACGGCCGGCTGCCGCGCCTTCACCCCCGAACTGCGTAGCGTCGCCTGGCCAGGCAGGTTCAAGCCAGATCTGCCTCCTCGCTATGATGGCACCGCCGACCCCGCGGAGTTCCTGCAGCTCTATGACCTGAACATCAAAGCGGCCAACGGCGACGAAAAAGTCATGGCGAACTAGTTTCCCATGGCTCTCAAGGATGGGGCCCGCTCCTGGCTCCTGAACCTGCAGCACGGCTCGATCTCCTCCTGGGACGAGATGCGCGACCGCTTCATCGCCAACTTCCAGGGCACTCGCGACCGCCCACCGGCCGCGGATGATCTACGCTGCATCAAGCAACAACCAGGACAGACCCTCCAGAAGTACATCCAGTGCTTCAACAACACCCGCCTCAAGATCCCCAAGGTCACGGACGAAGCCATCATCTCCGCGTTCTCAGACGGCGTTCGCGACGTCAAGATGAAGGAAGAGCTCGCCATCCAAAAGGAGCTTTGCACATCTCAGGAGCTGTTCAACCTGGTGACCAAGTGCGCAAGAGCTGAGGAGGGGCGCCTCTCTCTCCTTGAGCTGCCAGCTACAGGAACGGACGAGAAGAAGGCCAAGGCCAAGGACGTGAAGCGCAAAGAGGCAGTGGTGCTCGCAGCGGAGACCGACACCAAGCGAGGCAGAGATCAGCCCGAGTCATCCAAGAACGGCCAACCGTTCTGCGCCTTCCCCAACCTGAACACCCACAACACCAGCGACTGCCAAGAGCTCAGAGCCATACGGGAAGGACGCTACGGACGACGCCCCGAGCGCAACGACCGGGGCTACGGACGCGGAGGCGGACGCTGGGACGACCGTGGCCCGCGCCCGGAGTGGCGCGACCGGCCTCGTGAGGACCGCTGGCAGGACCAACCTCGCGAGGGCGCCTGGAGGGACCTGCCTCATGAGGATCGCCCCCAGGGCAATGCCGGTCTTCCTCCGCTGCCGCCACCAAGAAGGAACGATGACCACCACCAGGACGAGGGGGCTGGGGGCTTCCAAGAGCCGCGTGCGATCGACTGCATCTTGGGCGGTGCCCAAGCCCCAGCCTCTCAGCGCATCTTCAAACAGTTTGCTCGCGAGGTGAACGCGGTGCTCCCAAGCTCGAGGCCACACGCCCGCTCAGGTGGTCCCAATGTGCCATCACCTTCAACTCGGCAGACCAGCTCAAGTGTGCAGCCACCGCTGGCGCCCTCCCTATGCTGTGCTCCCCATTCATCAGCAATGTGCAAGTCACCAAGACTCTCATCGACGGCGGCGCAGGGCTCAACGTCCTGTCCGTCGACACGTTCGACAACCTCCAAGTGCCATATGAGCAGCTCCAGCTGACCAAGCCTTTCTCAGGAGTGACCGACGGTTCCACCCAAGGAAAAAAATAGCGCGCTATAGCGGCGCTAATAGCGTGCTATAGCGTTTCTGGAAACTAAACGCTACGCTATGCAGATTTAACTCGCTACGGCGCTATTCGCGCTAAATACGGCGATTGCGTGCTATAGCGCGTATCGGCGCTATTTTTTCGACGGCTTTTTTTTTCAGACGAATTTTTCATCAGCCCACTATACTTTTGGCCTTTCTGGCCCAGTAACCAAGCATATCTTGTCCTCCAGCCGAGCGAACCCTAACCAACCTACCGAGCGAGCCCTTCCCAAATCGAACGAGGCGACGGTGGCAGCAGCGGCCGCCGGTGCTTCGCCCGTCTCCTCCAGCCACGACCGGCCGCCTCTTGCCGCCTCCTCGAGTCGCCGCATCGCCTTCTCGGGTCGCCGTCGCCTCCTCGGGTCTTCATCGCCTCCTCTAATCCTCTTGCTCGGGTCGCTGTCGCCTCCTCTTGCTCCAACTCGATGTCGGCGTCAGCTTCAGCGGCGGCGAACCAGCACCCAGGTAAGAGTTGCTTCAATTCATAAATCTTAAATTCTTAATTAGTCAATCTTGATTCTTGATGAACACCGATCCGAAAATAGTCAATCCTAAATTCGTAATTAGTCAATCTTAAATTGTCCATGACTTGTGTAGTTGTGTCTACTATCTAGTACTCTACTTTCTAATTAAATCATCTCCATGTTAACTTTGTTAGTAGTAAGCTAGTAAGTACTTGCTGATTGCTCTCAGTCTCAGTGCTTGTAGTTAGTACAACCAAAGTTAGTACTTTCCAGATTTGGTACTAGTAAATGTAAATAAATACTTTGCTGCAATCATATGTTCCTTACTTGCAAGCCAGTTAAAATTTCTGAAATACTTTGTTGTATTCATGAATGTAGGCGGTGTTGTGTCAAGCACAGCATCAACAGCTACACAGGGAGAAGGAGCACAGGTTCTTCCTAGATCAAAAGATCCAGCATGGAAATATTGCACATGTCCGGACATCAGCAAGAAGAACTATCTAAAATGCATATTCTGCGGTCATTTGTCCAGCAATGGCACTAGTCGAATCAAATTGCACCTTGCATGCATTCCTAAGTCTGGTGTGGATCACTGTGAGAAAGTGCCAGCTGATGTCAAAGAGGAGATCCTTCAGTACTTGACAAAGAAGGGTGACAAAAAGGCAGCCAAGCTTATGGAGCAGAAGAGACGCAGAAATGGAGTTGACTTGAGCCACTCGGAGGGGGAAGAACAAGCTACAAGTGATGAAGATGGCCTAAACCATTCTGCACTTGTGCTTCAGCCATCGAGATCAACAAGAAATAAATCTAAATCTTCAAGTGGCCCTATGGACAAATACTGTGAATTAAATCCCGAAGAGCTTGTTGCCGCAAGGAAGAGGAAACATGGTGCTGACACGATCTAGGGGAAGCTGACAACTGAGAAGAGAGAACAAAAAAGGGCTCGTGCTTGTGAGTACATCTGCCAGTGGTTCTATGAAGCTTGCATTCCATTCAACGCAGTCACACTTCCCAGCTTTGACCTCATGCTTCAGTCAATTGGACAGTATGGTGAGGACTTGGACGGTCCTACTCCTTATGAAATGGGTGGCCCAATATTGAATAAGAGGAAGAAAAGAGTTCAGGAGTCCTTCAATGCACACAGGAAGACTTGGGAGCTTACTGGATGTACAATCATGACAGATGCATGGACTGACATAAGAGGAAGAGGGGTAATGAATCTTGTAGTTCATAGTGCTCATGGTGTGGTGTTTCTTAATTCTGTGGACTGTTCAGCCATGAAGAAAGATGGGAAGTACATCTTTGAGCTTGTTGATAGATGCATAGAAGAGGTTGGTGAGAAGCATGTAGTTCAAGTTGTGACTGATAATGCAAGTGTTAATCAAGCGGCATCAACCTTGTTGAAAGCAAAGCGCCCCAACATATTTTGGAATGGTTGTGCTGCCCATTCTATTGATCTGATGTTAGAGGATATTGGCAAGCTTAAAACAGTGGACTCTACTATTACACAAGCTAGAGCTGTCACTGTTTTCCTTTATCCACACACTAGAGTTTTGTCTCTAATGAGGGAATTCCTTGGGAAAGATCTGGTGAGGTCTGGCATTACAAGGTTTGCTACAGCTTACTTGAACTTGAAAAGCATGCTGGACAACAAGAAAGAACTGCAGAAGCTATTCAGATCAGATCAGATGGATGAAATGGGTTACTTAAAAAAGGTGAAAGGACGTGATTCAAACCGAAGTGTGCGCTCTGAAAATTTTTGGACGGGAGTAGAACGTGCTGTCAACTTCTTTGAGCCTTTGTCTAATTTGCTGCGGCGAATGGACAGCGATGTACCAGCTATGGGTTTCATATATGGCGCTTTTTTGGATGCAAAGAAGGAGATTGCAGCTAGATTTGACAATGAGAAGGCTAGTATCCAGGAAGTGCTACACATTATTGATAAGAGATGGGACAACAAATTGAAGGGGACCCTACATAGGGCTGGATACTTCTTAATCCCATACTACTACTATGAAAACAAGCTGGAGATTGAGTTGGATGGAAAATTTAAAGATGGCCTTGTTGCTTGCATGGAGAAGATGGTTAGAGATGGTAAGAAGGAAGATATAATGACAGCTGAGTGTCAGGCATATCAAAATGAAGAGGGGTCGTTTGGAAGGGACAGTGCTAAAAGGCAGCGGAGAAACAAGAACTTTGATCCAGGTAAAGAACTAAATATTTACATTGTTGAAATAAGATGTGTAGGCTGCAATGCGAATTAGATGTTGCAGCTTTGTTAACTGTTATTTGTTACTTGTTGATGCAGCTGAATGGTGGTCCAATCATGCATCAAGTGCACAAAATCTCAGGGTACTGGCTATGCGGATTTTGAGCTTGACATGCAGCTCATCATCTTGTGAGAGAAACTTCAGTGTTTTTCAGCAGGTAAGAATGTAGTACAAAGTACAAACTGTCAACATATCCTTTATATGCACATATGTTTCTTTTTCTTACTGATGTTTATTTACTTGCAATGTACAATCAGGTTCAAGGCAGCAAAAGGTGCAACAGGCTACTTCATGAAAAAATGAGAGATCTTGTCTTCATCAAGGCCAACTCCCAACTTCAACAAAAGAGAATGAACAAAGACAGGGATCCACTTGTGGACAGAACGCATCCAGATGTTGTGGAAGATGAAGATAAGAAGTGGATCACAGGAATTGTGCCAGTTCCAGTTGTGGATACTGCAGATGAACCTGAAGAAGAACCAATACCACAACCGAGAGCAAGAGCTGCTGCATCAAAAAGAAATAAAGCTCGTCAGCCTAGGAAGAAGTTGCTCCCAGTTTTTCGTGATGATGAGCTGCAATCTGTGGGTTCTTCTTCTGATTCAGATGATGATGCCATGGCAGCAAGTTCATCTGATTCTGATTGAGCTTCTGCATCGTTGTTGGCTGGCTCCTAAAGTCCTAAGTCCTTATTTCTGCTATTTTGGACCTTACTTGTTGGCTGTTTAATTTATCTGTCTACTTTGTTTGTCTGAAATCTGAATGTATGAACTCTGAACAGTGCTATATGCCTATATCTGGACCATGCTTTGTTATCTAAACAATGTTTTAGCCTTGATTTTAGCTGCTGAAATATGTCATTTGTGTTGATATATCTGTCATTTCTATGCTATATGCTGAAATCTGAATAATGTTTTGTGAAACGCTATTTTGCAAAATAGCGCGCTATTAGCACGCTATTTCATTTATAGCTTTTTTTTGAAGGCTGCGCTATTTTTTTCCTTGGTTCCACCACACCGATAGGGCAGGTTCACCTGCCTGTCACCTTCGGGGAGCGCAAGAACTATCGCACCGAGCTCATCGACTTTGACGTCGCGCACATCCGCCTGCCGTACAACGCCATCCTCGGGTATCCAGCCCTGGCCAAGTTCATGGCAGTCACTCATCATGGATACAACGTTCTCAAGATGCCAGGAAGTGGGGGAATCATCATGGTCCTCTGTGAAGAAGGGGATGTGGTGTGCTCCCTTGAGCGCGCCTTTCAAGCCGCAGCAATCGACAACCCCGACAGCAGAAGTGAAGGCCCTCCGGAGACCATCCCCAAGAAGAAGCTGCCACGCCGCGCAGGACCTCAGGAGGATGGCGTCGCGGCAGGAGCCTCGTCAGGATCAGCGCCCGCTCCAGGGGCGCCTCCCTCCATCGCATAGGAAAGCGCGCCCGACACCCTCCTCAGGCAAGACTTGGGGGCTCTCTTCTGGAGAGCCTCAGACCTTGCCAACCTCGCGAGGGAGGCGCTTGGGCACCACTTGGAAGCGTGCCTCACGGCACACCTTCCTCAGGAGAGCACAGGGCAAGGAGTGCCCACCACCCAGGAGTTCATCACCAAGACCACCCAGGAACTGCAAGAAGCAAGAGCCATGCGCGGCCACAGCCGCTCACAAGGCGCAGCTCCCCATCCAGGTGAGGATGCCGGGCTGCGTGTCTGCGTTGACGTCCCAGGGCTCAACAGGGCCGCATCTCAGGAGCGCTTCTGGCCATCGCGTGTGGGGCGCTGCGAGGGCCCACCACACAGCTACGTTCGCATGCCCTTTGGCTTGCCAAGCGTGGCGTCGGCCTATCAGTGCAACGTGCGGCAAGTCCTGGTGGCCCAGGAGGCCAGGTTCCACGCTGTCCTGGAGGAGATGGAGACGGTCTTCAGGGAACCTCCTGAACCCCCAGAGCCTCCCGAGGCTCAGGGTCCCGGTGGCTCATGAGGAGCCATTCCTTCAACGCGCGGCTTCAGCTGCACCGACTCTACTTCGTCTACAGAACCAGGTGACATCTTCCAAGTTCGTTTAAGCTGGGAGCGCCCCTCGGGCTGCATTATTCCCAGGCCACACGGGTCCGTCCCCTGTGGCATGTATCCCTTTTGCTTAAGTCTTTAGCTTACCGTGCTGGGGGCGCCCCTCGGGCTGCATCATCCCTTAGCCGCTCGGGCCAGACCTGGTGGCATGTATCTTCCTGCATTTATCCAAGTTGATCTGCTATCCATGCTTAACATGCCAATGGCTATCGCCTGCTCGATTGCCGCCCGCCGCGGGCCTCTTCGTCTTATGCAATTCGCTTGCACGTTAAAAGGGGGGCTCCTGAGCATCGCGACTCAGGAGCTCTTACTGGCTCTCCAGCCCTCACCCCCTGGCCTTGACCACGGCATCGCGACCTGGCATACCAGCGGCGGCTGAGCTCGCTCGAGGGCCGGGACCTGAGGACGTAGAGTGCTTGCATCTAACTGCCTTGCAGGAACACACAGTCACCAAGACTCAAGACCAGGCGCAACCTGCCTTGAGGTAGGGCCTCGTGAGTCCCGCGCTGGCTCATGAGTGCCCAGTGTTGGAAATATGCCCTAGAGGCAATAATAAAATGGTTGTTATTATATTTCCTTGTTCATGATAATTGTCTATTGTTCATGCTATAATTGTGTTATCCGAAAATCGTAATACATGTGTGAATACATAGACCACAACATGTCCCTAGTGAGCCTCTAGTTGACTAGCTCGTTGATCAACAGATAGTCATGGTTTCCTGACTATGGACATTGGATGTCATTGATAACGGGATCACATCATTAGGAGAATGATGTGATGGACAAGACCCAATCCTAAGCATAGCACAAGATCGTGTAGTTCGTTTGCTAGAGCTTTTCCAAATGTCAAGTATCATTTCCTTAGACCATGAGATTGTGCAACTCCCGGATACCATAGGAGTGCTTTGGGTCTGCCAAATGTCACAACGTAACTGGGTGGCTATAAAGGTGCACTACGTGTATCTCCGAAAGTGTCTGTTGGGTTGGCACGAATCGAGACTGGGATTTGTCACTCCGTATGATGGAGAGGTATCTCTGGGCCCACTCGGTAATGCATCATCATAATGAGCTCAATGTGACCAAGTGTTTGGTCACGGGATCATGCATTACGGTACGAGTAAAGTGAGTTGCCGGTAACGAGATTGAACAAGGTATTGGGATACCGACGATCGAATCTCGGGCAAGTAACGTGCCGATTGACAAAGGGAATTGTATACGGGATTGATTGAATCCTCGACATCATCGTTCATCCGATGAGATCATCGTGGAACATGTGGGAGCCAACATGGGTATCCAGATCCCGCTATTGGTAATTGACCGGAGAGTCGTCTCGGTCATGTCTGCATGTCTCCCGAACCCGTAGGGTCTACACACTTAAGGTTCGGTGACGCTAGGGTTGTAGAGATACTAGTATGCGGTAACCCGAAAGTTTTTCGGAGTCCCGGATGAGATCCCGGACATCACGAGGAGTTCCAGAATGGTCCGGAGGTGAAGAATTATATATAGGAAGTCCAGTTTCGGCCACCGGGAAAGTTTCGGGGGTCACCGGTATTGTACCGGGACCACCGAAAGGGTCCCGGGGGTCCACCGGGTGGGGCCACCTATCCCGGAGGGCCCCATGGGCTGAAGTGGGAGGGGAACCAGCCCCTGGTGGGATGGTGCGCCCCCCTTGGGCCTCCCCCTGCGCCTAGGGTTGGAAACCCTAGGGTGGGGGGCGCCCCACTTGACTTGGGGGGCAAGTTCCCCCCTTGCCCCCCCCCCCTTGAGATGGGATCTCTGGGGGCCGGCGCCCCCCCTGGACCCCTATATAAAGAGGGGGAAGGGAGGGTAGCCGAACCCAAGCCTCTGGCGCCTCCCTCTCCCTCCCGTGACACCTCTCCCTCTCGCTGAGCTTGGCGAAGCCCTGCCGAGTTCCCCGCTGCTTCCACCACCACGCCGTCGTGCTGCTAGATCTCCATCAACCTCTCCCTCCCCATTGCTGGATCAAGAAGGAGGAGACGTCTTCCCAACCGTACGTGTGTTGAACGCGGAGGTGCTGTCCGTTCGGCGCTCGGTCATCGGTGATTTGGATCACGACGAGTAAGACTCCATCAACCCCGTTCACTTGAACGCTTCCGCTCGCGATCTACAAGGGTATGTAGATGCACTCTTTTCCCTCTCGTTGCTAGAAGACTCCATAGATTGTTCTTGGTGATGTGTAGAAAATTTTAATTTCTGCTACGATCCCCAACAGTGGCATCATGAGCTAGGTCTATGCGTAGTTTCTATGCACGAGTAGAACACAAACTTGTTGTGGGCGTAGATGTTGTCAATTTTCTTGCCACTACTAGTCTTATCTTGTTTCGGCGGCATCGTGGGATGAAGCGGCCCGGACCGACCTTACACGTACGCTTACGTGAGACAGGTTCCACCGACTGACATGCACTAGTTGCATAAGGTGGCTACCGGGTGTCTGTCTCTCCCACTTTAGTCAAATCGGATTCGATGAAAAGGGTCCTTATGAAGGGTAAATAGAAGTTGGCATATCACGTTGTGGTTTTACGTAGGTAAGAAACGTTCTTGCTAGAAACCTATAGAAGCCACGTAAAAACATGCAACAACAATTAGAGGACGTCTAACTTGTTTTTGTAGCATATGCCTTGTGATGTGATATGGCCAAAAGGATGTGATGAATGAAATATATGTGATGTATGAGATTGATCATGTTCTTGTAATAGGAATCACGACTTGCATGTCGATGAGTATGACAACCGGCAGGAGCCATAGGAGTTGTCTTTATTTTTTGTATGACCTGCGTGTCATTGAATAACGCCATGTAAATTACTTTACTTTATTGCTAAACACGTTAGCCATAGAAGTAGAAGTAATCGTTGGCCTGACAACTTCATGAAGACACGATGATGGAGATCATGATGATGGAGATCATGGTGTCATGCCGGTGACGAAGATGATCATGGCGCCCCGAAGATGGAGATCAAAGGAGCAATATGATACTGGCCATATCATGTCACTATTTGATTGCATGTGATGTTTATCATGTTTTACATCTTATTTGCTTAGAACGACGGTAGATTAAATAAGATGATCCCTCGCAATAATTTCAAGAAAGTGTTCCCCCTAACTGTGCACCATTGCGAAGGTTCATTGTTTCGAAGCACCACGTAATGATCGGGTGTGATAGATTCTAACGTTCGAATAGAATGGGTGTAAGCCAGATTTACACACGCAATACACTTAGGTTGACTTGACGAGCCTAGCATGTACAGACATGGCCTCGGAACACGGAAGACCGAAAGGTCGAGCATGAGTCGTATAGAAGATACGATCAACATGAAGATGTTCACCGATGTTGACTAGTCCGTCTCACGTGATGATCGGACACGGCCTAGTTGACTCGGATCATGTTTCACTTAGATAACTAGAGGGATGTCTATCTGAGTGGGAGTTCATTGAATAATTTGATTAGATGAACTTAATTATCATGAACTTAGTCTAAAATCTTTACAATATGTCTTGTAGATCAAATGGCCCACGCTAATGTTGCCCTCAACTTCAACGCGTTCCTAGAGAAAACCAAGCTGAAAGATGATGGCAGCAACTATACGGACTGGGTCCGGAACCTGAGGATCATCCTCATAGCTGCCAAGAAAGATTATGTCCTAGAAGCACCGCTAGGTGACGCACCCATCCCAGAGAACCAAGACGTTATGAACACTTGGCAGCAGTGTGCTGATGATTACTCCCTCGTTCAGTGTGGCGTGCTTTACAGCTTAGAACCGGGGCTCCAAAAGCGTTTTGAGCAACACGGAGCATATGAGATGTTCGAAGAGCTGAAAATGGTTTTCCAAGCTCATGCCCAGGTCGAGAGATATGAAGTCTCCGACAAGTTCTTTAGTTGTAAGATGGAGGAAAATAGTTCTGTCAGTGAGCACATACTCAAAATGTCTGGGTTACACAACCGCTTGACTCAGCTGGGAGTTAATGTCCCGGATGACGCGGTCATTCATAGAATCCTTCAGACGCTTCCACCGAGCTACAAGAGCTTTGTGATGAACTTCAATATGCAGGGGATGGAAAAGACCATTCCTGAGGTATATTCAATGCTGAAATCAGCGGAGGTGGAGATCAAAAAGGAACATCAAGTGTTGATGGTGAATAAAACCACTAAGTTCAAGAAAGGCAAGGGTAAGAAGAACTTCAAGAAGGACGGCAAGGGAGTTGCCGCGCCCGGTAAGCCAGTTGCCGGGAAGAAGCCAAAGAATGGACCCAAGCCTGAGACTGAGTGCTTTTATTGCAAGGGAAGTGGTCACTGGAAGCGGAACTGCCCCAAGTACTTAGCGAACAAGAAGGCCGGCAACACCAAAGGTATATGTGATATACATGTTATTGATGTGTACCTTACCAACACTCGTAGTAGCTCCTGGGTATTTGATACCGGTGCGGTTGCTCATATTTGTAACTCAAAGCAGGAGCTACGGAATAAATGGAGACTGGCAAAGGACGAGGTGGCGATGCGCGTTGGGAATGGTTCCAAGGTCGATGTGATCGCCGTCGGCACGCTACCTCTACATTTACCTACGGGATTAGTTTTAAACCTCAATAATTGTTATTTAGTGCCAGCTTTGAGCATGAACATTGTATCAGGATCTCGTTTAATTCGAGATGGCTACTCATTTAAATCCGAGAATAATGGTTGTTCTATTTATATGAGAGATATGTTTCATGGTCATGCCCCGCTGGTTAATGGTTTATTCTTAATGAATCTCGAACGTAGTGTTACACATATTCATAGTGTGAATACCAAAAGATGTAAGGTTGATAATGGTAGTCCCACATACTTGTGGCACTGCCGTCTTGGTCACATTGGTGTCAAACGCATGAAGAAGCTCCATGCAGATGGACTTTTGGAGTCTCTTGATTACGAATCATTTTACATGTGCGAACCATGCCTCATGGGTAAGATGACCAAGACTTCGTTCTCCGGAACAATGGAGCGAGCAACCAACTTATTGGAAATCATACATACTGATGTGTGTGGTCCAATGAGTGTTGAGGCTCGCGGTGGCTATCGTTATGTTCTCACTCTCACTGATGACTTGAGTAGATATGGGTATGTCTACCTAATGAAACACAAGTCTGAGACCTTTGAAAAGTTCAAGGAATTTCAGAGTGAGGTTGAGAATCAACGTGACAGGAAAATAAAGTTCTTATGATCAGATCGTGGAGGGGAATATTTGAGTCACAAATTTGGCACACACTTAAGGAAATGTGGAATTGTCGGAGTAATTGGACACGGGTATCCCGAAGACGACAAGACAATATTTCAAGACATCGGGGCTAGCAAAGCCCCTCAGTCCGACTGCCCGGCCGCTCCTGCCGGCTCCTCAGTCCGACTGCTCCACCCGGCCGGCTGCCAGCTGACCGACTGCATCGACTAGCCGGCTGCCGACTGCAGTCCGACCCGGCATCGACAAGACACCGACGAGACGGTCGTACCCGAGCACTATTCACGTGTCATCCCCGCCATCATGTATAGTGTCACTTGTCCCCTGGCACTATTTATGAAGTGACCCAGGGGACAAGCATGACATGCACCATGCCTTACCCATGCCCACTAGCTAGCTTACATACTAAGCTACCCTCTCCTATAAAAGGAGACACACATCCATCCATCCATGGATGGACTCACACACAAGCAAGCTAGCTAGCAAGAGAGCTAGCTAGCCATCCATCCATCCATTCCCACGGGCAAGCATGCCCAAGCACACATACGGCCATGCTCATGGCCGGCCACTAAAGCGTGCCTTGTGCACACATATATGGAGTCAGATGCCCATGGCACTGCCCCCAGATACAGCTCTAGGAGCGCTTTGTACTGCCCGATGTACACCCCAGATATATATGCTCAGACATGCAGGAGTAGGGGTATTATCTCTCCGGAGAGCCCGAACCTGGGTAAACTAGCGCGTGCTACTCGCATACCCGCTCCCGGTCCTATCAGCAGCAGTCTTACCCTCACACCAAGCCCTTGTGGCATCTGTCGACTCACACCCCCCCCCCGTGAGAATACCACGACAGGAATAGTTTCACAACTCACGCCGCCTGGAACACCTCAGCGAAATGGTGTGTCCGAACGTCGTAATCGCACTCTATTGGATATGGTGCGATCTATGATGTCTCTTACCGATCTACCACTCTCATTTTGGGGCTATGCTTTAGAGACTGCCGCATTCACTTTAAATAGGGCTCTGTCGAAATCCGTTGAGACGACACCGTATGAATTATGGTTTGGGAAGAAACCTAAGCTGTCGTTTCTAAAAGTTTGGGGATGCGATGCTTATGTCAAGAAACTTCAACCTGAAAAGCTCGAACCCAAGTCGGAAAAATGCGTCTTCATAGGATACCCTAAGGAAACCATTGGGTATACCTTCTACCTCAGATCCGAAGGCAAGATCTTTGTTGCCAAGAATGGGTCCTTTCTGGAGAAAGAGTTTCTCTCGAAAGAAGTAAGTGGGAGGAAAGTGGAACTTGATGAAGTACTACCTCTTGAACCGGAAAGTAGCGCAGCTCAGGAAGATGTTCCTGTGGTGCCTGCACCGACTAGAGAGGACGTTAATGATGATGATGATCAAGGTACTTCGGATCAAGCTCCTACTGAACTTCGTAGGTCCACAAGGACACGTTCCGCGCCAGAGTGGTACGGCAACCCTGTCTTGGAAATCATGTTGTTAGACAATGGTGAACCTTCGAAATATGAAGAACCAATGGCGGGCCCAGATTCCGACAAATGGCTTGAAGCCATGCAATCCGAGATAGGATCCATGTATGAAAACAAAGTGTGGACTTTGACAGACTTGCCCGATGATCGGCGAGCGATAGAAAACAAATGGATCTTTAAGAAGAAGACAGACGCGGATGGTAATGTTACCATCTATAAAGCTCGACTTGTCGCTAAGAGTTATCGACAAGTTCAAGGGGTTGACTACGATGAGACTTTCTCACCCGTAGCGAAGCTGAAGCCCGTCCGAATCATGTTAGCAATTGCCGCATACTATGATTATGAGATATGGCAAATGGACGTCAAAACGGCATTCCTTAACGGCTTTCTTAAGGAAGAATTATATATGATGCAGCCGGAAGGTTTTGTCGATCCTAAGAATGCTAACAAGGTATGCAAGCTCCAGCGCTCCATCTATGGGCTGGTGCAAGCATCTCGGAGTTGGAACATTCGATTTGATGAGATGATCAAAGCGTTTGGGTTTACACAGACTTATGGAGAAGCCTGTGTTTACAAGAAAGTGAGTGGGAGCTCTGTAGCATTTCTCATATTATATGTGGATGACATACTATTGATGGGAAATGATATAGAATTCTTGGGAAGCATAAAGGCCTACTTGAACAAGTGTTTTTCAATGAAGGACCTTGGAGAAGCTACTTATATATTAGGCATCAAGATCTATAGAGATAGATCAAGACGCCTCATTGGTCTTTCACAAAGTACGTACCTTGACAAGATATTGAAGAAGTTCAATATGGATCAGTCCAAGAAGGGGTTCTTGCCTGTATTGCAAGGTGTGCAATTGAGCACGGCTCAATGCCCGACCACGGCAGAAGATAGAGAAAAGATGAGTGTCGTCCCCTATGCCTCGGCCATAGGGTCTATTATGTATGCCATGTTGTGTACCAGACCTGATGTAAACCTTGCCGTAAGTTTGGTAGGAAGGTACCAAAGTAATCCCGGCATGGAACACTGGACAGCGGTCAAGAATATCCTGAAGTACCTGAAGAGGACTAAGGATATGTTTCTCGTTTATGGAGGTGACGAAGAGCTCGTCGTAAAGGGTTACGTCGATGCTAGCTTCGACACAGATCTGGATGACTCTAAGTCACAAATCGGATACGTGTATATTTTGAATGGTGGGGCAGTAAGCTGGTGCAGTTGCAAGCAAAGCGTTGTGGCAGGATCTACATGTGAAGCGGAATACATGGCGGCCTCAGAGGCAGCACAAGAAGCAATCTGGGTGAAGGAGTTCATTACCGACCTAGGAGTTATTTCCAATGCGTCAGGCCCGATGACTCTCTTCTGTGGAGCTATTGCCCTTGCCAAGGAGCCCAGGTTTCACAGGAAGACCAGGCATATCAAGCGTCGCTTCAACTCCATCCGTGAAAATGTTCAAAATGGAGACATAGATATTTGTAAAGTACATACGGACCTGAATGTAGCAGATCCGTTGACTAAACCTCTCCCTAGAGCAAAACATGATCAACACCAGAACTCTATGGGTGTTCGATTCATCACAATGTAACTAGATTATTGACTCTAGTGCAAGTGGGAGACTGTTGGAAATATGCCCTAGAGGCAATAATAAAATGGTTGTTATTATATTTCCTTGTTCATGATAATTGTCTATTGTTCATGCTATAATTGTGTTATCCGGAAATCGTAATACATGTGTGAATACATAGACCACAACATGTCCCTAGTGAGCCTCTAGTTGACTAGCTCGTTGATCAACAGATAGTCATGGTTTCCTGACTATGGACATTGGATGTCATTGATAACGGGATCACATCATTAGGAGAATGATGTGATGGACAAGACCCAATCCTAAGCATAGCACAAGATCGTGTAGTTCATTTGCTAGAGCTTTTCCAAATGTCAAGTATCATTTCCTTAGACCATGAGATTGTGCAACTCCCGGATACCATAGGAGTGCTTTGGGTGTGCCAAACGTCACAACGTAACTGGGTGGCTATAAAGGTGCACTACGGGTATCTCCGAAAGTGTCTGTTGGGTTGGCACGAATCGAGAATGGGATTTGTTACTCCGTATGACGGAGAGGTATCTCTGGGCCCACTCGGTAATGCATCATCAAAATGAGCTCAATGTGACCAAGTGTTTGGTCACGGGATCATGCATTACGGTACGAGTAAAGTGAGTTGCCGGTAACGAGATTGAACAAGGTATTGGGATACCGACGATCGAATCTCGGGCAAGTAACGTACCAATTGACAAAGGGAATTGTATACGGGATTGATTGAATCCTCGACATCGTGGTTCATCCGATGAGATCATCGTGGAACATGTGGGAGCCAACATGGGTATCCAGATCCCGCTGTTGGTTATTGATCGGAGAGTCGTCTCGGTCATGTCTGCATGTCTCCCGAACCCGTAGGGTCTAGACACTTAAGGTTCGGTGATGCTAGGGTTGTAGAGATACTAGTATGTGGTAACTCGAAAGTTGTTCGGAGTCCCGGATGAGATCCCGGACGTCATGAGGAGTTCCGGAATGGTCCGGAGGTGAAGAATTATATATAGGAAGTCCAGTTTCGGCCACCGGGAAAGTTTCGGGCGTCACCGGTATTGTACCGGGACCACCGGAAGGGTCCCGGGGGTCTACCGGGTGGGGCCACCTATCCCGGAGGGCCCCATGGGCTGAAGTGGGAGGTGAACCAGCCCCTAGTGGGCTGGTGCGCCCCCCTTGGGCCCCCCTG